>NC_143258.1:29514179-29824012 GCF_984573655.1 Nuphar pumila | reverse complement strand
TTTAGCAACACTTTCTCTCTTTTACGGAGAAAGTGTGTGTTTCTTTTATCCATTTCAGCAGCATCTCCCCTCTTTGGTGGAAAATTGCTACGCTTAACTCGGGAAAAGGATGTGCACCGTTGTGCGTACTTTTCATCCATCAAGGTTGTAGGAACCCTGGGCCATAGCCAGGCCATACGTAATTGACTTAGTCTTTACGTAAAGAGCATTTTGCCAAAAAGCGAAGCCTTTTCAATAGAGGCTTCATTCGTCAAGCAGAATCTTGAACGAGAAGCGGTCAGGGAATCGCATTGGTGATTTGGAGTTGATCTTCATTTGAACGCTCATTTATGCACCGTATATTTAGTATAAGCAGGAGCCTTGGTGTCATTCAACACGACGGCGTAAGTAAATACATTACAGAAAGCAGGAGCCTTGGCATCATACGACGCGACGGCGTAAGTAAATGCATAATCGGAAGTGCAGAAATCGTAAATTGCAGAAAACATGAGTCTTGGCATCATACGACGCGACGGTAAAGGTAAATTACATAGCCTGTGTGATATAGGACGCGTCGGCAGAATCAGCAAATATACACCTAGATCCACATCCGACAATAGTTACGAGGCGAGCGGGTGAACGTTGAAGTGTTCTGAAGGGCTCAACCAAGAACTAGGGTGAGATACCATTTTTAAAACGCATATACTGTGTATTTGAACATAGATATATCCGACGATAGTTACGAGATGAGTGGGTGAACACCGAAGTGTCCAAAAAGGGCTCAATCAAGAACTAAAGCAAGATACTACTTCAGAAAGTATATGTTATATACAAACAATCAAATACTTGAGAGAGATGGATCAACGAAGCGAACTTACTTCAAATCGTGGAAGAAACGGCTCTGGAACACTTCGATGCTTCGAACGAGGCTCGACTTCAAAAAGGATCAACTTCGAACTTCGGACGAAAAAGGACTTGGACTTTGACTTTGAACCAAACCAGGTTCAAGTCAAGTCAACTGGGTTTGGACTTAGGTCAGGTGGGTTAGGACCAGGTCAGGCAGGCTCAGGCTAAATCAGGTAGGCTCAGACCTACTGGGCTAGGTAGGGGAGGTTTTAGGAAGTAGGAGAGAGAAAGAGGAGGCTAGAAAGGGGGGGGGACGATTTTTTCTAAAGGGGAGGGGGTCTATTTATAGATTCTGAAACTTGGGTCCCAAGTTTTAGAATCTCCTTTTTACCCCTAGCTTCTTTTTAATACCAAGAGGTTCTTTGGTGTGGGGCCCACTTGGATATTCCATGGGATATTTTTGTGGGTCCCACCAGATATTTTTTGAGAAATATTTATGTAGGTCTCACCAATATTTTCGTGGGTCCCACAAAAATTTTGGGGTTTTGGCAATTTTTTCCGAAAAAATTTGAGTACGCCATTCTCTTCGTATTGACGTAACTAAGAAAGTTGGCTCGAGGAAATCTCTTGATTTCCTTCAGGTAGGAAGTTATGACTTCCAGAGTGTTTGAGCATATATTCGTGAATCAACGAATATCCAAAGTATAACTGGCTTGCAGGAATTGATTCGTTTTGTATTCTGAGAAAAAATGCCATTTTTACTGGCAAATGCCTCATGAATTTTATTTAGATATTTTCTGAAAAATTGTGGGTCTTACAGAATGAAAGGAAGAGAGAGAAGGAAAATCACCCATATGGGCTTTCCTTTTTTCTTCTAGGTATAAGTACCTAGGGTTAGAAGATGTAAGGATGGAATGAAAGTAGAGAAGATGGAGGGCTGGGGTGCTCCATGCCCCCCCATAGCCGCCCACTCTTCCAATCAAAAGCTTCTTTTCAAATTGTTCTAAAATCCTTTCAAAAATGCCATTTTAAAGTGCCATCAATGTTTTAAAAAATTGCAAGGGGAGCCCCAAGGCTGCCACCCTTTACAGCCAACAATTTTTCATTATTTGAAAAGCTTTAAAGGAATTACCAAAAGGCCATGGGGCGCAGCCCCATGCCTTCCTCCTTGGAAAATCGCCCCTCATGATGAAGCTTTAAGCCTCATCATGAGGCCTTAAATCAAGGGTTTGGCCAATAGTAGCCCTCCCTTTTTCAAGCCATGCATTCTTTTACAAGAATGCCACCACCCAGTTGGTCAACCCTTGACCAGCTGGTCCTCATGGCCACAGGTGTCCACATGGGAGGTCGCCCAATGGGTCTGGGCCATCCCATTGGTCTGGGTCAACTCCAGATCCAAAAACGCCAATTAATATTTAAAACAATGCTCATTTAATGCTTTTAAATATAAAATTGACTTCAATAAATCAAATACTCATTTTCACAATCTTAATTGACATGAAATGTTCAAAGCTACTTAAAGAAATTTCTCTTCGTTTGCAAGAAATACGCTTGTTGCGACTCACATACTATCGTTAAGCAATTCTCATAATTCACATGCACTGACGGGGTATGTGCGACCTTAAGTCTTATTCATATGCATGCAGAACACCGCTCTTGGCACTACCGCCACCACAAGCATCACACCTCTTTGGGTGGAAACAACACACTCTGGCTCTTCGGCCCTTACGAGTCTGGTTGCGTAATTGTTGTCAATGAGCATGCATATGACTCGATCTAAATAGATCGACTACTCGGCATATTTTTACGCAACGAGTCCAAACCTAGCCAAGGCGCAACCTCTACTCCGGCTCAACGGCACTTACGAGCAAGGTGCCCTTGCAGGCACAGGGATACGAGCCGATCTGGCATCGTTCCATCAACAGACATCATTATGCCGTTCAACTGATTCCGACAGCTCTTCTGCCAACCATTCTGTCAGCACCTCCCCTGCTCTATCGGCAGTGGTGCGACGAACCCTTCTACGTTGTAGAAGGCATTCCATGAACTGGGTAGCACTCTGTTGTATGACAAAGTATTCTGCTACATTCTTTCTGAGCCATTCTTGGTTTCTTCAGAATTTTTAGCAACACTTTCTCTCTTTTACGGAAAAAGTGTGTGTTTCTTTTATCCATTTCAGCAGCATCTCCCCTCTTTGGTGGAAAATTGCTACGCTTAACTCGGGAAAAGGATGTGCACCGTTGTGCGTACTTTTCATCCATCAAGGTTGTAGGAACCCTGGGCCATAGCCAGGCCATACGTAATTGACTTAGTCTTTACGTAAAGAGCATTTTGCCAAAAAGCGAAGCCTTTTCAATAGAGGCTTCATTCGTCAAGCAGAATCTTGAACGAGAAGCGGTCAGGGAATCGCATTGGTGATTTGGAGTTGATCTCCATTTGAACGCTCATTTATGCACCGTATATTTAGTATAAGCAGGAGCCTTGGTGTCATTCAACACGACGGCGTAAGTAAATACATTACAGAAAGCAGGAGCCTTGGCATCATACGACGCGACGGCGTAAGTAAATGCATAATCGGAAGTGCAGAAATCGTAAATTGCAGAAAACATGAGTCTTGGCATCATACGACGCGACGGCAAAGGTAAATTACATAGCCTGTGTGATATAGGACGCGTCGGCAGAATCAGCAAATATACACCTAGATCCGCATCCGACAATAGTTACGAGGCGAGCGGGTGAACGTTGAAGTGTTCTGAAGGGCTCAACCAAGAACTAGGGTGAGATACCATTTTTAAAACGCATATACTGTGTATTTGAACATAGATATATCCGACGATAGTTACGAGATGAGTGGGTGAACACCGAAGTGTCCAAAAAGGGCTCAATCAAGAACTAAAGCAAGATACTACTTCAGAAAGTATATGTTATATACAAACAATCAAATACTTGAGAGAGATGGATCAACGAAGCGAACTTACTTCAAATCGTGGAAGAAACGGCTCTGGAACACTTCGATGCTTCGAACGAGGCTCGACTTCAAAAAGGATCAACTTCGAACTTTGGACGAAAAAGGACTTGGACTTTGACTTTGAACCAAACCAGGTTCAAGTCAAGTCAACTGGGTTTGGACTTAGGTCAGGTGGGTTAGGACCAGGTCAGGCAGGCTCAGGCTAAATCAGGTAGGCTCAGACCTACTGGGCTAGGTAGGGGAGGTTTTAGGAAGTAGGAGAGAGAAAGAGGAGGCTAGAAAGGGGGGGGACGATTTTTTCTAAAGGGGAGGGGGTCTATTTATAGATTCTGAAACTTGGGTCCCAAGTTTCAGAATCTCCTTTTTACCCCTAGCTTCTTTTTAATACCAAGAGGTTCCTTTGTGTGGGGCCCACTTGGATATTCCATGGGATATTTTTGTGGGTCCCACCAGATATTTTTTGAGAAATATTTATGTAGGTCTCACCAATATTTTCGTGGGTCCCACAAAAATTTTGGGGTTTTGGCAATTTTTTCCGAAAAAATTTGAGTACGCCATTCTCTTCGTATTGACGTAACTAAGAAAGTTGGCTCGAGGAAATCTCTTGATTTCCTTCAGGTAGGAAGTTATGACTTCCAGAGTGTTTGAGCATATATTCGTGAATCAACGAATATCCAAAGTATAACTGGCTTGCAGGAATTGATTCGTTTTGTATTCTGAGAAAAAATGCTATTTTTACTGGTAAATGCCTCATGAATTTTATTTAGATATTTTCTGAAAAATTGTGGGTCTTACAGAATGAAAGGAAGAGAGAGAAGGAAAATCACCCATATGGGCTTTCCTTTTTTCTTCTAGGTATAAGTACCTAGGGTTAGAAGATGTAAGGATGGAATGAAAGTAGAGGAGATGGAGGGCTGGGGTGCTCTATGCCCCCCCATAGCCGCCCACTCTTCCAATCAAAAGCTTATTTTCAAATTGTTCTAAAATCCTTTCAAAAATGCCATTTTAAAGTGCCATCAATGTTTTAAAAAATTGCAAGGGGAGCCCCAAGGCTGCCACCCTTTACATCCAACAATTTTTCATTATTTGAAAAGCTTTAAAGGAATTACCAAAAGGCCATGGGGCGCAGCCCCATGCCTTCCTCCTTGGAAAATCGCCCCTCATGATGAAGCTTTAAGCCTCATCATGAGGCCTTGAATCAAGGGTTTGGCCAATAGTAGCCCTCCCTTTTTCAAGCCATGCATTCTTTTACAAGAATGCCACCACCCAGTTGGTCAACCCTTGACCAGCTGGTCCTCATGGCCACAGGTGTCCACATGGGAGGTCGCCCAATGGGTCTGGGCCATCCCATTGGTCTGGGTCAACTCCAGATCCAAAAACGCCAATTAATATTTAAAACAATGCTCATTTAATGCTTTTAAATATAAAATTGACTTCAATAAATCAAATACTCATTTTCACAATCTTAATTGACATGAAATGTTCAAAGCTACTTAAAGAAATTTCTCTTCGTTTGCAAGAAATACGCTTGTTGCGACTCACATACTATCGTTAAGCAATTCTCATAATTCACATGCACTGACGGGGTATGTGCGACCTTAAGTCTTATTCATATGCATGCAGAACACCGCTCTTGGCACTACCGCCACCACAAGCATCACACCTCTTTGGGTGGAAACAACACACTCTGGCTCTTCGGCCCTTACGAGTCTGGTTGCGTAATTGTTGTCAATGAGCATGCATATGACTCGATCTAAATAGATCGACTACTCGGCATATTTTTACGCAACGAGTCCAAACCTAGCCAAGGCGCAACCTCTACTCCGGCTCAACGGCACTTACGAGCAAGGTGCCCTTGCAGGCACAGGGATACGACCCGATCTGGCATCGTTCCATCAACAGACATCATTATGCCGTTCAACTGATTCCGACAGCTCTTCTGCCAACCATTCTGTCAGCACCTCCCCTGCTCTATCGGCAGTGGTGCGACGAACCCTTCTACGTTGTAGAAGGCATTCCATGAACTGGGTAGCACTTTGTTGTATGACAGAGTATTCTGCTACATTCTTTCTGAGCCATTCTTGGTTTCTTCAGAATTTTTAGCAACACTTTCTCTCTTTTACGGAGAAAGTGTGTGTTTCTTTTATCCATTTCAGCAGCATCTCCCCTCTTTGGTGGAAAATTGCTACGCTTAACTCGGGAAAAGGATGTGCACCGTTGTGCGTACTTTTCATCCATCAAGGTTGTAGGAACCCTGGGCCATAGCCAGGCCATACGTAATTGACTTAGTCTTTACGTAAAGAGCATTTTGCCAAAAAGCGAAGCCTTTTCAATAGAGGCTTCATTCGTCAAGCAGAATCTTGAACGAGAAGCGGTCAGGGAATCGCATTGGTGATTTGGAGTTGATCTCCATTTGAACGCTCATTTATGCACCGTATATTTAGTATAAGCAGGAGCCTTGGTGTCATTCAACACGACGGCGTAAGTAAATACATTACAGAAAGCAGGAGCCTTGGCATCATACGACGCGACGGCGTAAGTAAATGCATAATCGGAAGTGCAGAAATCGTAAATTGCAGAAAACATGAGTCTTGGCATCATACGACGCGACGGTAAAGGTAAATTACATAGCCTGTGTGATATAGGACGCGTCGGCAGAATCAGCAAATATACACCTAGATCCGCATCCGACAATAGTTACGAGGCGAGCGGGTGAACGTTGAAGTGTTCTGAAGGGCTCAACCAAGAACTAGGGTGAGATACCATTTTTAAAACGCATATACTGTGTATTTGAACATAGATATATCCGACGATAGTTACGAGATGAGTGGGTGAACACCGAAGTGTCCAAAAAGGGCTCAATCAAGAACTAAAGCAAGATACTACTTCAGAAAGTATATGTTATATACAAACAATCAAATACTTGAGAGAGATGGATCAACGAAGCGAACTTACTTCAAATCGTGGAAGAAACGGCTCTGTAACACTTTGATGCTTCGAACGAGGCTCGACTTCAAAAAGGATCAACTTCGAACTTCGGACGAAAAAGGACTTGGACTTTGACTTTGAACCAAACCAGGTTCAAGTCAAGTCAACTGGGTTTGGACTTAGGTCAGGTGGGTTAGGACCAGGTCAGGCAGGCTCAGGCTAAATCAGGTAGGCTCAGACCTACTGGGCTAGGTAGGGGAGGTTTTAGGAAGTAGGAGAGAGAAAGAGGAGGCTAGAAAGGGGGGGGGGACGATTTTTTCTAAAGGGGAGGGGGTCTATTTATAGATTCTGAAACTTGGGTCCCAAGTTTCAGAATCTCCTTTTTACCCCTAGCTTCTTTTTAATACCAAGAGGTTCCTTGGTGTGGGGCCCACTTGGATATTCCATGGGATATTTTTGTGGGTCCCACCAGATATTTTTTGAGAAATATTTATGTAGGTCTCACCAATATTTTCGTGGGTCCCACAAAAATTTTGGGGTTTTGGCAATTTTTTCCGAAAAAATTTGAGTACGCCATTCTCTTCGTATTGACGTAACTAAGAAAGTTGGCTCGAGGAAATCTCTTGATTTCCTTCAGGTAGGAAGTTATGACTTCCAGAGTGTTTGAGCATATATTCGTGAATCAACGAATATCCAAAGTATAACTGGCTTGCAGGAATTGATTCGTTTTGTATTCTGAGAAAAAATGCTATTTTACTGGTAAATGCCTCATGAATTTTATTTAGATATTTTCTCAAAAATTGTGGGTCTTACAGAATGAAAGGAAGAGAGAGAAGGAAAATCACCCATATGGGCTTTCCTTTTTTCTTCTAGGTATAAGTACCTAGGGTTAGAAGATGTAAGGATAGAATGAAAGTAGAGGAGATGGAGGACTGGGGTGCTCTATGCCCCCCCATAGCCGCCCACTCTTCCAATCAAAAGCTTCTTTTCAAATTGTTCTAAAATCCTTTCAAAAATGCCATTTTAAAGTGCCATCAATGTTTTAAAAAATTGCAAGGGGAGCCCCAAGGCTGCCACCCTTTACATCCAACAATTTTTCATTATTTGAAAAGCTTTAAAGGAATTACCAAAAGGCCATGGGGCGCAGCCCCATGCCTTCCTCCTTGGAAAATCGCCCCTCATGATGAAGCTTTAAGCCTCATCATGAGGCCTTGAATCAAGGGTTTGGCCAATAGTAGCCCTCCCTTTTTCAAGCCATGCATTCTTTTACAAGAATGCCACCACCCAGTTGGTCAACCCTTGACCAGCTGGTCCTCATGGCCACAGGTGTCCACATGGGAGGTCGCCCAATGGGTCTGGGCCATCCCATTGGTCTGGGTCAACTCCAGATCCAAAAACGCCAATTAATATTTAAAACAATGCTCATTTAATGCTTTTAAATATAAAATTGACTTCAATAAATCAAATACTCATTTTCACAATCTTAATTGACATGAAATGTTCAAAGCTACTTAAAGAAATTTCTCTTCGTTTGCAAGAAATACGCTTGTTGCGACTCACATACTATCGTTAAGCAATTCTCATAATTCACATGCACTGACGGGGTATGTGCGACCTTAAGTCTTATTCATATGCATGCAGAACACCGCTCTTGGCACTACCGCCACCACAAGCATCACACCTCTTTGGGTGGAAACAACACACTCTGGCTCTTCGGCCCTTACGAGTCTGGTTGCGTAATTGTTGTCAATGAGCATGCATATGACTCGATCTAAATAGATCGACTACTCGGCATATTTTTACGCAACGAGTCCAAACCTAGCCAAGGCGCAACCTCTACTCCGGCTCAACGGCACTTACGAGCAAGGTGCCCTTGCAGGCACAGGGATACGAGCCGATCTGGCATCGTTCCATCAACAGACATCATTATGCCGTTCAACTGATTCCGACAGCTCTTCTGCCAACCATTCTGTCAGCACCTCCCCTGCTCTATCGGCAGTGGTGCGACGAACCCTTCTACGTTGTAGAAGGCATTCCATGAACTGGGTAGCACTTTGTTGTATGACAGAGTATTCTGCTACATTCTTTCTGAGCCATTCTTGGTTTCTTCAGAATTTTTAGCAACACTTTCTCTCTTTTACGGAGAAAGTGTGTGTTTCTTTTATCCATTTCAGCAGCATCTCCCCTCTTTGGTGGAAAATTGCTACGCTTAACTCGGGAAAAGGATGTGCACCGTTGTGCGTACTTTTCATCCATCAAGGTTGTAGGAACCCTGGGCCATAGCCAGGCCATACGTAATTGACTTAGTCTTTACGTAAAGAGCATTTTGCCAAAAAGCGAAGCCTTTTCAATAGAGGCTTCATTCGTCAAGCAGAATCTTGAACGAGAAGCGGTCAGGGAATCGCATTGGTGATTTGGAGTTGATCTCCATTTGAACGCTCATTTATGCACCGTATATTTAGTATAAGCAGGAGCCTTGGTGTCATTCAACACGACGGCGTAAGTAAATACATTACAGAAAGCAGGAGCCTTGGCATCATACGACGCGACGGCGTAAGTAAATGCATAATCGGAAGTGCAGAAATCGTAAATTGCAGAAAACATGAGTCTTGGCATCATACGACGCGACGGTAAAGGTAAATTACATAGCCTGTGTGATATAGGACGCGTCGGCAGAATCAGCAAATATACACCTAGATCCGCATCCGACAATAGTTACGAGGCGAGTTGGTGAACGTTGAAGTGTTCTGAAGGGCTCAACCAAGAACTAGGGTGAGATACCATTTTTAAAACGCATATACTGTGTATTTGAACATAGATATATCCGACGATAGTTACGAGATGAGTGGGTGAACACGGAAGTGTCCAAAAAGGGCTCAATCAAGAACTAAAGCAAGATACTACTTCAGAAAGTATATGTTATATACAAACAATCAAATACTTGAGAGAGATGGATCAACGAAGTGAACTTACTTCAAATCGTGGAAGAAACGGCTCTGTAACACTTCGATGCTTCGAACGAGGCTCGACTTCAAAAAGGATCAACTTCGAACTTCGGACGAAAAAGGACTTGGACTTTGACTTTGAACCAAACCAGGTTCAAGTCAAGTCAACTGGGTTTGGACTTAGGTCAGGTGGGTTAGGACCAGGTCAGGCAGGCTCAGGCTAAATCAGGTAGGCTCAGACCTAATGGGCTAGGTAGGGGAGGTTTTAGGAAGTAGGAGAGAGAAAGAGGAGGCTAGAAAGGGGGGGGACGATTTTTTCTAAAGGGGAGGGGGTCTATTTATAGATTCTGAAACTTGGGTCCCAAGTTTCAGAATCTCCTTTTTACCCCTAGCTTCTTTTTAATACCAAGAGGTTCCTTGGTGTGGGGCCCACTTGGATATTCCATGGGATATTTTTGTGGGTCCCACCAGATATTTTTTGAGAAATATTTATGTAGGTCTCACCAATATTTTCGTGGGTCCCACAAAAATTTTGGGGTTTTGGCAATTTTTTCAGAAAAAATTTGAGTACGCCATTCTCTTCGTATTGACGTAACTAAGAAAGTTGGCTCGAGGAAATCTCTTGATTTCCTTCAGGTAGGAAGTTATGACTTCCAGAGTGTTTGAGCATATATTCGTGAATCAACGAATATCCAAAGTATAACTGGCTTGCAGGAATTGATTCGTTTTGTATTCTGAGAAAAAATGCTATTTTTACTGGTAAATGCCTCATGAATTTTATTTAGATATTTTCTGAAAAATTGTGGGTCTTACAGAATGAAAGGAAGAGAGAGAAGGAAAATCACCCATATGGGCTTTCCTTTTTTCTTCAAGGTATAAGTACCTAGGGTTAGAAGATGTAAGGATGGAATGAAAGTAGAGAAGATGGAGGGCTGGGGTGCTCCATGCCCCCCCATAGCCGCCCACTCTTCCAATCAAAAGCTTCTTTTCAAATTGTTCTAAAATCCTTTCAAAAATGCCATTTTAAAGTGCCATCAATGTTTTAAAAAATTGCAAGGGGAGCCCCAAGGCTGCCACCCTTTACAGCCAACAATTTTTCATTATTTGAAAAGCTTTAAAGGAATTACCAAAAGGCCATGGGGCGCAGCCCCATGCCTTCCTCCTTGGAAAATCGCCCCTCATGATGAAGCTTTAAGCCTCATCATGAGGCCTTAAATCAAGGGTTTGGCCAATAGTAGCCCTCCCTTTTTCAAGCCATGCATTCTTTTACAAGAATGCCACCACCCAGCTGGTCAACCCTTGACCAGCTGGTCCTCATGGCCACAGGTGTCCACATGGGAGGTCGCCCAATGGGTCTGGGCCATCCCATTGGTCTGGGTCAACTCCAGATCCAAAAACGCCAATTAATATTTAAAACAATGCTCATTTAATGCTTTTAAATATAAAATTGACTTCAATAAATCAAATACTCATTTTCACAATCTTAATTGACATGAAATGTTCAAAGCTACTTAAAGAAATTTCTCTTCGTTTGCAAGAAATACGCTTGTTGCGACTCACATACTATCGTTAAGCAATTCTCATAATTCACATGCATTGACGGGGTATGTGCGACCTTAAGTCTTATTCATATGCATGCAGAACACCGCTCTTGGCACTACGGCCACCACAAGCATCACACCTCTTTGGGTGGAAACAACACACTCTGGCTCTTCGGCCCTTACGAGTCTGGTTGCGTAATTGTTGTCAATGAGCATGCATATGACTCGATCTAAATAGATCGACTACTCGGCATATTTTTACGCAACGAGTCCAAACCTAGCCAAGGCGCAACCTCTACTCCGGCTCAACGGCACTTACGAGCAAGGTGCCCTTGCAGGCACAGGGATACGAGCCGATCTGGCATCGTTCCATCAACAGACATCATTATGTCGTTCAACTAATTCCGACAGCTCTTCTGCCAACCATTCTGTCAGCACCTCCCCTGCTCTATCGGCAGTGGTGCGACGAACCCTTCTACGTTGTAGAAGGTATTCCATGAACTGGGTAGCACTCTGTTGTATGACAGAGTATTCTGCTACATTCTTTCTGAGTCATTCTTGGTTTCTTCAGAATTTTTAGCAACACTTTCTCTCTTTTACGGAGAAAGTGTGTGTTTCTTTTATCCATTTCAGCAGCATCTCCCCTCTTTGGTGGAAAATTGCTACGCTTAACTCGGAAAAAGGATGTGCACCGTTGTGCGTACTTTTCATCCAACAAGGTTGTAGGAACCCTGGGCCATAGCCAGGCCATACGTAATTGACTTAGTCTTTACGTAAAGAGCATTTTGCCAAAAAGCGAAGCCTTTTCAATAGAGGCTTCATTCGTCAAGCAGAATCTTGAACGAGAAGCGGTCAGGGAATCGCATTGGTGATTTGGAGTTGATCTCCATTTGAACGCTCATTTATGCACCGTATATTTAGTATAAGCAGGAGCCTTGGTGTCATTCAACACGACGGCGTAAGTAAATACATTACAGAAAGCAGGAGCCTTGGCATCATACGACGCGACGGCGTAAGTAAATGCATAATCGGAAGTGCAGAAATCGTAAATTGCAGAAAACATGAGTCTTGGCATCATACGACGCGACGGCAAAGGTAAATTACATAGCCTGTGTGATATAGGACGCGTCGGCAGAATCAGCAAATATACACCTAGATCCGCATCCGACAATAGTTACGAGGCGAGCGGGTGAACGTTGAAGTGTTCTGAAGGGCTCAACCAAGAACTAGGGTGAGATACCATTTTTAAAACGCATATACTGTGTATTTGAACATAGATATATCCGACGATAGTTACGAGATGAGTGGGTGAACACCGAAGTGTCCAAAAAGGGCTCAATCAAGAACTAAAGAAAGATACTACTTCAGAAAGTATATGTTATATACAAACAATCAAATACTTGAGAGAGATGGATCAACGAAGCGAACTTACTTCAAATCGTGGAAGAAACGGCTCTGGAACACTTCGATGCTTCGAACGAGGCTCGACTTCAAAAAGGATCAACTTCAAACTTCGGACGAAAAAGGACTTGGACTTTGACTTTGAACCAAACCAGGTTCAAGTCAAGTCAACTGGGTTTGGACTTAGGTCAGGTGGGTTAGGACCAGGTCAGGCAGGCTCAGGCTAAATCAGGTAGGCTCAGACCTACTGGGCTAGGTAGGGGAGGTTTAAGAAGTAGGAGAGAGAAAGAGGAGGCTAGAAAGGGGGGGGACGATTTTTTCTAAAGGGGAGGGGGTCTATTTATAGATTCTGAAACTTGGGTCCCAAGTTTCAGAATCTCCTTTTTACCCCTAGCTTCTTTTTAATACCAAGAGGTTCCTTGGTGTGGGGCCCACTTGGATATTCCATGGGATATTTTTGTGGGTCCCACCAGATATTTTTTGAGAAATATTTATGTAGGTCTCACCAATATTTTCGTGGGTCCCACAAAAATTTTGGGGTTTTGGCAATTTTTTCCGAAAAAATTTGAGTACGCCATTCTCTTCGTATTGACGTAACTAAGAAAGTTGGCTCGAGGAAATCTCTTGATTTCCTTCAGGTAGGAAGTTATGACTTCCAGAGTGTTTGAGCATATATTCGTGAATCAACGAATATCCAAAGTATAACTGGCTTGCAGGAATTGATTCGTTTTGTATTCTGAGAAAAAATGCTATTTTTACTGGTAAATGCCTCATGAATTTTATTTAGATATTTTCTGAAAAATTGTGGGTCTTACAGAATGAAAGGAAGAGAGAGAAGGAAAATCACCCATATGGGCTTTCCTTTTTTCTTCTAGGTATAAGTACCTAGGGTTAGAAGATGTAAGGATGGAATGAAAGTAGAGGAGATGGAGGGCTGGGGTGCTCTATGCCCCCCCATAGCCGCCCACTCTTCCAATCAAAAGCTTATTTTCAAATTGTTCTAAAATCCTTTCAAAAATGCCATTTTAAAGTGCCATCAATGTTTTAAAAAATTGCAAGGGGAGCCCCAAGGCTGCCACCCTTTACATCCAACAATTTTTCATTATTTGAAAAGCTTTAAAGGAATTACCAAAAGGCCATGGGGCGCAGCCCCATGCCTTCCTCCTTGGAAAATCGCCCCTCATGATGAAGCTTTAAGCCTCATCATGAGGCCTTGAATCAAGGGTTTGGCCAATAGTAGCCCTCCGTTTTTCAAGCCATGCATTCTTTTACAAGAATGCCACCACCCAGCTGGTCAACCCTTGACCAGCTGGTCCTCATGGCCACAGGTGTCCACATGGGAGGTCGCCCAATGGGTCTGGGCCATCCCATTGGTCTGGGTCAACTCCAGATCCAAAAACGCCAATTAATATTTAAAACAATGCTCATTTAATGCTTTTAAATATAAAATTGACTTCAATAAATCAAATACTCATTTTCACAATCTTAATTGACATGAAATGTTCAAAGCTACTTAAAGAAATTTCTCTTCGTTTGCAAGAAATACGCTTGTTGCGACTCACATACTATCGTTAAGCAATTCTCATAATTCACATGCACTGACGGGGTTTTTTCGTCGTATAGGTCCCAAATTCGAGGACAAACTATACAGATATATTATAAACTTACCCTTAAATTTTCAGAAGTTAATTCATCTGGAATTGGGCTCTTCTTACTCATATACTGAACTTACACGATTTCGAGTCGCGCGCGTAATGAACCGAAATTCAAAGCATAGTCAAATTATATCTAATTATGTGCTACAATCATAAACACACGAAAGTATACACTTCAACTCTATGCAAATAGTGAATTTTCTCAGAAAAAATCATGGCTCTTACATGCTAAGCATGTAAGACATAAAATTCAAAGCAGAAATTTCAATAGAAATTTCATAGTTTAGCATTTGGAATTAATTGAAACAATTACACAACTAATCCTGCATGTTCAAAATTTACAAATTTAACAAGAGAGCATCAATTCATACATTCAAGAAATAAAATACATAAGCAGTTAATATGCATGACTTACCATATGCAGAAGCCCTTCAATGCGTGCATATATTCTTATCTTTAATTACATTTTCTTTTTAAAATGATTCATGCAATGCCTAACTAATGCACATACATCTTAAGTTATCAATTCTTAGCCATGTTGATACTACACAGGCTTATATTCCTAGATTAAAACCATGGTTCATGACGTGCTTTACATATAGGGGTAGCTTTAGCCTGACCAGATCCATTCACCAGAATAGGGTGAGGGATGTTAATACGAGAGAGATTCTCAACACTTTTCAACCTGATGTACCAATTTTTCTCATGAGTACCTTATATCCTTTATGTTGCAGTCTAATGCAGAAGTTTCCTCATAAAATCGTGGGAGGGGAGGAGCAACCCTTCGTGCTCGAAACAGACTTACCCCACAAAGTTTTGTACCACCTGCCACTCTCCCAGCAAGTATCTTGAGTTTTAATGTCACATGATTACTTAATTACATACTTAATTTTTTTTATGCAACATCAAAACTTGAGTATCATTATGGGCCATGGATGCATTCTTATAAAGCAATGAAAAATTCACTTAATCATACTTGTAACATAAACTTGGGCATATGCGTAAATGAAAATCCTATTCATTTTCATACTTCAGCTAACACATATGTATGTACACGACCAATGCAATAAAGAATATGAATATGAGCATCCATTTCAGTGAAACATTCATCCCATCATCATAACATGAGCATACTTGCAGCCAACACATATTCAGAATTTAAAACATAAACTTACATTCATCAGACTTTTTGATCCTTGATCTTAATGTGTAGGCTTTATTAACTATTCAGGTCATAGGCATATTCATATAAGCTTTTGCAAAGGATCAGATCTGCATACTTGTTCACATATTGCATGATATTCGAAACAAAGAAATTTATACAAAAATATGCGAACTATGCATAGGTTGACCCTCGGTCTAAAGACCGGTCTTGATTTACGAAACCAATAACTCTGCTAGACTGTTACAGAGCTTACATAAAATTTTGTGTTTTGTAAAAAAAAGTTGATATTTCCATAGTATAAATAAAATTTCTTTAGCTTTCTGTAGCCTCAAACTGTTCATAAAAATTCCTCTGTATGAGGGAGTTATAAACATTTTATTGTAGACCATATTTTGTTTCGACTATCACAGAGTTGTGCTCAGTTCATGAACAAAACCCAAAATTTTAGAGTAGATGCAACATTTTGTTAGCTTACCAATACAATAAACCGTTCATCAAAACTTCTTCAGATGAGGGAGATACGAACGTTTTACTGGTCAGAGGTATGGTCGAAAAACTAAAATTCTGGATCTAAGCATTCGGGTTGAACCAAACTGAGTCACCCGAATCCGTACACCCATAATTTTTCTTGCATAATTTCAAAATAAAAACCATAATAAAATATACAGGTAGATATAACATATTCTATCTCAGATAAATTATATTTTTTCTCAGCCTTTTGGCAAAAAAATGTCTATCTTGCATATGCTTTATTTTTTCAAGAATTAATTCAAAAGAATACATAATAAATCAACTAAAATATACAATATTCATGAAATAAAATTCAAAAAAAAATCACAAAATATATAACAAATCATAATCTATCATAAACCATAAAATCTTGCATGAATCCAACCACGAAATCCACTTTCTTTCTAAATTTACCGATTTCTTTTTTTAAAAACCCGATTTTCTAAAATCACAATATCTCAAGATTTTTACCATAGAAATTCTTAAAAATTTTACAGTAGATCTACAATAACATATTTTACCAATACAAATCGATACTTGCAAGAAAATCATGGCATAAATCAAATATTTATAAATTTTACAGATTTCTTTTCTGAGAAAACAATTTTGTGAAAAACCCTATTTCAAGAGGGGGTTTTCTTTGGGAAAAACGTTCTTTTTCTATGAATCTTTAGATCTGAGTCAAACCCATGGTTAGAAGGGTCTGATCATGGTCTAAACTTATGAAAAAGTATTAAAATCTAGGCCAAGAACTTCGTTCTTGCAAAAAAAGCATAAAAACTCTACCTTTTGTCAAAAAAACATTTTTCGTAAGATCCGACGATTCTTTTTGCATGATCTGACCGATCCGAACCTTATACCAGCTAGAGAAGGGCCTTAGACACCCTCTGTAATCGTGTGAAATCCTTTCTTGAACCAAAGAAAGAAGAAGAAAAGCCCTAAGGGGCGTGGAAAAGGGAGGAAGAAAGAAGAGAAAACTAACTTTATTAATCCTTCTCATGAGGGCCTCTATTTATAGATGAGCTTAGACAAGAGTCTTATTTCTAACATAAGAAGTTAATATTTATTAATTTATTTTATTAATAAAATAATACAATAAATTATAAGACCTAATTCAATAAATTGCGAAATTACTTAAGCTATAAAAGAAAAGTAGAGACTTTTTAGCTTGTCTTGGGCTCTAGTGACAAGGTAACCTTCTGGGAGGCCTACAGACCCAAAGACTCATTAGAATTGGATATTAAAATAGTTGATTTGATAGGCCTCGAAATGTATATTGTTGTGGTAGTCTTATATTTAATCATACGCATACGATTGACAAGAAACTTTAGTCGGTATCAAAAAATATTAATTTTTAACCTATAATTAGGCATGAACTTCCATCACTAATAAAACGCTCAAATCAATACCAATTTGGGCTTGTAAATAGTCGATTTTAATGCCCTCAAAATGAGAAACATCAAGGTCAACTCTGATTTAATAGATGAGCCACTGATTGGCCAAAAAATTGTCGAAATATTAATAACATTTTTTCAGAGTGTCTAACTCTATGGGTCAAATCCAATGATATATTATTCAAGATATCCTGAGTTATATCACATATAATCTATCCTTTAATTGATCTAAATGTTATGGATTATATTCAACTTAATTGGGTTTGATTTAAATATCATTAGTTAAATCTACTGGCTAATTTATATTTTTAAGTTTTTTTTGTAAAAATTATTATTTATTTATTAGAAATGCCCTAAAGAATCACATGTATGAATTTTGAATTAAATTTAAAATTGTAGATTTAATTTCGATAAAAAATATAATTTATTATATTTTTTTCAACCTTAAATTAACACTCAATTAAGTCTTAATTTAGATTTGAATTAAACTCAAATATAATTATAACATTTTAGACATATTTATTAAATTCAAATTCAAATTCCAAAATCCTAAAAATATACAAATAATTTACTTTCTTGTTTAGTCCACATATTTTAGCTTTTTCAATTATTCTTGAAATAATCATTATAACTTGAGACAAAGGTTCATAATTAATCGAAATCAAGAAAATCAAAAAAATCAAGAATATCAAGAAAATAAAAATTTTCAAGAAAATCAAGAATATCAAAAAAATCTAGAATATCAAAAAATCACGATTATAGTCATGAATACACTAATAATTTATCATTTATTCATTTTAATTATCAAGAAAAAAAATCTTAGGTATTAAAGTTATCAACTTGAATAAGCTAATAAAAATATGTAACTACCATGAATGGGTAGTATGATGCTCATGTCAAGAATAACAATGTGAAAAGTTACCCTGGAGGGGTACTTGAGCTATTGTGTCATGGATTGTTAAATGATATACAACACATGTAAAAAATGCAATGACACACTTAATAAAGAGTACCCAATAACCCATTCAGATTGTGGCTTACCTTGGAGAGGGTGGGTGGTACACACTTCAATGGACTACATTTAATTTTTTTTTTGAAGCAACAACATCTCATTGGTCACCTGTCCTCAGAGCTTTGAAGGCCAGACTATTAATGTGTCCTAAGTGGTAAGTTCATGTCTTCTGTAGAAGTTTATGATGCATCATATTGTTCTTATGCTACCACAGCTAGCAATTTCTCTTGGTCACGAACCGCCAAGAGTGGGACCGATTCGATGATACACTTGAAGAATTAAAATACATAGCATAGTGAACACTCGAGTGGGCTATTTGTCTCAACATTTGGCCCTATGAGTACCCATAAGGATATATACAGGAAAAAAATAAAAGCATCACACTTGAACAAATTTATTCTATAAAAACTTATGTGAAAACATGTCCTAATAATTTAGATACATAATCATGAACATGTTCTTGTTTTGTGACATGTTGCATAAAATGATTGTCTATGCATGTTCAGTGAATGCCTTATGATGATTATGTTCCATAATACATGTCCTAAAATGATGTTTAATTTCATGTATGCTTAATTTTTGTATATGCATGCATTGTTATTGTGTTTCTATTGAGACTTGATGAGTTTGACCCCGATATTACCAATATTCAGGTAATGAGTAGGAAGCTGGAGCGATGATATGATGTTGTAGGTGGTGCCAAGAACCAAATCTTTAGATCGGGGATTTGTTTTGGAAATAATTTATGACTTATTATGACTTGTTATTCTATTAATTATATTTTCAAATAATTCAATTAAATTTATGAATGATATTGTCTTAGTGCTATTTCAGATATCAGATTTCTGAGTTGAAACCAAATCATGAGTTGGACCTGAACCCAAATTTAATACGAAAATTAGATCTAGTCCTATGTTGTATTTAAATACCTGTAACCAGCCCGAGATTTCTAACCAAAAACCAAAATAAATGTTTTAGTTATATTTTTTTGATAAAGGATTCTTATCCTTGGTTGTTTCTTTCTCAAACTTAGTTCTAGTGAGCTATTAAACACTAGTGCTTGCGCATAAGGTGACCCCCTAAAGCATATTCTAATTGAAGCAATGCCATAAATAAGGCCTTATATAAAAAAACATGTATTTTCAAATTACAATTTTGGGGCATTACAATTTGAGAATCAAATTTTTGGGCATGAGGAGGATTTTGACAAATTATGAAGCATTTCTGAAATCTTATCATTTTATATGGACAATGTGATCATTTTTTTTTTTATTAATCGATGTTCAAATTTACCACCAAAAATCTATATCCGATTTTGAATCAACCATGATCCACCTCATGTCTCATTTGTTTGCATTACTAGCTACAAAGGCTCCAACCCATATTCATTTTTTATCTTGTCAATTGTAGTGCACATTCATCTAGCAGCTTGAGTAATTGGGTTTGAATACTTCGCAAAGCATTCGAGCCCTTAAAGTGAAATACATGTTAACACACCAAAATTTTACCTAAAAAAATACAATAATTTTTTTTCTAAAACAAATGCAACAAAAATTTTTAATCTTAGTAGGTTAAAATCTTGGATGGGTTACAAGTGTTCTCATCAGACACAAGCATCTAATCATTTGAATTAAATACTACTCACTCATAAATCAATACTAAATTGTTTAAATTGAGTTTATCGAATTAAAAATTAAGAATGTTTGAAATAACGTTTAAGTAGTGTCCCAGACTCTCAAAATATGTGGAAACCATGGAACTAATCGTAGATCCAACAATGGCTCATGCTTGCTTATTCTTGACCTGTAAAATTTATAGTATATGTGAGTCAGACTTCATAAGTCTCAGTTGAAAATATTTTTCAAACCACATAAACAATGTGCCAACATGAATGAGCACACATCATTGAGAAATGACATGGTATTTATTCAAGGCAAGTATAAAAAAACACATGAAATATCACAAAACCATTTATTGAGCAATCACAAACATTGGAAAATTTCACACAATATATAACTCAGAGCATGTACAGTTTAATAATATTGCAATAATATAATGAAAACATGTTTTAGTAATAATTTTAGTAAAATAAAGTTGTATAGGTAAAGATGTTTCACTTGTTTAACCCCATGCGGGCACACATAGTTTGCCTACGTCGAGACAGATGAGATCACTTGGGGGTTTGTTATACTTATATTTAAAACCCATAAATTTCTGATATTTTATGAGAAATAATTATAAATTTAAGGCTAAAAAATTATTTGAAATTAAGATAAAAATTAAATTATAATTTAAGCAATAATTAGGATTTAGAATAAATTTCAAGTTGAGAATTTTTTTGAATCGGGCTTTTGAGTTTAATTAGATTTAATCTAGATTTAAGTTGAACTTAAATGAAATTTAATTTGAAATTCAATATTAGTTCGGATTCAAATTGAGTGTGTATTTGAATTTAGAGTCTTATTGAATTTTGATTTTAATTTCTGGACTTTATCAAATTTAGATTTTGATTTGGAAATTTGAATTCTGATTAGATTTGGATTTGAATTCGGATTTAATAAATATGTCTCGAATATTATAATTAGATTTGAGCTTGATTCGAATCTAAATTAAGATTTAACTGAATGTCAATTCAAGTTTTAATTATATAATAATTTGAATCTTCGTCAAAATTGAGTTTACAATTTTAAATTGAATTTTGAGATAATACCTACAATTCTTCAGGGTATTTTTAATGAATAAAATAATATTAATGATGGATTTTATGAGAAATAAGTATAAACATGTAAATTAACCTAAGATTAATTATAAGAAAGTAAAATGAGAAAAGAAAAGAAAGAAAGAAAGAAAAAAGAAATAAATTTTGACTAATCAAACTTGCTTGCCAAGCAAAGAAAGTTTGACAATTCTTGCAAAATGAAAAGGTTGGAAACCCCCAAGGGGGGGGGGGGGGGGGGGGGTCGACTAGCCCTTACCTCTTACTAGATAAAGTATACTATATATAACTGAATACATATATGAAACGAAGTTTAGTTAGAAAAAATTGTATATAACATAAATGAAAAAGAAAAAAAAATAAAAAGAGAGAAAAGAAAATTAGAAGAGGTAGAAGAATGGTAAGTATGTTTAGATTAGATCTGTAACACCCCAAAATCCAAGACTTAAAATTTTGATGAAAAAATTGAAAGCTTTGTAATCCTTCATTTATCAGAATTTTTAAATAGTAATTTAGTGGAAAATGGTATTTAAAATAGCAAGTCAATGGACCTTGGGCGCATTACAGCATAAACAAACCTTTTTTAAAATCTGTACAAATATTGAAAACCAATGGATTCAAAATGCAGTTTTAATAACTGAAAATTTATACAACTGATTTGCAACTCATTATATTTACTAAAACCAAAAAGGGATTTAGTAACACAGTTTTAATCATTCAAGGTTTAGTCAAAAGAGACTTTGAAAAATATTCTTATACTAATTTTACCTAAATGTCCTCAGGAGCACAACAACAGGGAAAGCGCCTCATCTTAATCATCACATCATTGTACCATCGCCTACTGCACTAACTTGTTCACCACCTGCCCATGAAATGGGTCAGTTTTTGAAAAACTAGGAGATGTGCAAAAGACAAGACGAAACAAGGACTGAAAATAAGCAAGATAATTACTAAACTAAACAGAAGAAACTAAACTAGGAGAGCCAGCCATGCATGTTGTCGAGTATCGCAAGCAAGATCCAATTAAAACAAGTAACTTAACATAAGAGCAGTGAAGAACAATGTGCTAAGACAAGCAGAATAAGCAATTATAGCAATCCAACTGATTCTCAAGGTAGAGAGTAACTAACTCAACCACGCAGTCAAACAAAGCAACTGAATACGACAATCATTCATTGCTGGGATCACACTGCATGCAATTACCAATAAATTCTTCATTCCACTAGCAAGTAATTAAATACAAAAGTTGATGAGTACAGTAACAGTTAAGTCATCCAGAGTGTACAACTAACTGAAGTGTGAGTAAGTTATTTTTAGTTTTGATTATTAGTTGGTCATGTCGGTATGCATAAAGCACGAAATGTATAAACAGTCGAGATCGATCCGAGGGGTTTATTATGTTATGTATTTTATGATACCCTGAATGATTGAGTGAGTCCGCTCCTAAGGGGACGATCAGTGACCAAGAGAGTAAATCCCCAAAGGCCACTTGTTCCAAAGGATGCATACAACTTCTGCATAAGTGTTGAGCTAATTTTTGTAGCCCCTTTTCCCTAACTCCGATGATTGGGAAAGCCGGGTCTTTTGCCCATAATAGCAATGAATGGCCTATCCATCAAAGTTTTTGTACCATCCATCCTCTCTCTTGATGAACCATTTTAAACGGGCACGATGGGGGTTTCTTAACCGCCGTCCCGTTCTACATGCTCTGGTCCATTAAACCCACTCGAGCATCTTGCATGTGAAGGTGCATAGTCACCATTTTGTGAATTTCAACAATTATGCCCTGTTGTACACTACGAGGTTTATCAACTTCTCGTGCTACACATCATAGTATCACACAACATCATTGCCAAAGGACACAACTATAATGGTAGGCAAAGGTTACTCAAAAGCACCCAAAACAAGTCCAATCATGTAAGCATTCTTGAGAAAATCCAAAGTCCCCGTAGGACCCATTTTCTCGAGATCAAGACATTGATACCCGATTTTGCATTTTATCAAAAAAGAGCAAAACTTGGTGCATGTGCACTCATACTTTATGAAATTTTGCCCTGTAAGCAATCATAAGAGGCAAAACTTTATCATGTGCGGCAAAACCCAAAAGCAGTCAACACAAGTGTGTAATAGCAATATACAACAAAAGTAAGAAGTAAAGCAGTAAAGCAGTAAATAAATGCAAGAGCATAAATATAAGCTAGAAAGACAAAAAATAAAGCCTGGATGCATGAAGCGCGGTGGCAACAGGAAGTAAGGTACAGAAAAGTAAAACAAGAAAGGAGAGGCCTAGGCGCATAAAGTGTGGGGCAACGAAAAGAAAAGTGCAGAAATTAAAAGCAAAAATTAAAACACCATGGCGCTTAAAACGTGGCGCAATAGAAAAGTAAAGTACAGAAAGTAAAAGCCACGGTGCATAAAGTGTGGGGCAATAGAAAGGAAAGTATAAAAATTAAAAGCAGAAAGTAAAAGCCATGGTGCATAAAGTGCGGGACAACCGAACGAAAAATGCAGAACGGTAAAAAGACAAAAAGTACAAGCTTGTGCACATAAAGCGCGGCAGCAACAGAAAAATAAAGTGCTGAGAAAGTAAATAGGACAAAGATCGTGAAACCGCGTCATTGAGTTAAAAGACATACATATATATATTTTTATACGTATTCATATATAATTGTCTCTTTCTTTCCATTTTTAATTGTCTTTTCTTATTTTAGCATTTGTTCATTCATTGTCCATTTATGCAACATTCCCTTAGAGGGGTTGCGGTCTGTGTACGCCTGCGCCATAGGTAAGAATGGGCTCGGCCACAGAGCATGAGTGGCTCTGTCGTGCAACCTACGGTGAGTAAAGGCATTAGTAAAAACATAACTATGAAAAAGGCAGGGAACCGATAAAACCCACAGTGGGTTCGGACCGGGCCCCGGATCAGTTACCACGATGGCAGGAACAATGGGGGCCTTGTCTCCAGCCTACCAAATAGCAAAGACAGAGGCCTGGCGGGAAGCTACAGAGAGCAGTAGAGGCCCCTGCCTGCCAAGAAGTGGCGGGGGGGCTGCTATTGGCCGAGAAGAACAGTGAAGGCAGGGGCATAGCCCCTGCCTGACACAAGGTGGCAAAGGCAGGGAGCCCTGCTCCTTGTCTGTCGAGACCCAGGCTGTAGAGGCAAGCCCTTGCCAGCCCGCAACGAGAGGAGACAGGGGTTTGCCCTTGCCTGAAATGCCTGAGTACAGGCAAGGGGGCAAACACCTGCAGGACTGGGGGGGTGTTCAGTGAGGGCCAAACCCTGCCGAAACAATAGGTCGGCAGGGGTAAGACCCTTGCCGGAAAAGACATGCATGCAGGAAGGGCCTTTTGCCCCTGCTTGCATGAAAGGTGCTTGGCAGGGGCAATCCCCTGTCGGACAGTAGAGGCGATGCAGGCGGCAGACCTGCCGCCTGCCGAAAAAGAAGAAAAAGAGAAGAAGAAGAAGACAAACGAGAGGCAAAAGCCTTTGCCTGAAGATCGGCGTCGGAGCTACTCCAGTAAAATAGAAAAGACAAGTGGAGAAAGGGTAAATCGTTACATGTGTAATATTGCGTATTTTTACACTTAGCCATTTTGAGATGTTTTTCAAAAAATTGGCTAAGTCTCAGAAAAAAAACATTTGTGGCTCGATTTTTAGGCTGATGCCTTTGAGTCTGGGCTTGACCCAGGTTTCATCGACAAGGTCAAGGCGAGCCAATCGAAGCGTGAGAAAGAGTTTTATTTTTTACTTTTAAATTCGAGCGAAATTTAGGTTATTTTTGGGCAAAAATAGGAATTTGATATTCGTGTTATATGTTGTTGGATGCGTCTCAAAATTTTGAGCGCAACAATATTTATTCTTCTTGATTTGGGCTACGGTTGAGCCGAAATTGTATTTTTCTGAAAATTGAGCAATTTGTCGAAGTGGATCCGGAGTTGGATCGGACTAGATCCAATGCATAATATCTGAATTATTATGGATTTGGATCTTAGGTAGGACCCACTTTAATCTGGATTTAATCCAGACCTCGATCCAATTTTGTTTTGGGTATGGATTTGGATTTGTGGATCTGGATCTGGATTCAAATCCAAGCCCTTCAATTTTTTTCATCTTTAAATCGAATATAAAGCTTTATTTTGGGGTTTAATAAGGTTAGGAAGCCTTCAGGGTTAATTTGGTTATTTTTGTGTACCTTTAGATAATTTTTAATTAATTAATACTAATTCTGAATTTTTATTTTTAGGGCTAAGTAGGTCTCTTTAAAGGAGTCCTTATTCCAGCTTAAGAGAGGTTAGAAAAGTGTTTTAAAAGGAATGGAAGTTTTTGTTTTGAAAAGTCAACATTTGGTAGTATTTCCAAAAAAAAATAGGAAACTAGAGGGAGGAGAGAGAGTTTCCATCCTTTTGGAAATCCTCTTAGAGAGGGCTGGAGAAGGGGGGGTGTCACCCCCTCTCCCACTCACTATTTAAAGAAAAAAAAAGGCAAGAGAAGGGAAAAGAGAAAGATAAAAGGAGAGAGAGAGAGAGAGAAAGGAAAAGAGAGGAAGAAAGGAGGAAGGAGAAGAAGAAGAAGGCCATCTTTTTCTATCATCCAACGATTTTTCCACCATTCAACCATGTTCTTTTCTTGATTCATGCAAAGGTACGGGTTTTTCTTTTGGTTCAAATGGGGAAAAGAGCATAAATCTGATTTAGGTAATGATTTTGAAGGAACCCATGAATCAAATTTGTTTTTCCCACGTTAACTTATGAACAAATCGATTCATGAAAGGTTGTTTATGTATTTCAGATTTAGAATTAGATTTCACAATAAAATCATGTGTTATTCATAATCAATGTGTATATATACATATGTACGTAGGTATGTTAATGCCTATATATATATATATATATATATATATATATATATATATATATATATATATATATATATATATATATATATATATATATATATATAAGAAGTTGTGTTCATACACAAAGCATGCACGTATATGCTGGATTTTATTTCAGATTTCTATTTATAATGCCTTTCTTGGACTGGGATTAATTTGTTGTGAGTTTTAAAGAAAACAGGGTGGGATCTTTGTAAGCAAGTGGGGCTTTCAGAAAAGCCCAACCGACTACAGATCGGTTGGGCAATTTTTTTTTTTTAATCTGCATGCATATTTCATTCAGCAGGCTATACAATTTTTTTTTTAGTTCGTTTAGGTCCAGGTGGCTCGGCAAGGACCGATCTGGGTTCTGCCCAGCCCAGCCGAGTGGCTGGGCTGGTGCAAGCCTGGTAGTCCTTGCCAGGTATGCCACGCCGCCTAGGTAAACTTAAAAAAAAAGAAAAAAAAAAGTAATTTTTTGGCATGGGCCGGCTGGTAGCCAGTCGAGTGACACTTGGCTGACTGCCAAGCTATGGCAAGTGTTGCACAAGTCCACCCTGTGCACTGTAGTGCCCAGCAAGGCCCAGCCTACTCAATCGGCTGGACTAGATCAGGGCACAGCCAGTCGGCTGTGTGCTGGCAACATCTAAAGAAAAAAAAGTGAACTTTATATTTTTTCTATGTGTCGAGACTTGTAGTCAGCCAAGCCCAGTTGAGTAGTCGGTTGGGCATGTATTAAAAAAAATCTGCACTTTTTAAGGGGTATGAGTTGGGGTTGTTACAGGTTTGGTATCAAAGCGCACCACAAAATCTTATATTCTATCATCTTTTGTACCAAAATTTTCCATTTTGGTAAGTGAGCCATGTCCAAGAATGTCAGCAAGTCATGCCTCGTACTTCAAAGCAGTCCCCTTCACTGGTAAAGCTATGAGATACTTTTATGAAAGTATATAAATTTCTTATGTATTCATGATTTAATTGATAATCTTGAGATGTGAATTAAGGGATGTTGTTGTGCGTATAGTAATTGTAATTATGGTAAACGTACGAGACCAATCCTAAGGGGGTAGGATCGATAAGGGTCCAAATTTTTATAAAAAACTTGCACGTGTAGATGTACGAACGCAGGGGTGCTTCGTCTTCCTCTGGTGCTCCCGTGAACTGGAAGGAACAAAGAAATTTTATGATGGACGTCATCCATACCCTGACCGAGACCATGACAACACAGGTGATGCAGACAGCACAGGCGGTGCAGGCCATGCAGGCGGCACAGCCTGCGCAGGTGACATAGGCTACACAAGCGACACAGGCTGCGCAGGCAGCTGCGCGTGACCCTCCTATTGAGGTTGTTCCAAACACAGGCGGTGTTTCCCTCGAGAGATTTCTGAAGTTGGATCCGCCAACTTTTTCAGGAAAGGCCGACCCAGAGGCAGCCGAGAGCTGGGTTGAGGAGACTGAGTGGGCGTTTGACGTCCTATCAGTCTCCGAGGATAGGAAGACCACATTTGGCATGTACCGTCTGAAGAGTGATGCCAATAACTAGTGGGACACCCTGCGAAGGGTGAAGTTCGTCGACATGGACGTGATTCCCTGGGAGGTGTTCAAAGAGGAGTTTCTGGATGCTTACTTTCCCTCTTATGCCGAAGAGCAGATGCAGTAGAGGTTCCTCGACTTGACTCAGGGGAACATGAGTATGGTAGACTACACCACTAGATTCCAGAGTCTTGAGAGGTATTGTCCGAACCTCTTCAAGAATGAGAAGGTGAGAGTGATGAAATATGTACGCAGGTTGAAGGATGGACTCTAAATACGGGTGTTTGGAGGCCGACCCACTACACTGGCGGAGGCGATTTAGACTACGGCAGTCCTGAACGAGGAATTGGAAAGGTTCAAGGGCGACTTGCAAAAGAAGGGCAACAATGAAGCTAGTTCGGCTGGTAATGCGAGGAAGAACCCATCTGCATGTGGGAAGGAGTAGGGAGGCAAGAGGCAGCGGGCCCAGGGGGAAGGTCAGCAGAGGTAGCAGAAGGGGAAAGCCCAATCGATGTCGCAAGTATAACGAAATCCATCCTCAGGGTTTTTATCCGATGTTCAAGGGGGTTTGCTACCAGTGCCAACAGCCTGGGTACATTGCCCCCTATTGTCCGAACCAGCCAATGACTCAAGGAGGACAGCAGCAGAAGCCACAGCAACAACAGTCGTAAAGGCCTCAACCGTAGCAAGGTCAGCGAAGGACCAACGGGAGAGTTTATGCTATTACGACTACCAAGCAGGGTGATCAGACTGATCTGATCGAAGGTATCATCTTAGTTGTCAATTATTTAGCTCGTGTGATATTTGATTCTGGTGTTACCTACACCTGTTCAGTGCATTCTCATTTCAAGGATGAAATTCTTTTAAGTGGGTAGGGATGCAATATCGCATATTTTTACACTTAGCCATTTTGAGATGTTTTTTGAAATTTTGGCTAAGTCTGAGAGAAAAATCGTTTGAGGCTCGATTTTTAGACCGATGCCTTTGAGTCTGGGCTTGACCCAAGTTTCATCGACATGGTCAAGATGAGCCAATCGAAGCATGAGAAAGAGTTTTATTTTTTACCTTTAAATTTGAGCAAAATTTAGGTTATTTTTTGGGTGAAATTTGATATTTGTGTTATATGTCGTTGGATGCATCTTAGAATTTTGAGCACAACAATATTTTATTTTTCTTGATTCGGGCTACAGTTGAGCCAAAAATCACATTTTTTTTAAATTGAGTAGTTTGTCAAAATGGATACAAAGTTGGATCGGATTGGATCCAATGCATAAGATCCAAATTATTATAGATTTGGATCTTCGGTAGGACCCACTTTAATATGGATTTAATCTAGATCTTGATCCATTTTCATTTTGGGTATGGGTTTGGATTTGTGGATCTGGATCCAAATCCAATCCCTTCAATTTGTCCAACTTTAAATCGAATATAAAGCTTTATTTTGGGGTTTAATAAGGTTAGGAAGCCTTCAGGGTTAATTTGGTTATTTTTTGGTACTTTTAGATAATTTTTAATTAATTATTAATTAATTAATTAATACTAATTCTGAATTGTTTTTTTTAGGGTTGAGTAGGACTCTTTAAAAGAGTTCTTATTCCAGCTTAAGAGAGGTTAGGAAACTGTTTTAAAAGGATTGGAAGTTTTTGTTTTAAAAAGTCAACATTTGGTAGTATTTCCAAAAAAAATAGGAAACTAGAGGGAGGATAGAGAGTTTCCATCCTTTTGGAAACCCTCTTAGAGAGAGGAGAGAAAGAGGGAAAAGAGGAGAGTGAGGAAGAAGAAGGCCATCTTCTTCTATCATCCAACGATTTTTTCACCATTCAACCTTGTTCTTTTCTCAATCCACGCAAAGGTACGGATTTTTCTTTTGGTTCAAATGGAGAAAAGAGCATAAATCTGATTTAGGTAATGATTTTGAAGGAACCCATGAATCAAATTTGTTTTTCCCATGTTTAACTTATGAACAAATCGATTCATGAAAGGTTGTTTATGTATTTCAGATTTAGAATTTGATGTCACAATAAAATCATGTGTTATTCATAATCAATGTGTATATATACATATGTACATAGGTATGTTAATGCCTATATATATATATATATATATATATATATATATATATATATATATATATATATATATATATATATATATATATATATATATATGTAAGAAGTTGTGTGCATACACAAAGCATGCACATATATGCTGAATTTTATTTCAAATTTCTATTGATAATGCCTTTCTTGGTCTAGGATTAATCTGTTGTGAGTTTTAAAGAAAACAGGGTGGGATCTTTGTAAGCAAGTGGGGCTTTTGGATGAGCCCAGCCGACTGTAGATCGGCTGGGCAGATTTAAAAAAAAAAATTACATGCATGTTTCATTTAGCAGGCTATACAGAATTTTTTTTTATAGTTCATTTAGGTCCAGGTGCTTCGACAGGGACCGGTTTGGGTCTTGCCCAGCCCAACCAAGTGGTTGGGATGGTGCAGGCCTCGCAGACCTTGCTAAGTCAGCTACGCGGCTTGGGTAAACTTTAAAAAAAAAAGAAAAGAAAAGTAATTTGTTGGCATGGGCCGGCTGGCAGCTAGCCGAGTGACACTCGACTGACTGCCAGGGTATGGCAAGTGTTGCATAGGCCCACCCTGTGCACTGTAGTGCCCTGCAAGGCCCAGCTGACAAAGTCGGTTGGACTGGATCAGGGCACAACCAGTCGGCTTTGCTGGCAGCATCTAAAAATAAAAGAAATTTATATTTTTTCTGTGTGCTGGTTGTTAGACCGGTCGAATCCAGTTCGGTTGGCCAAACTTGTTGAGCCTTGTGGGCAGCCAAGCCCAGTCAAATAGTTGGTTGGGCATGTATAAAAAAAAATATACACTTTTTAAGGGGTATGAGTTGGGGTCGTTACAACCTGAGGGTCGACGGGGTTTCCAGCGTGATGGACATCGATCCGAGGAGGGGCTGCCAGACTAGGGTGGTTGTCGACGATGGTTGGGGTACACCGTAGAGAAGGAGAGATGGTGCAGGGAGGATAAAGGTGGGTTTTTTGAGGGTCTAGCAGGGAAGACCACCAGACTGAGTGAAGGCAGTGGGTTTCTGGTGGCGATGCTCACCGACGACAGTTGGTTAGAAAGGACGATTAGAGGGAAAGCGCACGGGGGTCATCCAAGGTTTGCCAGGGGAGTCGCCGGCATCAGGCAGCCTCAGGCAAGTTGTCGGGGACCGAGAGGGGGGTGTCGGCTTAGACCACCAGCGTGCAAGGTCGGACGGGAGAGGAGAGAGGAGGTGGCCGACGAGGTGTAGTCGATGGCGGGGCTGGGGGGACCGTCAATCTTGTCGCTGATGAGAAGGCCAGTGGAGAGAGAGAGAGACAGGGAAGGGGACAGTGACAAGGAGGGGTGGCTCACCGTGGTGCCAATGAGGGATGCCCAAATGGTCACCGGCAGCTTTGGTCGTCGGTGGCCATAGAGGAAGGGGAGATGGGAGGTGGAAAGCAGGAGAGAGAGAGAGAGAGTGGTGAGGGGTTTTTCCCCTCGCCGCTCTCTGTGGCACCCCAAACCCCGACCTTGGAAAAAACTTAGATTTTCAAAAAAAAAAAAATTGAAAGGTTTTACTGAAAACAGCGGAAACCAAGTGTAAAGAAGGTGGCAAGGCCGCAAGTCTGGACGGCCACAGGTAAAGACAACAGAAGTAACTAACAATGTAAATAAAGGCACAATCACAAATATAAAGGGGTTTACAACCCGACAGTTTAAGAGTTACAAAATGTGATAGTACAAAAATCTCAAAAATAGGGAATGTATCCCAACCAAAACCCAAAACCACTGGGACAGGATCTGCACCTAAGTGTGGGTCCCCAAGCCTCCACCGTGTGTCGTCGCATCAACATTGTACCTATTCATCACCTGCATCTCCATAAAATGGGGTCAGTCCTCTTGCGAGGTGGTGAAGAAACAATCACAATATATATATATATATATATATATATATATATATATATATATATATATATATATATATATATATATATCATTTCTAAGAGGAAACAGGAAATAAAAACAAGAACTAACAAGTATATGTGTCTGTGTCAGGTAAGTGCATAAGTGACAAGTGAAACAGGTAACAGAACTGAAGTAACTGTAAAACAAGTAGCTAAGAGTAGTAACAGAACTGAAACAAGTAAAGTAACTGAAACAAGTAAAGTAACTGAAACAACTATAATATGTCAGTTGTGATTGGTTAGTCTTTAAGTTCTTGTTACTCCTTCAGGTACGTGAAGGAACCTCGCATTCTTTGAGACATGCACCCAGCGTCTGTTATTCAAATTCTAATGTGGTAATCGGGGATGCTACAGACTGAGTAAACCTCATGCGAGCAGCACGCAACTGAGAGAAACTCTCGCATAGGCAAGGATTGCAATCCATACTACTGTAGTAGTGAGGTTTTTAAAAGGCAACCTCGACCTCCTTGACTCTGAGTGACTGGAGGCCAAATGGCGCTACAGCTCCTGTCAAAACACATGTCGTAGTAACGACAAGTCACTCAGAGTTGTACCATCCACCCTCTCCAAGGTGAACCGTTTGTGAATGGGGCGAAGTAGGTTTATCTTTCTTAGGCTTATTATTCAGGCATACCTCTTGATGAGGATTTTATGCCTCGTGGTCCCTGAGGGGTATGTAAAACGAGGACTTAGCCTTCTCATCCACGTGCCCAGCCTCATGCGGCCAACAAGAGCACATCTCTCATGAAAGCGATCATAACACCATATTATTTCTTTTCTAAATTAGGGTATAGTCACATGTGAGTTTACTCACGACAGAAGGGCCTTTGCCCAGAGACTCCAACCAAGTCCAGATACAAATCATATTTATTCATATCCTATGGTGTTTAAACTTATGTTTCAGCCCTTTCCATTTCATGAAGTAAGTGCACCTCGTGCGCTCACCAATGCCTCAAGCAATGTACCAGCTGAGGTACGCACTACTCAGTACGAGTGTCAGGATGTTCTATGTGCAAAGTGTAATTAAATACCACATGCTATCTATCATTTGCACAAACATAAGGAACAGAGGCATTATACAATTTCATATCTGAGAGACAAGATAATGTGCATGTGAGTGTATAGTTCGTAAATTCCAAGAGACATGCATATGCAATTTCATCGATTTCATCACTCAAGTAGTTGAAACTACATCATTAAGATTGGCACTTTACGTAACATGGGATCATTCTCATAGGGAAGACTCGTGATTTGGCGTACTTATGTGTTGAGATTGAATTTAACAATATTCCCTTACGTATGGGAATTACATTCGCATTCCAAGGTGGGTCGTCACTCTTGCGAGAGGAAAGATGCAATTGCAACACAAAAGACCATTATACTTGATTCAACACACTTACGTGTTACTGAGAGAATACGGGATATTCCCAACTTATGGGAATAACATTAGCATTTCCACGGTTTGGAGTGTCGCACCTGCGGACTAAATGAAACATTTGACAATGCCCGATACTCGAAACCACGTAGGCTCCAAACATATGGGGTTAGCAACAACGCTTACCTTCAGACATAACTGGTCAACCAAAGCGCAAAATAATCACTATGCAACTCATACCCATTTCGAAGTGTAAAAATATATGTGGAAACACTTGGATGAGACACAAGAGTGCCACGTGTCAATTCGGTCGCACCGAAACACCCAACTCAACTATGTGTATTAACTTATATGTGTGTGTATATATATATATATATATATATATATATATATAAGCGTACATATACACACATATATATACATGTTTCACATATATATGCACACATGCTCCTGTGCACGCAGCTAGCCGATTGCTTGCAACCGAAAACCCATACTCGGGGCCTTCAATGATTGCAAAGATGCGAGGTACAAAGTGATCGGGTCTGGCCATTCGGGCTAGACCGCAACTGTCCTTTCGCTACACTCAAGGGCCTTGACAAAGTCAGCTAATCACTAGTGGTGACAACATGCTCACGGTACCAAGTCTGCAAGGGATCCGGGTGCAACGGCACCCGGTAGCCTAAGGCTGCTATACGGCAAATGGGTAGGTGTGCGGGTCTGGTCATGTGGGCCAGACCAAGCTGGTAATATGGCTGAATTCAACAGTCATGTTCAGCCTCAAAGTCACCGGTGGTGACAGCAGCCAACAGAACACCAAGGCGGCGGGGGACCCGGGTTCGAATGGCACCCGGTAACCCCTCGCCAAAAAAATGCTAAACAGGAATTACAAGTATGTTGGTCTGGTCCTCCGGACCAGACCACATGGTTAGTTAAGAGTTTTGGTATGAACCCACAGTTCAGACCAGTCCCTTCATCGAACTGGGTGAGCCCAGATTGGCTACCCAAAACCGAAGTCTTTCGGTAAGGCCATGGCGCCAAGACCGGCAGGTGTGGGCTGGACCTGTCATAGGTCCGGTCCGGTGGTCCAGTTCATACAACTACGAAAAGAGGGGTGTGAACCCACGGTTCAGACCAACCTCCACGCAGTGCTGGTAGCAGCTGCGAGCCACAGCAGCATCTCGCCCTTGGCGGCTGCCACGGGGTCAGTGCTGAGCCAAAACGAGAAGGGTTGGGGTCTGATCACTAAGACCAGACCCACACGGCCTGACATAGGTCTGGTCTGAACCCTGAGTTCAGACCAGTCACATAGGTTTGTGCCTCAATCCCTTGAAACAGGGCCCAGCCTTGTTCCCAAACACAAAGAACCAGAAAAATAAAAACAAAAAGGAAGGTAACACCAGAGGGCCAGGGGCCCTTTCCTCTAATGGAGCCGGGTCATGTTGTGACCCAGACCCAAGTATTGTTGTACCAGTCCCAAATGCGTTGAGATTTGGTTGAACCCAGCACACTGAAGGTTCAAAGAGGGAGGTGGCGGTTGCGGTTCACCAGCCGCAGCACGCCTGCACTTCAAAGGAGGTGCCAACAAGGGCTGGGTGCATTCTGGATGAGCCCAACTCAGTCCAGTGCACCCCAGCAAGGTTAACACGCCCACGAATGTGCCACCAAGCCCAGCATTGAGAGCGAAAGGCGCAAGAAAGATGAAGCTTTACAAATGAGAAAAAAAAAAAGAGAATGCTATTTAAGAAAAAAAGAAAATTGAATGTAAATGGATGCAGCAAAACAACGAATGCAACAATGGTGATTCACTACTAAAAATGAAAAGCTTATTGTAAACACCCCAAATTTTCACCCTCATCCAGTGTTTGTCCATTTCATAAGTCACTACAGATCATTGCATGTCATTGCATATATTATGCATAGCATTGCATGTCATTGCATAGCATTGCATGACATTGCATCTCATTTTCGAGATCCAGCACTCCTATTTCAAAACATTCAATCCAGATTTGAATTTTAAAGCTTTTATTTCAAAATCAATTTCAAAACCTGGGTTTTTATTCAATACTCTGTCATTTTCCAACCCCAAGACTTTATATTTCGAAATATTTTCTCAAGGAAACAATCTGGATTCATTTCAAATTCAAATTTTAGTCGATTTCAATTCACAGATGAGACCCATTGAGGTGGTGTAGCTTCTGAATTCCTCTATTCATCAAATTTCTCAAATTTTTGAAAGTTACTGTCCGATCAGGACTCTGTCTCAGAGTCCTAATCCAGTCAGGAGTCTGTTTTACTTCCATTTTCAGTCTTTTTCAATTATTTTCAAAATTTAGGTCATTTTACAGAGTCCAGGTAGTTCAGGACTCTATTTTAGAGTTCGGTCGAGTTAGGAGTCTAACCCTGACTGTGTTTTCTGACTTATTTCATCATTTCTTGATAAAATCTTTTAAAAATTCTTTCATTTGGCTGTTAAAATTTAAAATTTCAGAGTCCTAAGAGTTCAGGACTCTAACCCGGAGTTCCAGTTCGCATGAGACCCTATTTTCAAAAATCTTGAATTTCAAATGTCGATTTTAACCCTTTTTCAAAGCCATTTTCACTGTTTATTTCAAAATTTCCAAAACTCGATGTGGGCCTACTCAGTTGGCACCATATCCAGAGGAATTCTAATTCAGTTAGAACCCTATGCCATTTCAAAAATTCTAATTTTAAAATTGCTTTTGAAAATCCTTTTGAAAACTCCTTCAATTTCAAGTTTTAAAATCACTTTTTGAAAAACTCAAGTAGGGCCCACTCGGGGTGGCGCCATATTTGAGTAAGTCAGGGCTAGACTAGGGTTAGTTGATGTCTTGGTTAGTGTTAGAGGTTTAGAAGAGTCAAAACCATTTTGAAAAACTCATTTTGAAAGTTAGTTTTTAAAACTAGTGTTTTTAAAGGTTTTTAAAGGTGTTTTAAAAACCCAATGTGAGAAAATGCCAAGTGGCATTACATTTGGGGATTTTTTAGGAGAGTCTAGGGGTTAATTAGGTATTAAATAGGATAATTTAGACTAGGGGTAGTTAGGTAACTCCACCCCAAAATCGCCCCCCTTAGAAGAGTCCAATTTTTTTAAAACATTTAATTTTTAACCTAAATTTTTTTTATAAATAGAAGGCTATAAGGGGTCGATTTTCCCAATTGGCTTTCCTTTGGATTCTTGGAGCTTCTCTCTCCTTTCCAGCCCTTCCTCCATTGCAGCAACCTCAAGGTAACTATTTTCTCTAATTTTTAGTTTTTATTTAATGTTTTTCATTGTTTTAAACATGATTTAGCCATTGGTACCATCATCTTCATGGATTAAACCATGGATTCAACCTCAAGAACCATCAAGAATCAGCAAGAACAATCCAAGAAGGTGATCTAACCCTATTTTGGGTGATTTACAGAGATTTTAATCCATTAGAATTGATTTTAATATGATTCTTTGCATTAATAACCAATAAAATATATGATTTGCCCTTTTTAATGGGTTAAATCTATGTTTTAAACGTGATATCAAATTCCAGCTATTGATTCCCTGTTTTTATTTTATTTTCATGGTTTATTTATGTTTGTTTTACGTTTTCCAGCATAGAAATAATTTTTATTTGCTGTTTTATGGTTTGTTTTATTGTTTTTCATTAATTAATGCATATTTTCTCAAGTTTCTTAGATTTCTGTGTATTTTTAGTTTAGAACAGAAAAGAGCATGCTGTTTCGGATTGAAATACTTGTTGTTTATTTCTGATGTTTTTATATGTGATGCATGCATATGTGGTTGAACTACTGTAAAAAAATCAAAGGTTTTTGGATTCGGGAACTCTGTCAAAAAAATCAGACATCAGGTCGGGTTTTTAAAACTTTAAAATCGGTGTTAAAATCAGGAGGGTGACTTGATGTGATGATATTTTTCTCATCTTATATCCGATTTGATATCCGTAAAGTGCCATGGATTTATATTGATTAGATCTAGCTACTGTGAAATTTTCAAAAATTTTTATTGCTATTTGATATTTTTCCTCTGACAGAAAGTCTGATTTTCAATTTAAAACTCGTTAGGGTTTAACAAAACCCTAATCAGACTTGTGTTAGTCATAAATCCCAAACCACAGATACGATTTTAGATCTATAAAAAGTGAGTATTATTATTTTTCTGTCTACTGTTCACCAATAAAATTTCAAAGATTTTTGTTTAGGATTGCTATTTATATCTCTATTTTCAATCTGAAGTAGCTGTTTTAATCCCTGTTAAAAGTGATATATTTTAGCTCAGATTGCTGGAAGAGTTTCTCCCTAACCGAAGATTATTTTTCCGATCTGTAAATTGGGAAATCTCTGCTTTCCTTTCTAGTTAGTCTCTGTAAAATTTCATAAATTTCCATGAAGATTTGACCCCTGATTCAGGTCTTGGATTGAAACTGGTTGGTGAATTAGGTCAAAAATAGCATTTTTTTAAGGGTTTAATGGAATTTTCGGATTGATTTAAGGTTAAAAAATTATTTTTATAATTCCAATTCAACATTAGAGTTATAACAAGTGCAGGTACCAATTTTTATGGATTTTGGAATCCATTTGATGGCTGAATTAAGCAAATTGCAAAACCGGGTTCCTGAAAGATCCAAAAACACTGCAAAAATCACAAAATTTGTGATATTATTGGATTTTCGTGCATAAGCATATATTTTTAGGGTTTAATCATGTTCATAATCATATTAGGATGCTTTAGGTTTAATTTTGTGCTCATTTGATTTCATTTAGTGCACAAAACCTAAGTTTTTACCAAAATCTATTTTTAAAAACCCTGATTTCAAGGCCATAGTCTTGCTATCGGGGGCAATTTGGTCATTTGACCTAAATTTCGAAATCCCTAACCCTAATTTCATATTTTTAATCATGTCATAGCATATTTGGTTTGGGTTTATTCCATTCAAATTTCAAAATTTGTATTTTATCAAAATATCTTTCTAAAAACCCTAATTTCAAGGCCATAGTCTTGTTATTAGGGGTATTTTGGTCATTTTGACCCAAATTTCGAAATTCCATATCTTCTCTTTCATATTTATTCAATTTTATTTCATACTTTATCATTTTTATTTAAGAGAATCAAGGAAGAGGCTTATATCTAGCAAAATCCAACAATTTCCTGATATTGTTGGATACATCTAGAAAAGCCAACATATATTCATTAACCAAGTTTTCTAGTTTTGCAGGTACATTGAAGACTTTATTTTTCATGTATTTAAATTTCAATAGTGATGTAATTTGTAATTAAACTTTGGAATAAGAATTTACATTTCCTGTTTAGCTTAGGTTGCATTGCATATAGTTTATTTTCTTTTGTAATGTTAATGTGTGCTGGATGATGATTCATGCATATTTTTATAAATTCACTATGGTCTACACGAATGGCGCATGCACTAGCTTCTATGAAGTTTATAAACTTGGTGGAATTTGTATTTATAGCCATAGTCAGAATACGAATGATACTCAGATTTATAATCTTCACATTAGCCACATTCAGCCTACACTCTTAGGCTAACTTCAAAATGCACTGCATTTCTCAAAAATACAAAAAAAAGTATTTCTCAATTCCTCAAATCCATATTCATTCATTTCATGCATTTGCCAATTCCAATTCAAATTTCAATTCAAAGAAGTCCATTTTCTCAAAATCTCCCAAGTCTTATAGCAAAATCGATTTTCCCAAAAGCATTGAATTCCAAAGAATATTTCAAATGTTTCTCAAGTTCATAAACTCAATTTTCCAAAGTTATGCAGTCAATTTCAAAGTTTGAAGTTAGAATTCTTCTAAGTCTTATTCAAAAGAATATGGATTTGTCAATGATATTTCAAGTATTTCCCAAGTTCCAAATTCAAATTTTTTAAGTTAGAATTTCAATTTCCAAGTTTGAATTCAGAGAAACCAAGTCTCTCAGAATCGATTTTCACCAAATGTCAAGGATTCCTCAAAATCGATTTTTATTTCTTTCAGAAGTATATTTGAAATCCCAATTCACGATTTTCCAAGATTTACATTTTATATTTCAATCATTCAAAGCAAACATCATGTTTTCAAATGTGCATTTTTCTGAAAATTCATAGCACATGCCTGATTCTTTGTGCATTTAGAAATTAGAATATGATTTAGACAAGTTGAATAGAGTAGAGCATAAGATTGATCCTTGGTTCAATTACCCTTGTTAAAGGTGGCAGGAACGGTTGAACCTCGTACCGACAGGCGAGTCCCATTCTACGGAATTTTCCCGCATTTTAAAACGGAGGCGAGTTATTTTCAAAAACTTTTTCAAAGGTCAGTTTGATTCGCAAAAGTTAAAAATTTTGCGATGATCACAGGTTTGGCGACCGTGATGGGACCTGTCTTTGCCTGATCAATCTAATGCTCTACTTAGTTCAAATTGTCAAAATCGATTTCCATGGAATGTCAGCTTTGCTTTATGATATCATGTGAATCTAGGAGCCTTGACTTAAACCCAGCTGACATGGAATGCATATAGACTAGGTATGGTTTGGTAGGACCATATTGAGGAGAATTATTCATGCTCACATAGACTTAGGTCTAATACAACACTTCTCAATTTAGGAATTGTATGAAAACAATGTTTGCTTCTTCAAATATTTCAAAATTCTATCTCTTTAGGACTTAGAGCCTTCTGTTTGATTGCATGTGCTCATGTTTTTCAAAAACCACCCCCACCTATATTGTCCTGGTCTTCACGTTGCTGGGCTCTCTTCCAGAACCATAGTTCGGGACAGAGCCTCACAACTGGGCCACTTATTTGGGTGAAAACCCCCCTGCCACGTACCAAGGGCCATATTCCAACGTATATCGGCAGGTGCTCAAGGATGTTGGAAAACTTGAACCTAGAACCGGAGAAATTGATTTTATGCCACGTACATCGAGCCTTGGCTTGAGTATATAGGCATAACTGGATTGGATACAGATGATCTGAGCCTTAGAGTTAGGATTAACGTCCTACAGCCATTTCAAAATTTGTGCATCTAGAGTCAGCTTTTAGAGAATGTTGTTTGTGCATACTTGTTTGTGCAGCATGTGATTGAATATGTTATAGTCATCTCCTTTTATTTTCCATATTTTCCCCAATTTTCTAAAATACTGGACGATTTTTTAAAATTCCCCAGTCCATGTCCATGTACTGTCCATGTTTTAAATCCTGGACGATTTTCAAAATACTTCATTTTATAAAGTACTTCCTTATATTTCATTAAACCCTGGACAATTTTCATAAAGTTCCTCCATTTTCTTCAAAACTTCAGGTGATTTCCCATCTTTCCTGTCTTCTGGATCTCGAATTTCCTGCTTTATTTTTATCCTGCCTGCATTTTTCTCAAAATTCCTGTATTTTCCAAGTCTTATTCCAAATTTTTCATGTTTTCCAGTCTATTCTGATGGCATCCAGTCAGCTTGATTCAGTCTTCCCTGAGGGTCACATCTCCTACGAGGTGCGACAATGTCTTCCCGAACATCGAGTCCTCAGCACCGGATCCTTCTTTCCCCGGTGGTATTATTCATGGTTCAAAAACTTCTCTCGTATGTTTCCGGACCATCTGGATGAGTGTAGATTGGAACTGGCGTCCGCAGTGGGAAAGCAGATAGTCAACGGCAACTTGATTCATGCAATAGCAGAGCGATGGAATCCGAGCACTTCTACCTTCTGGTTCCCGTGGGGCGAGATGACAGTACTGATAGATGAATTTTCAGAGATTATGGGATTGCCCGAGCCAGCCGGTCAGCCTAGAGATCCATTGGAGAAACAGTTTCTGATTAATGTTAAGGGTCTGGACCCTAAGGATGCCTTAGTCTGCATGACAGGACGCAAGTCTTGGCCTCTGATTGAAGAAGATGGAAATGAATATGTGGATCTGCTTGAAATCTACAAACAGCATGGGACATTTGAGGAAGTCAATTCGTTGTCCAGGACAGCTCGAGAGAGAATTCAGCACGCGATGGTTCTGTGCACGGTGGGATTAGCTTTCTTTCCCGATGGACGGAATTACATGGATATCAGAATAGTTCAGCTTATGAGGAGATGGGGAAGTCGACAGACCAGCCGCCTCTCGATAGCCATGGCCGCACTCGCTTTTCTATACCGAGGGTTGACTCGTTTCGCACTCGGAGAATCGATTCTAGTTGAAGGGTGCACCTATGCCTTGCAATCTTGGTTCCTCCGGCATGTGCCAGTCCGAGCCAGTTCATTTAGATACAATGGAGAGAAGCTTCTTCCAGTTGCACGATACCAATTCTTGATCGACAACCTTCAGGAGGAAGAAGTCGTATGGGACTACTTTGATCGTCAGGAATCACCTCCCAGATACACTTATACTTATGGCAAGCGATTCAGACTACTTGGCCCGTTCTTCTGCGCATACTATCATCCCGAGCGGTGTGTCAGGCAGTTCTCTCAGAGGCAGAAGCGCGTAGAGATTCGTCCACTAGCGGGGGTTCTGCCAGAATTCGATCTCGCATCAGATCAGTGGTCTGGAGCATACCATTCTGCCAGACATGGCTGGGATTCTTTTGTCAGTCTTACTATTTTTCCTGGTCCTCGTGTATCTTCTGATTATCTGGAGTGGTGGAAAATTGTCTGTCCCCCTCCCCTCTGTCAAGTGTATTATTGATAAAATCATGTTTTTTTCCTCTCTATAAAAATTTCTTTATTGGTTTGACGACCTCGCCTAGGTAATAAGGCATATTTTCAGTTGTTTATCTTGCAAAGAATAGCAACGCAATTGTCGTAATCCCAGCGACGACTCAATCCCTAGTAATGGGATATTATTTCAATTGTCTACCAAAATTCTCAACAAATATTTTCCTCCAAACCAAATTTCCTTCAGAAACCTAACCATTAGTTCTGCCCTGCAGAGAGCATCAACAACATCCAAGAGAACATTTGCAATACCCGATGGTCAATACAAGATCCAGAAAGAAAGCCGCATCAGTTGAAGGCGTCGCATATTCAGTAGCTTCAGAAGAAGAGATGGACTCACCTCGAGCAATCCAGAGTCAGGGTCAGCAGGCAGATGATGGCATCGATCCCCAAATGTATATCATGTTCAAAAAGATGATGACCAAGATGCTGGCAGAGCAAGCTGAGGCCAGTACTGAGCAAATTCAAACTAAACATAAAGATAAGGGTCATGCCGTCAAGAATGTGAAGATCAGTAAAAGGCAGAATCGTCATGAGGAGATGTCTGAATCAGCAGATGATACTGACAAAGAGTATGAAAACAAGCAAGAATTCAAAAGGTCGACTCAGGGGCAGGGGTCGGCCTACAAATCCAAGAATCAGTCTGTTGACGACCCTACGCAGTCACAACTCAAAGATGTGATGAAAATAGTTAAGGATCTTCAAACTCGTGACAAGGGCAAAAGAGTCTTTACAAGTGAAGACTTCTATGATGGACTGGATGGGGATGATGATCTTGATAATCTCCCCAAGAAATTTATCAAGTTTGATGGTTCGGGTGATCCAAAAGCACATCTTGCCCTATTTTTCGCAGAATGTTCCAGGTTCAAGAGGAACAATCGTGCCTTATTTCTCTGCTTCCCTCGCAACTTGGAGGGTATTGCGGCAAAGTGGTATTCAGAGCATATCAACCCGATAGAGCTGAAAGAGTTCGATAAAGTGGTCAATTTATTTATTGAGCGCTTTCTATTCAATGCTGAAGCACTCCCGACTCTCAGTCATCTTTGCGGCCTCAAGCAGAAAGAAAGCGAGAAGGCCCGAGATTTTATCCACCGATGGAGGTCAGATTGCAATAAGATGAGAGACCCGATATCAGAAGGGCATGCCTTGTCACTAATCTTGAATAATTTCTCACAACCCTTGAAAGGTCTCATTTCCATGGCACCGTCAAAAACCTTCATCGAACTGACAGAACGAGCCGAGTGGCTCGAGCTAAGCATGGAAAATGGAGTTTATGAAGGCTTCATCTTTACACAAGGTAACAATCAGAGTGAGCAGAAGAAGAAGGCTCACTTCACTCTTTCTGCCAATGATAGCAAAAGCAACAAGAAAAATCATGATCACTATTCAGAGGGATCCAAGGGCCAAAAAGGAAAGTTCTCCAACAATGATAGGCCTCTTCAATCTAGTCCTCAGCATAAAGAGAAAGATCACGAAAAGCCAAAGCGCAAGGATTGGAGTACGGATCGAAAGTTCACCCCTCTGGACCAAACACTAGAGAGTGTTCTAGAATACATGCTTGCAAAAGATATGATCCGTTTACCTAAAGCAGCTGATCCCGCAACAATCATGGGTAGATTCAAAGAAAGATTTTGCAAATTTCATCGGGCAGTAGAGCATGACACTGAGAATTGTTTCGTCCTGAAAAATATCATTCAAGATTGCATCGACAAGAATATCCTTATTGAAGATGAGGAAAATACCAGTCGACCATCCTGAGCAAGTTTTCTAAAAATTGATAATGTCGAGACTTTGTCACTTTCATCATTTTGTCATTTTGAAGCAACAATGTAGTCTCAGTTCTTCTATCAATTTGTTATTTCCTTCTTCAATGCATTAATAAATTTGTCAATCTTCCTTATGGCCTGGCGTCATCTTTTATATTCTTCATTTGCAAATGTTTAAATGTATTCTTATAAGGAGTAACCTTTTTCAAAGTGCCTCTCTGATCAACCAAGAAGCTCATTGTCAGTTTTACCTCGTTATCCTCAGAGAATTCTCATCAAATATCAATTACTTATCCTTTCTTATTCCCCCATTACACTGAGGCATTACTTTGGAAATTGTCTTCAAAACATCCTGTATGCAGGCAGGATCAAACAAATCTCTCATTTTGCACACATGTGCACCCATTTATATCATTCTACATACATTTGCATTCATTTGCATTTGCAGGCATTCATTCGCATTCATCTGCATTTGCATCAAGCTTCCTTGCTCAGGAGAAGGGGTTAATCCTGAAAACAGGCTTTGAAAAGCTAACTATGATGGTCCATTCAAATCATGAACCAAGAATTTTTATTTTCCAAATTCAAAACCCATAAGTTGAACCCTTCCTTCTTAAATTGTGATCCTTAGGTTAAATCCCTATGGAATTGATAGTTCGTAGGTCGAACCCCTGCAGAGTCAATGTGATTTGTAGGTTGAACGCCTGTCAAACCAATACGGCTCATAGGTTGAACCCCTTTCGAACCAATCTCGTTCTCAAAAATTTCGATCTGTAGGTTGAAGTCCTCCTGATCCAATATTCTTTACAGTCCTTAGGTCGAACTTCTTTTGGATTGGTATTTTTTAGATATATGATTTGTAGGTTGAAGTCCTCCTGATCCACGTTCTTAGGCTGAATCCCTATTGAACCCATGTTGTTCCCAGTGAACCAATGTCGTTCTCAATTGAACCAATGTCATTCTTAGGATGAATCCTTACAGAACCCATGTCGTTCTCAGTGAACCAATGTCGTTCCCAGTGAACCAATGTCGTTCTCAATTGAACCAATGTCGTTCTTAGGCTGAATCCCTATTGAACCCATGTCGTTCCCAGTGAACCAATGTCGTTCCCAGTGAACCAATGTCGTTCCCAGTGAACCAATGTCGTTCTTAGGCTGAATTCCTACAGAACCCATGTCGTTCCCAGTGAACCAATGTCGTTCTCAATTGAACCAATGTCGTTCTTAGGCTGAATCCCTACATAACCCATGTCGTTCCCAGTGAACCAATGTCGTTCTCAATTGAACCAATGTCGTTCTTAGGCTGAATACCTATCGAACTCATATTGTTCCCAGTGAACCAATGTCATTCTCAATTGAACCAATGTCATTCTTAGGATGAATCCCTACAGAACCCATGTCGCTTCCAGTAGACCAAATCACAATTTTGATCTCCAGGTCATCCAATATCCTATTTCCAATTTCTGAGTCTCTCCTTTGGGGAAAGGAGAGGAGAATCTAGCCACGGATGTGTCATTTAGATCTCAAGTGATTTCTTTCACCAAGGATTTCAGGAATATTTTGCCAATTTGTCATGAAAAATAGTTGTCGATATCAAAATCTTTACTGCATAAAATTGTACCTCAGAATACCTTTAGTATTACTTCCGAAAGGACAAAGCTTTTGTGAAAAAAGATTCAAAATTCAAAATCTTTCTATTGGCCAACCAAAAGGATGAAGAATAAATCCGCGATATGGCCAGCAAAGAAAATTCAATGTTGTTGCAAAGCCAGAAGTGATTGATATTGATCGGAGTCAATGGCATATTTTTAAAGACCATTCTTGGAAAATAAGCAGTCAAAATATCCTGGGTGATACAGAAAAATCCACTCAATCTCCATATCTCCTCAATCACCTAAGCTGCAATTAAATATCTGCAAAAGGGATCTCTCAACTGTCGTCAAGATGAAGGCGAATTAGACGAGTCGACCCCCGGGGCTAAAGAAGATTTGGATCATCTCCAAGATGACGGAGTTTGTGACGGATCCTTCCAGGGAAAGTTCAGATCACCGTCGAGATGAAGGCGAGTGTGATGAGCCTATCGACAAACCCTAAAAGATATTTAATTTCTGCTATCATCAAGAGATTCCCAACCAATGAGCTAATAACCGTCAATATAATCCCTGAGAGAGAAGAAGGATCGGAACATCTCTGAGATGAAGGAGTTTGTGACGTACCCTTCCAAAAAAAATAAAGAGAGAAAAGCCAGGACATCTCCAAAATGAAGGATGATGTAATTCCCAAAAAATCCAAGAGAGCTCCAATTCTGTCAAAAAAGAGTGCAGAAAGATCATCATGAGAAAAGAATCCCAGGATATCAGACTGCCGAATCTATCAAGAATCTTCTTTAATTTTGTGAAATTCTTTTATCAATATCCTTTCGCTAATAGCTCTCGCAATATCAAGAATACATTCTTTTCCGTCCATATCAATGAAATTTATAGCCTCCTTGAAGGAAAGTCAATTGCAAGTAATTTGAATTCGAATCTTGATTCTACGGAGTTAAGCCCAGTCGGAGGTAATACTTCAGGTAGAAAAGAGGGAATATTTTTCATATATATATGTGCTTATCATTCTTGAATTAACTACAATTTTTTTTATCTTATTGGCAATCTTTTTAAATTATCCTGACATGAAGTGAGAACTTGATGTTTATTTTGATGTATCCAGGCGTTGTTGTTATCCCTTTTAGGATCGGATGATGGGAGTTGTCCAAGATCCTTCCCTTCTTGTTTTGATCTGAGTGCCTGGGCTCTCAGATTCGCACACTTCCCTGTGTTCCCCACTGTCCCAGCATAGACAGTTCCCGTTCAGGTTAAGGGTTAAACCTGAATTTTTCGCAAAAGGTCATCTGTCTTAAAAGCCATTCAGTCTTAGCAATGAGACGTCCAAGATCAATCCCTTTTCAAGCTTTAGGGAACCCAATTTCCTTCCTTTTGCAAAACCCCTATCGGATTCATTGTGCGGAAATCCGAAGGTTCCATCACAGTCTCTTCTTTCGAGGATTCCGTCCATTTTCTGCCCAATCAGGTTAAGGGTACAAACCTAAGCCTCCTTTGATGAGGTATTCCATTTTCTGCCCAATCAGGATAAGGGTACAAACCTGAGCCTCCTTTGATGAGGTATTCCATTTTCTGCCCAATCAGGATAAGGGTACAAACCTGAGCCTCCTTTGATGAGGTATTCCATTTTTTAACCCGATCAGGTTAAGGGTACAAACCTGAGCCTCCTTTGAAGAGGTATTTCATTTTCAACCTAATCAGGATAAGGGTACAAACCTGAGCCTCCTTTGATGAGGTATTCCATTTTCATTTCTCGGTCAGGTTAAGGGTCAAACCTGAGCTTCGTTTCTACACGAGGTATTTTTTGTCCCATCCAGGTCAAGGGCAAAACCTGAATCTCACTTCTTTTCGAAGCAAAATTTTCTTCTTATTCTTCATTTCATATCTATCATCATCATTTGAACTAATTCTTTCATACCCAGTCAGATTCATCTAACTGGGGCATTTTTATAGTCCAAATTTGGTGTGTTTTCTTTGTCACTAAGCTCGGCTTTCAACCGGCTTAGCAGCAAAGAGGGGCATCTGTAAACACCCTAAATTTTCACCCTCATCCAGTGTTTGTCCAATTCATAAGTCACTACAGATCATTGCATGTCATTGCATGTATTCTGCATAGCATTGCATGTTATTGCATAGCATTGCATGACATTGCATCTCATTTTCGAGATCCAGCACTCCTATTTCAAAACATTCAATCCAGATTTGAATTTTAAAGCTTTTATTTCAAAATCAATTTCAAAACCTGGGTTTTTATTCAATACTCTGTCATTTTCCAACCCCAGGACTTTATATTTCGAAATATTTTCTCAAGGAAACAATCTGGATTCATTTCAAATTCAAATTTTAGTCGATTTCAAATCACAGATGAGACCCATTGAGGTGGTGTAGCTTCTGAATTCCTCTATTCATCAAATTTCTCAAATTTTTGAAAGTTACTGTCCGATCAGGACTCTGTCTCAGAGTCCTAATCCAGTCAGGAGTCTGTTTTACTTCCATTTTCAGTCTTTTTCAATTATTTTCAAAATTTAGGTCATTTTACAGAGTCCAGGTAGTTCAGGACTCTATTTTAGAGTTCGGTCGAGTTAGGAGTCTAACCCTGACTGTGTTTTCTGACTTATTTCATCATTTCTTGATAAAATCTTTTAAAAATTCTTTCATTTGGCTGTTAAAATTTAAAATTTCAGAGTCCTAAGAGTTCAGGACTCTAACCCGGAGTTCCAGTTCGCATGAGACCCTATTTTCAAAAATCTTGAATTTCAAATGTCGATTTTAACCCTTTTTCAAAGCCATTTTCACTGTTTATTTCAAAATTTCCAAAACTCGATGTGGGCCTACTCAGTTGGCACCATATCCAGAGGAATTCTAATTCAGTTAGAACCCTATGCCATTTCAAAAATTCTAATTTTAAAATTGCTTTTGAAAATCCTTTTGAAAACTCCTTCAATTTCAAGTTTTAAAATCACTTTTTGAAAAACTCAAGTAGGGCCCACTCGGGGTGGCGCCATATTTGAGTAAGTCAGGGCTAGACTAGGGTTAGTTGATGTCTTGGTTAGTGTTAGAGGTTTAGAAGAGTCAAAACCATTTTGAAAAACTCATTTTGAAAGTTAGTTTTTAAAACTAGTGTTTTTAAAGGTTTTTAAAGGTGTTTTAAAAACCCAATGTGAGAAAATGCCAAGTGGCATTACATTTGGGGATTTTTTAGGAGAGTCTAGGGGTTAATTAGGTATTAAATAGGATAATTTAGACTAGGGGTAGTTAGGTAACTCCACCCCAAAATCGCCCCCCTTAGAAGAGTCCAATTTTTTTAAAACATTTAATTTTTAACCTAAATTTTTTTTATAAATAGAAGGCTATAAGGGGTCGATTTTCCCAATTGGCTTTCCTTTGGATTCTTGGAGCTTCTCTCTCCTTTCCAGCCCTTCCTCCATTGCAGCAACCTCAAGGTAACTATTTTCTCTAATTTTTAGTTTTTATTTAATGTTTTTCATTGTTTTAAACATGATTTAGCCATTGGTACCATCATCTTCATGGATTAAACCATGGATTCAACCTCAAGAACCATCAAGAATCAGCAAGAACAATCCAAGAAGGTGATCTAACCCTATTTTGGGTGATTTACAGAGATTTTAATCCATTAGAATTGATTTTAATATGATTCTTTGCATTAATAACCAATAAAATATATGATTTGCCCTTTTTAATGGGTTAAATCTATGTTTTAAACGTGATATCAAATTCCAGCTATTGATTCCCTGTTTTTATTTTATTTTCATGGTTTATTTATGTTTGTTTTACGTTTTCCAGCATAGAAATAATTTTTATTTGCTGTTTTATGGTTTGTTTTATTGTTTTTCATTAATTAATGCATATTTTCTCAAGTTTCTTAGATTTCTGTGTATTTTTAGTTTAGAACAGAAAAGAGCATGCTGTTTCGGATTGAAATACTTGTTGTTTATTTCTGATGTTTTTATATGTGATGCATGCATATGTGGTTGAACTACTGTAAAAAAATCAAAGGTTTTTGGATTCGGGAACTCTGTCAAAAAAATCAGACATCAGGTCGGGTTTTTAAAACTTTAAAATCGGTGTTAAAATCAGGAGGGTGACTTGATGTGATGATATTTTTCTCATCTTATATCCGATTTGATATCCGTAAAGTGCCATGGATTTATATTGATTAGATCTAGCTACTGTGAAATTTTCAAAAATTTTTATTGCTATTTGATATTTTTCCTCTGACAGAAAGTCTGATTTTCAATTTAAAACTCGTTAGGGTTTAACAAAACCCTAATCAGACTTGTGTTAGTCATAAATCCCAAACCACAGATCCGATTTTAGATCTATAAAAAGTGAGTATTATTATTTTTCTGTCTACTGTTCACCAATAAAATTTCAAAGATTTTTGTTTAGGATTGCTATTTATATCTCTATTTTCAATCTGAAGTAGCTGTTTTAATCCCTGTTAAAAGTGATATATTTTAGCTCAGATTGCTGGAAGAGTTTCTCCCTAACCGAAGATTATTTTTCCGATCTGTAAATTGGGAAATCTCTGCTTTCCTTTCTAGTTAGTCTCTGTAAAATTTCATAAATTTCCATGAAGATTTGACCCCTGATTCAGGTCTTGGATTGAAACTGGTTGGTGAATTAGGTCAAAAATAGCATTTTTTTAAGGGTTTAATGGAATTTTCGGATTGATTTAAGGTTAAAAAATTATTTTTATAATTCCAATTCGACATTAGAGTTATAAAAAGTGCAGGTACCAATTTTTATGGATTTTAGAATCCATTTGATGGATGAATTAAGCAAATTGCAAAACCGGGTTCCTGAAAGATCCAAAAACACTGCAAAAATCACAAAATTTGTGATATTATTGGATTTTCGTGCATAAGCATATATTTTTAGGGTTTAATCATGTTCATAATCATATTAGGATGCTTTAGGTTTAATTTTGTGCTCATTTGATTTCATTTAGTGCACAAAACCTAAGTTTTTACCAAAATCTATTTTTAAAAACCCTGATTTCAAGGCCATAGTCTTGCTATCGGGGGCAATTTGGTCATTTGACCTAAATTTCGAAATCCCTAACCCTAATTTCATATTTTTAATCATGTCATAGCATATTTGGTTTGGGTTTATTCCATTCAAATTTCAAAATTTGCATTTTATCAAAATATCTTTCTAAAAACCCTAATTTCAAGGCCATAGTCTTGTTATTAGGGGTATTTTTGTCATTTTGACCCCAATTTCGAAATTCCATATCTTCTCTTTCATATTTATTCAATTTTATTTCATACTTTATCATTTTTATTTAAGGAAATCAAGGAAGAGGCTTATATCTAGCAAAATCCAACAATTTCCTGATATTGTTGGATAAATCTAGAAAAGCCAACATATATTCATTAACCAAGTTTTCTAGTTTTGCAGGTACATTGAAGACTTTATTTTTCATGTATTTAAATTTCAATAGTGATGTAATTTGTAATTAAACTTTGGAATAAGAATTTACATTTCCTGTTTAGCTTAGGTTGCATTGCATATAGTTTATTTTCTTTTGTAATGTTAATGTGTGCTGGATGATGATTCATGCATATTTTTACAAATTCACTATGGTCTACACGAATGGCACATGCACTAGCTTCTATGAAGTTTATAAACTTGGTGGAATTTGTATTTATAGCCATAATCAGAATACGAATGATACTCAGATTTATAATCTTCACATTAGCCACATTCAGCCTACACTCTTAGGCTAACTTCAAAATGCACTGCATTTCTCAAAAATACAAAAAAAAGTATTTCTCAATTCCTCAAATCCATATTCATTCATTTCATGCATTTGCAATTTCCATTTCAAATTTCAATTCAAAGAAGTTCATTTTCTCAAAATCTCCCAAGTCTTATAGCAAAATCGATTTTCCCAAAAGCATTGAATTCCAAAGAATATTTCAAATGTTTCTCAAGTTCATAAACTCAATTTTCCAAAGTTATGCAGTCAATTTCAAAGTTTGAAGTTAGAATTCTTCTAAGTCTTATTCAAAAGAATATGGATTTGTCAATGATATTTCAAGTATTTCCCAAGTTCCAAATTCAAATTTTTTAAGTTAGAATTTCAATTTCCAAGTTTGAATTCAGAGAAACCAAGTCTCTCAGAATCGATTTTCACCAAATGTCAAGGATTCCTCAAAATCGATTTTTATTTCTTTCAGAAGTATATTTGAAATCCTCCAAGATTTACATTTTATATTTCAATCATTCAAAGCAAACATCATGTTTTCAAATGTGCATTTTTCTGAAAATTCATAGCACATGCCTGATTCTTTGTGCATTTAGAAATTAGAATATGATTTAGACAAGTTGAATAGAGTAGAGCATAAGATTGATCCTTGGTTCAATTACCCCTGTTAAAGGTGGCAGGAACGGTTGAACCTCGTACCGACAGGCGAGTCCCATTCTACGGAATTTTCCCGCATTTTAAAACGGAGGCGAGTTATTTTCAAAAACTTTTTCAAAGGTCAGTTTGATTCGCAAAAGTTAAAAATTTTGCGATGACAACACTTATTCAAGCTAATCCACCGATGGAGCATGCATGCATGGATGCATTGGCTCCTCAGTTTCACGATGTACCGAAACAAAGTGTAAGGCGTATCGAATCTTCACCTTGGAGGTTTGGAAATGGAGAAGGTAAGTACAGCTGCTCTTCAAACATTGAAGGTGGAGAAGCACCCCCACGGCTGGGAGGAAGAGGAAGGAGAAGTGAGAGAGTATGGGAGAGAGAATGAGAGAGAGAGAGAATGGACTTTGAAGAAAATTGCCCCCTCAATGGGGTTCTCAATTTTTCCAAAGAGGGTCATAAAGAGGCTGGGTTAAGATGGAGGGTGGAGAATCACCCTCCAAGATGTGGGGCTGGGGCTGGGGGTGGGTCACGGATTCCCACCGCCGCCCAGCTCCACCACTCATCTCAAAGGATTTGAAAATCCTCTTAGAATTAACGGAAACGCCATGGGGCTGCCGCCCCATGCATCCAATGAGGTTCTTTCAAGCCTCATAATGGCTCTTCCCTCTTGGGAAGAGCCCTTGGGATTCCTTGAATCCCAAGGCAAGGGCTCTCAAAAACCCACACACTCCTCAAGGGGGAATGTCGACCCCACTAGCCTAGTCATCTATTCCTTTTTGGTTACTTCATTAAAATCATTATTACATTTATTCATTTCTCCTTTTTTTTATTTGGGTAGGACCAATCGTGGCCCTCCCTTTTAGATCACTTTTGAGTCTCTTACGAGACTGCCACTCATCCAGCTGGTCAACATGACCAGCTGGTTTTATGGCCATGGTCGTCCCAAGGCCATCCTGAATGGACAATCATGGCCTTGGTCGACCTTGACCAATGAAAGAAATGATTATTTATTATATCAATTTTATTTTTAATTGAATTTCAAATATTTTTCCGTTATGTATAATTATTTTATTTTATATTATCAATGTAAATGACATTTCAAAGCCACCCAAGTGAAGAAAACTCTGCTACAAACGAAATGGGTCCCGTTTAGGCCCTCCCTAAGTTTCTAAGCGATCTCCCGTAATTCACATGCACTGATAGGGTTTTTTCGTCGTTCGGACCTCAAATTTGGGGTCAATCACAATATACGTATTATAAACTTGCCCTTAAAATTTCGGAGGTTAACTAGCTATAGATTTCCCTCAATTGCCTCTTTTATGCAAAATTACGCGATTTGACTCGTATTTCTATGTAGGCTTAAACACAAAAGTTGCCAAATTCAGCAAAAACTCTCGATCTCAACACAATTTGCATAATATTACCACAAAATAAATCACCGACCTTACACTCTCGACTTGGGTCTTTTAAAGATGCAGGCTCGAACATTCGAGAACCTGGGCCTCGGGTCAGTTCTGGGTCGGGCATGGATCCGATCTTGGTCCGTCATGGCGGATCGACATTGACACGTGTCTGACGCGTGCCCAGCACGTGTTTGACACATGTCTGACACATTTTTTTTGTGGGCTTTATATGATCAAGGGTTGAGATTGGCCCTATACTTTGACCTAATACCCTAAACCCTATAAAAATAGAGGAGGGGCTCATGCCCCCCCCCCCAATTTGCAAATTTGGCTTTTGTTGCATTGTGTTTGTTCCTCTTCTCTTTCTTTCTCTCTCTTGCCTCTTCTTTCTTCTCTGTTTTCCTCCACCCCTTTTGTTTTTTCTCTTGATTCAGCAAAGAGGTGCATCAACGTACGTGTTTGGAGCGTAAGGAGTACCTTGATGCGGTCACCATACATAGCGGACGGTCGGTTCACTTGCGGAGTTCATTTTCGCAACCAAAAAGAGTTTTTCCGCAAAAGAGGTAAAGGGTTCAATTCTCTACATGTAAATCAAAACTCATAAGTATGAATTATTCTAATTTTTAATAATAGCAAACCCTGTACCAAAACCGCATATGTGGGATTGACATTGGGTTTGTCAAAAAAATTAATAGAGAGGGTTTTTGAAAGAAAACCTGTCTTAAAAATCATTTTTATGAAAATCGGGTTTTTGAATTTGATTCAAACTATTGCACTACAAGAAAAAATGCTAGTTAGCGACGAAACTTTGCGACGGATTTTTTTTGTCGCAAAGTTGCGATGGATTTTTTTTGTAGCAAAGTTGCGACGGATTAGCGAGAGAAGACTAGTCGTCGCTAACTTGCGAAACTTTTATGAAATTAGCGACGGAAATATTTTCGTCGCCCACTTCGTCGTTAAGTAGCGACGGATTAACGATAGAAGTTTTTGTCAAAAAAACAGTCGCCCTTAGTGACGGTTGTAGCAACGAAATTTTTTTCGTCGCTACCTAGCGACGGAGTGGGCGACGAAAATATTCCTTCGCTAAATGTCGATGCTACTTAGCGACGGAATATTTCTGTCGCTCATCTGTCGCTAAATGTCGATGTAAAACGCCCTAGGGCACGAATTTGTTTTTTTTTTTACTCTCACCCGCTCTCTCTCTCTCTCTCTCTCTCTCTCTCTCTATATATATATATATATATATATATATATATATATATATATATCTATATATATATATATATATCACCATGTCGGTTTCCATCCACTCTCTGGCAACCGACACCTCCTTCTCTTTGGCTACTTGTGACCGCCCCCCTCTTGCTCTTCGTCGACCGCCCCATCCCTCTCTCCAGCTATCGGCGACCACCCCCCTCCCGCTCTCCGTCGACCGTCCCATCCCTCTCTCTGGCTATCGGTGACCGCCCCCCTCCCGCTCTCCATCGACCGCCCCATCCCTTTCTCTGTCTACCTTGGATTTGGGCCCCTCTCTCAGTTTTCGTCGACCGTCACCACCGCCATCGCGACCCCTCAGGTAAAACCATCTTTGCTTGTATTTTTTTATTTTTGCTCGGAGAATCCGCCCCAGGCGCAGAGACCTAGCCGCACTGGCTTGGAGAAACCCTCTAGGCATACGCAGGAGCAGTGGCGTAGCTAGAATTCATGTGAGGAGGGGGGAAAGGGGTGTAGGAAAAAAATGGTTTGATAGTCGGTGGTTCGGGGGCAGCGGCCCCAAAAAAAATTGAGATAAAATAAAAAATGGCTACAATTATTAATAAAAATCTATTTCATATGGACAAATCAAACTATTTGCTGCAGTCAGGGTTGGGCTAGGACTGGGCTGCGCTACAAAAATGGATAAAAATCTTTTTCATATGGAATCAGGGTTGGGCTAGGACTGGTCTTTTAAAAAAAATATTAACTGTTTCAAGAGGCAGGACTGGGCTACAGCCCAGTCCTCCCCCCCTGAGCTCCACCTATGTGCAGGAGGGTGATGCCCATGGGATTTGAACCCCATCCCATTACCCCAAACCCCTTGGGTTTGCCTACAATCACAAAGTTAACTAAAGATCAAATGGGCCCCTAGAGCAAAATTTTACCACCTCTGTCGAACGAGTAAGCTTCCGATTCTGGTTCTGAAAGTTTCAGACTACTCGGTTCGTTTAATTAGAGAAATTGAGAGTTCTAGTAGAAAAAAAACATGATTTATATATATGTATATTCGCCTCCCTATTAATTTTTTTGCCACCTCCTCCCTGTATTGTTTTGTATATATATTATTTGCAGGTACGTTGCTGAACAAATTGTGCGATGCTTATTGCTAAGCATCGCATGCTGTAAAATCTTTAATGCAAAAAAAAAAAAGAAAAAATTTGAAAGGCAAAAGCAATTCAAATCGGGTAAATACCCGTGGTGAGTAAGTGATGCAAGTGCATCACATGTTATTTAATTTTTTGGATGCAACACTTTTTTGTTCACACACTCACTTAGTTGTTGATATCTAGGACTGTTTTGATAGAGTTTGGAGATCATGTTGAGCATGATTTTAATGTATGTGAATAAAAGTGTTCTTATTTTTTGAGTGCGGATTTCATGCTAGGCATGATAGTAGTTAGCGGGATATTGGAGTGTGTTTGTTGCAGGTAAATGTTTGACTTTTTTTTGACATAAATGATTTGGATGTATTGAAATGTTTGATGTGATTGTATTCATGCTTGCATGTAGTTACTTTCAATTTGGTTATGACTTCCATTTGAAATTGTATAATGAAAGTATGCTTAATTGGTTAGCATTCTGATGATTCTCTTTTAATTGGTTAGGATACTATTCGTAACATCATACGATAAAATGACTGTAAACCGTGAATTGATGTACCGTAAGATAGTTGACAATGAGGTATCGGATCCCACAGGTCGGATTAGGTGTGCTTGCAAGATTTGTAAGAACAATCGATTTGTAGAACCTCATGACACTAGACATCACCTATACAGGAAGGGTTTTGTGAGTGATTATCGGAAGTGGACCTTTCATGGTGAAGAATTTAGGAACAATTTTGACGCACGAGTGGATGTGGTACATGATATTTCATATATGGATTTGATATTTGATGTCGCGGGAATAGAACTGGGTTGTGCTATGGGTCCTAGTGATGTAACAATTGGGGTAGAGAAAGAAGCACCACACGATGCAGCTAGTAGATTTTATGATTTACTTAGAGATGCTAATGAGCCACTTTGGAACGGTTGCGAGAGTCACACTATCTTGTCTGCAGTTCTTCAACTAATGAATTTGAAGTATGAGTATAATTTGAGTCAATCATTTTTTTTGACCATTTGTGTATGATTATGAAGAGTATGTTACCCAAAGATGAGAAATTACCACAAAATTTCTATCGTGCGAAAGTTATGGTCAACACTCTAGGTATGGGGTATCAAAAGATAGATGCTTGTCCAAATCACTGCATGTTGTATTTCAAGGATCTGAAAAACAGCATATCATGCCCGTCATGTGAGCATTCTTGGTTCAAGCCAAAGGCAAGAGACAATGTTAGCACGAGATCAAAAGAAGTTTCATACAAGTCGCTTCGCTACTTTCCTATCACCCCTAGATTACAACGATTGTATATGTCTTCAAGGACAGCTAAACACATGAGATGGCATGCAAATAAAGTTCGACATGTTGAAGACAAGATCACGCATCCTGTTGATGTGGAAGCTTGAAAGCACTTTGATCATACTCATCAGAACTTTGCAATGGAAGTGAGAAATGTTAGACTCGGTCTATGTACAGATGAATTTAATCCATTTGGGGGTAGATCAACTCCATACTCATGTTGGTCAGTATTTGTAACTCCATAGAACCTTCCATCAAGCTTGTGTATGAAGCATCAGAATCTTTTCTTGTCTCTATTGATCCCTGATCTGACCTCATCTGGCCAAAATCTTGATATATATTTAAGGCCATTGATTGATGAACTAAAAGTATTGTGGGATGACGGTGTTATCACGTACGATGCCCACAAAAACTAAAATTTCAATATGAAGGCCACTGTTCTATGGACAATCAGTGACTTCCCTGCATATGGTATGCTATCTGGTTGGAGCACAAATGGAAGGTTGGCATGTCTGTACTACATGGAGGACACAAAATCATTTAGATTGACGCATGGAAGGAAGCCGTGCTGGTTTGAGTGTCATCATCGATTTCTATCCAGCGACCATCCGTTTCAAAGACAAAAGAATGTGTTTCGAGCAGGCACAACTGAAATAGAAGTTTCACTGACAAGATTGTATGGCATAGAGATTTTAAGAAGATTGTGATACTTTTCAGATGTATTAACAGATGCCTGTAGTCCGACGTCCTTCCTTGGATTTGGGAAGGATCACAATTGGACAAAAAAATCTATATTTTGGGAACTACCATATTGGCCGACCTTATTGATACGATATAATTTGGATGTGATGCATGTGGAGAAAAATGTGTCTGATAATGTATTCAATACAGTAATGAATGTTAAAGGAAAAATGAAGGATAATTCAAAGGCTCGTATGGATTTAAAAGTAATATGTAAAAGACCAGAATTGGAACTCAAAAAGTATAATGACAAAGTACCGAAACCAAAGGCAAGATACGTGCTTCGACCTGATCAAATAAATCAGCTATGTCAATGGTTGAGACAATTGATATTTCCAGATGGATATGTCTCTAACATTGCTTAGGCTGTGAAGATCGATGATGGACAGTTATATGGGTTAAAGAGCCATGATTGTCATATCTTATGCAACGATTGATACCCCTAGTATTCCATGATATGTTAGACAAACCTATATGTGGGGTATTATCTGAGTTGAGTAGATTTTTTAGAACATTATGCACATCGGAAGTCGTAGTATCTGAGGTAAAGAATCTCGAGGATTCTGTCATTACTACTATTTGTCAGCTAGAGAAGATATTTCTGCCAACATTTTTCGATGTTATGGAATATTTTATCATACATTTGTCATATGAACTAAGGGTTGGTGGTCCTGTGCAATATCAGTGGATGTACCCATTTGACAGGTATATTTTTTCTTATATTATTCTCTTCAATGACAGATATTTCAAATTTGAGATGTATATTTTTTAGAGATGCTTGTTTGATCTCAAAAAAAAGGGTTCGGAATAAAGCAAAAGTAGAAGGCTCTATTTGTGAGGCATACACTTTAGAAGAGATTTCAAATTTCTCATCTATGTACTTTGAACCTCATATTCCAACACGTTATACATGTCCACCTCATAACGATGATGGAGAACAATTTATTGTATCTGACAAATTGTCGATATTTCAATTGGGCATGCATTTGGTAGTTGCTGATTAAGACTCTTGGCAGATCAAGTGCAAGATGCAGCACAAATCTATATTCTTTTTAATTCCTCAGTGATCGACCCATACATCGAGTAAGTACATGTAGACGCAACACAAAACTAAATCTTTTTATGTTCTTGACGTGCATACATGGTTTGGTAATATAAGTATTTGTTAAGTGCAGACGATTTGATCTGGAGTTGCGAAGAGAAGTTTCACATCTCACTGATGCAGAAGTGCAAAAAGAACGTGAAACTAAGTTTGTGGAGTGGTTGAAAGACTTGGTAAGGACAATGACATAAATTGTCTACGTGTAAACAACACTAAGTTACTTAATTGGTCATGATCATAATCATTGTTTATGTTTGTAGGTTCGTCGTGGTGATGTCAAAGATCAAGAAATATGTGATTTACAAAACGGCCCAACCAAAATTGTGCAATGTTACAACGGGTACATCGTAAATGGTTTTTGATTTCATACAAAAGACTACGGTATAAACAAATTAACGATGAATAGTGGCGTGTGTGTCAAGGGTAGCAGCTACGGTGAAAATGAACATGATTACTACAGTGTTATAGAAGAAATAATGGAGTTGACTTACTTAGGCATAAATAATAGGGTAACTTTATTCAAGTGTCATTGGTTTGATCCAACTGCAACAAGAGTTGACAAAGCCTCAGGCATTGTGGAGGTGAATCATAAATCAAGGTTTGAAACATATGAACCATTCAAATTAGCCTCGCAAGCTCAACAAGTTTACTATACTTCATATCCGAGTACAAAGAAGTTAGATAGAAATGAATGGTGGGCAATTTGCAAGGTGAAGTTCAAACTATACCCTGAGTATGATCAGTTACAGGAAGACAAGGTAACTAGGAGAGTGAGTATTATCAATCAGATGATATTTATGACTTCTCTTATGGTCACGAAGTCGCGCATGATATGCATATCATATCTCTATTGGTCAATGGAACATTCATGGAAGAATGTGATCCAAATGATATACCAAGTGGATGAGCAAACAATGAAGAAGAAGAAGAAGAGGAGGAAGAAGAAGAATATGAAAGTCAAACAAGTGATGAGGAAGAATTCTCGAGCTAGTGAGCAAAATCTTGTAATACAAACCTGTATTGAATGTATTGTAACGTGTTTGAATGATTTGAATGTATTGCAATACTTGATGTGAATGATTTCAAATTATTTGAATGTATTGAAATATATTGCAATGATGTGAATGATTAGAAGGTATTTCAATGTTTGAATGTATTACATTACATTTTTTATTTTTTTATTATGTATCTTTGATACGTATATAGTTATGATTTGAATGTATTATAACGTGTTTGAATGATTTGAATGTATTACAATACTTGATGTGAATGATTTCAAATTATTTGAATATATTGCATGACATTTTTTATTTGTTAGAATATGGTTTGTGGAGGTTACAGTTGTCGTTCATCCAGTGGCAGTCAGTCTCAGCCATCTTCACGGGAAGTTCTAGTAGGTATATCTTTTAACTAATTGTATACTTGATTAGTTTAAATGCATATTCTGAGAATTTCTAACGCATTTTTCTACAGATGATGTTTCGCCTATACATGACCCACCTACACTAGTTGTTCATACAAGTCAGGAGCCAACGCAAGATGCAGGGTCTTCTCAGTCTGACACAAGAAGACTCATTCAAATAGTGTATATCGATAATCGACCAAAAGTATTTCATTTTCACTTATTACTTATCTTATAAATATTGTATATTGATAGTTAATGTGTACAAATTCATGTACAGCGCGCGCTTCGAGCCACAAGAAGTAATACGAGATATTAAGAATTCACTACTTCAACATCTACCAGGACCAGTTGCTCAATGAAAATAGTACTCGAAGGAGGTGTTGGACAGATTGTGGTCTTAATTCATGATATACAATCGTTTCTTATAGTTAATGTGTTTCATATTTAATTTTTTGATATAGTCATGTCTACTAACTTTCTGAAAATATTTGTAGGCTTCGAATCGTTTTGCGACTACGATGGAGGAACATGATGCAAGAAAGGTATGACAGAAGGTGGCTGCCAATTGATTTGTAGACATGATGCATAATATGAAGACTGCAGCAAAAAAAACATCTGGCGAGATAAATGATCCACTGCAATGGAAGGGTCATGGAACTCCTACTATCAAGTGAGATGTTTGGAATGCAATGTGCGACAAGTGGGTGGGGCATGAATTTCGAAACCGTTCAGCAAATGCTGCACAAAACCGAGCGAAAATGCCTGATGCCCATCTACACACAGGTGGATCTAGGGCTTTTAGGAGCCACCTGAAGAAAATGGTAACTCATCAATATATATTGTCAATTTTATAAGTATTGTTGCAAACCTGTTAAATAATTCTTTTATAATTTAACTTCATAGGAAGCAGAAAAAGGAGGCATTGTGCCATATAAAGATGTGTTTGTTGAAACACATAAACGTAAGACCGCGGGAGAGTTCGTATCAGAGAAGGCGAGAACGACAACGGTATGTATTTATTGTATTAATAATCATTATAATATATAAGTTATTATAAACATTATAATTCTTAATTATTATGTCATACTGTAATCATTACTTTGTAGGAGTCATATGAGCAACAGATGGTAGAGCGATATGGCGATGACTCCACTCAATATCCACCTTTTGATCCTGCAGCATGGGTGACTGTAACAGGTGAACCCAAAAAGGGTTGTGTGTTCAGGTTTGGGAGTAATATGAACACCTCACCAGTCGTTGCTTCCTCCAGTCATGGCTCATAGAGTTCTCCCATTAGCATCAGTTTCAAGCATCCGACAGACCCACCTAATTCTTGGGATGGTATACGCCAGCTCGTTAAGGACACAATGTGTGACTACTTACATGAAGCAATTTCCGACGTTGTCCATAATGAGTTAAGCAGTTTTTTTCAGAACAGGGGAACTTCGTCTACAGGTGAATCTTAGGTATGAAAGTTTCATGTTATGTATTATATGTCATTAAATTTCATGTCACTTTGATTGCCTTAACTTAGATGCATTGCATATAATTTATTTCAGTATATTTTGTTTATCAATACTAACCTTTCCTTTCTTGTGTAGGTTGTTGGCGCTAATCAGCGTAGTAGAGCTAAAGGCGCAGATCGAGACAATGAAGAAGAGGATGCACAGAATATTGGCGATGATTAGATTCATGTGTTGCATTTGGTGTACCTTCTTTTTGTTTAAAAATTTTAAATGTTCAATTATAAATAATTATAACTTGTGAATTTTGTAGTGAATCGATTAATTGTTTTAGTTTTCTTTTATATGTGTTTTGACAGGAAATATAAATTGTACAAGAAATACAAATTGTATTACGAGAAAATTTTTCTTGATATTTATGTTTTAAACATTTTTTTTATTTTTTTCCCTTTTTTGCAATGGATTAACGACGGAAATATTCGTCGCTATTTGGTACCGGAATGCAATTTAGCGACGGATTAGGGATGGATTTTATTCCTTCGCTATTTACCAGTTGGTCATTATTTTTGTGATGGATCTTAATTCATCGTTGGGTTCATCGCTATATTAACGATGGCATTAGCGACATATATTAATCTATCGCAAAACCAAAATCTTCGTATAGTAACGACGGCTTTGCGACGGAACTTGTCATTCGTTAATTCATCGTAAATTAGCGACGAAATTGGCGACAGATAGTGTTCGTCGCTAATTAGTGACTATAATTTTGTGATGAAACCTATCCGTTGTTACTCCGTCGCTAATCCATTGCTAAACACGTTAGTGATGGATTAGCGACGGAGTAGGGTCATCGCTAATTCACTGATTTCTTATAGTGTTGTTAAAGAGAGAAATTTTGTAAAAACCCAAATTTGATTTAATTAAGGGGGTTGATTCTGATTTCCCCTAGAAGAAATCGATTCCACCCCTAAAGTGGTCGAATTACTGAAATTAAAAACAAATAGATATTATATAATGCATGTTATGGTTTGTCAGAAATAAAAATCATGATTTCTTAAAATTAGTGTAATGTTTATCAAATTCTTGCAAAGTTTTTAGTTAGAAATTGTAGTTAATGTTCATGTACATGTACTGTGGTGCTTAGCATGTTTTCCATTATTTTTTTATAAAAATATATGCATTTTTATGTGTTATTACAAAAATACTGAAATTATTTCTGAGGAGTTAGGGTTCAAAGAGATGAATCGGTTTTTTGGCTTGACAACTGCGAAAATGGGATTTGTTCATGGTAAATTGTTTATAAATCATGTGATGTTGATTTTGAAACTTTATTTGATATGTCCATATGAAAAAAAATTAGAAATATGAATTCAGGTGGCTTGTTTTGGCTCACCTGAATGCATATTTTATGTTAATATGTATTTTTGGCTTGACACCCAACCGATAAATCATTCTTATCTCCATTGTCCGAAGGAGTTTTTATGAATGGTTTATTACGTTGAAAAGATAACAAAATTTCACAGTGACTGAGCACTGAACCGTGACAGTTAGAACAAAAAAAATGCAGGTGTGCACTAAACTGGTTGTATCTCCCTCATCCGAAAGAATTTTTACAAACGGTTTGTGGCATCGAAAAGCTGACAAAATTATCTATCATTTGTAAAAATTTCAGCTCTGTCTGATGACTAAAAAATTTTCTGTAACCTCTCTAACAGATGGACAGAATTGAGTTTTTACAAGTTTTAAACCGGTTCAAGACCCGATTAACATATACTTGTGAATTCTATGTGTCTTCATGTGCACTTTTGTGAATGAACATTCTATTGAATATGACTATTAAGAATCAGTTTTCTGCAAAAAATTAAGTGCCAAATATGAGGCATGCATTGAATAATGTGCTATACACTAGCTTGCCTTCATGGTGTTTCATAAATGAACGAGACGAATCAAGTCTACCTTGTGAACGAATGCGATGGTTAATGATTCATGCATGCTTATTTGATATGAATAACATGTACATGATGAAGTGAATGGTTGGATGCATTTAATTATTTAATATCATTTCTTATTTTGCATATATGCTCAAGTCCGAAATGAAAGAAAAGCATGTGCAATGATACTTGAAACATATGTTTACAAGTGTACATCCATGGGCCCGGAAGAGGCCGAATCTCTAAAGTGGATTCATATGTGAGTGTTGCATGGAAATTAATTAATTTAAAAAGTTTAATCATGTAACACTAAATATTGATGCTTACAAGGAGAGAGTAAGTGGTGCTAGTCTGGCTTTGTGGGTATCGTATTTGAGTATAGAACGTTGCTCCTCTCCAGCCACGAAGATAGGGGAACCCTCTGCATTAGACTGCAGCATGAAGGCACACAATCTTATGCGTAAAGTCCGATGCATCAAGATAGTAGTATGAGAGCTTCTCTCACTCTTGACATCCTTCACCCGACACTGGTGAATGGTGCCCGGCTAGGCCAAAGCCACCTTGTTTGAAAACACTGCCTACATCATAGCCCTAACCAAGGATCACTGCTTGTGTTTGTACCCACAGGGATAAGAACCGTAACATAAATTGAATGTGAATTTAGTTAGACATAGCATGCATCATATAAGAAAGAAAACTTAATTAAAGATAACAACTGACTCATGCATACAGTCAACTCTTGCAATGGTAAGTGCATGCATTTTTAATTGTACATGCATATCTAAATGTTTGTAGTTAAATGGATGCTTGATTGAGTGAAACTTTGTAAATGTATGATTAAATGCCTTATAATAATGTCATGCATGTAATTCTGATGTGTTTAATTTTGTTTGGATACGTGAAAAAATAAATTAATTCATGTCTACTTGTTTTAATTTATGTGTTTTGAATAGCTCTGCCCTACTAAGACTTAATTGTCTAAGCCTATTAAAATTAAATATTTTCAAGTAGCGAATGCGAGATCAAGCGATGGCGGGAGGTTGCGACGGGGGCTGAGCCAAACCTTTCCCACTTTTTGGATTGCTTTGGATTGTGAGCATTTACAAATACTCAAGACTCTAATGATTATTGGTTGATATTTTGGAAGTGGTATTTTTAAAACAATAATTTTCAATAAAAGCTTTGGAAAATCGTCAACCAAAAGTAAATAACCGACTTTCCACAAAGTGGTAAGTACGGGTTGAATCCACAGGGAACAGGAATTACTCAAATATTTCTCAAAAATTTAATTTATTAATCACAAATATCAATCTACAATTACAAAGCTAATACAATTACAATTAATCACTAAAAGAAAATGGAAAAGCAAATAAGTCTTCTGTTGCACGCCAAGGGTATTTTTGTCTTTTTGCCAATTATCCAATCTTCGCACTTGGACAATAAACCCTGGAAAATGAGTATGTTTTTCAACCTAAAAATACAGGAAAATAAAGAGTCAGTAACTAATTCTAATGAATCAAGCTAGAAATGAAACTAAACCTAATTTGCAAGAAATGAACAACTCAAATCCTAATTACGAGAAAACAATTAAATAAAAGATTAAACTAATTCTAAAATCAACTAACCTAAGTCCAACAATGCTGAATGATGCAGATGCAGCACCTAAAATGCAGAAAATACTGGAAACAGTACCAAAATACCAACAAGGATGAAATTACCAATATGCCCCTAACTAGTGTAAAATAGACTTCTGACAGCTCTTCGAAAAATCACTGTTTGACAAGGCAAACGAGGTCCAATTTTCCCGAAATTTATTATGTTTTGTAACTAACAAATTCAAGAATCTGACAGTTTTTACAGAATTAAAAAATGATATCTGGAACTCCAGATATAAGCGTTTCAAAACCGGGAGAAATCTGGATATCGCATGTCCCGAAATTTAAAAACCAGAAAAAGTTGTTTTCGCAAAACGCTTAAAAATCAGACCAAATCAACTCCAAAAGAGCTGAAATTTTTGCAGACAGTTAACATGCCAATAAAGTGAATAGAAAAATAATATTTGGAAAACTCAAAAATTTTGCACATGAAATAACGACAGGGTGACAGGGCAAAAATCGGGTTTGGAATTCAATGCACTATTCACTTTGTAAGTCTATTTTAAACACTAAGGATGCAATCTAACCCTAATGCAATCCTAAATTGTACTTAATGGCAGTGGATATGCAGCTAATGAATGCAATTATGATAAACAAAATATAAATGAAATACGATATGCAATTTATGACTAAAACTAAATGAACTAATAATGCAATTGCAACTAATGTACTTAAAAATGCACTTAACTATATGAATGAGTAATCTGCAATTAATACAAGCTAAATGCACATGAAATAATTGAATTCTAACATCAAAAACAATGAACAAACACACCCTAAATCAACACTTATTTCTAAAATCTAATTAGATCAATTAAGTAAATAACTAAACTAGTTATACTAAAACTAATATGAATTAAAACTAGAGATAACTAAACCACTAAAGACCAAAGGGACTGCGGGTTTAAGATAGGACAAGGGTTAGGTTCACTAGGTTGACTCGGTTGACTCGACTAGGCTTAGACTAGATACACGGCTCACCTAATTGGGTCAAATAGGTTGACTAGGTTAGGTTGACTACCTTAGATAACACCTAATTTATAAAACTAAAATTAATACCTAATTAATTAGAACTAATAACTAACACTACTAATCCTATACCTTACACGCCTAATACATGTGATCCTATTTAAGACCTTAAATAATAATCTAATTATTAACCCAATGTTAACACACTTACTAAGATAATTAAAGCCTAATTAATACACCTAATCTAAATTATTAAGGAAAAAGGTAATAACTAAGAAAGAATAAATTTTGGATACACCTTGATTTGTCAAAACCGTCCAGCCTTAGAGAGGTGAAGCTTACTTAAATTGCTTGATAGATCAAATTGGAAATGAAGAATTTAAAACATCCAACTCACAGGGAGCCACACGATTTCAATCTTGACAAAAAAAAACATTAAGTAATCTTTAAAAACCAATCCCAAAATCGTGTATGACTCTTTTGGAAAATATTTGAAACCCAAATTTTGTTTCCAAAAGTGTTAAAGGAGAGAAACTTACTCTCTTGGCTCAATACCAACAATCAAAACTTACCTTCTACGAATTTGAATATGCCAATCCTTTCCAAAATTCGATTTTTATCATAATCAATTCCTTCTTCTCTTTCTAAAAAAGCTTCTAACACTAGATTACCCTATCTCCAACTAATTAAACCAAGAATTTAAGAAAATCAAGGAAGATTGGAATGAAAAACACGATTTTCTAAAAATGTGAGATAGAACAACTAAGACACTAATTACCAAATGAAAGAAAACGTCTAAAACTACTAACTCCTAAGACAATACACCTAGACAACTAAATTAACTTACCTAATCTAAGAAAACTTACCAACAATTTCAATAAAAACGTCTAAGAGCACCTAACATCTAATACAATGTACCTAGACACCTGAAGACACTTACCTAAATTCTAAGAACCTACCAAACGAAGCCTAGAGCTCAAGTAGAGCTCTAATGGTTGACGCCCCTCCTTGGGGAAGATGACTATACTAAATAAAAATCGATTCTTTTTACTAACTAACACAAGATTTCAAAATTCAGCAAATAATACCATGATAATGACACTTCTAACTTAGCATATGACATTAATTAACTTAAATACACTAATGACAACTAAATTAAATAAATAAAATGCTGGAAATGAACAATATATAAAATGTGAACAGCACCCTAACTACACGCATAAACTAAAATACTAAGAATCTAAGCTAATTTAACACTATGTTTACCACAAAATAAAAACTTATATTAACTAAAGATTAATCAACCAATTACACTACTGTAACAACTGGAACTAAATGAATATTTGACTACAGCCGGCTGGACAACACATACAGCACCAAGAGAATAATAAAACTCGATTTTTTAATTTTTCTCAATAAAACAAAACACCAAAAACACTAAAACATTAAAAACGATATTTAGCAAGAATCCAATACTATGAACTTGAGTTACACAACCTTACAAGACTGTTAACTGCAGACAAACATCAAACTACACAACTTACACAATAGACTCACACGCACTTACCCAACTTCAAACCTTTATTCAATGAGTTTGGCACAACATTCACACGACACCTAAGAAATCAAATCTCGCCTAAAACAAAAATGAATAACACTGGAAACAACTGAGCAAACGCAGATCAAGCAATAAAACTACAGAAAAAAAAAACGCAAAGACTAAACTTTATAAAACACAAGAATCGGCTAGAAGTAAGCTAGCCAATTTTTTTTCTTTTCTTTTTAAATGAAACAAGACTCAATCACAACCAACGGCTGAACTAAATTAAAATGCACTTTTGAACATGTTTTTCTATAAACATAACACCCTAAAATACGCTGGACTGAAAGGAGAAACCGGCTAGAATAACATCTAGCCGATTTACACGATTTGGGGGAAACGAGAGAAAAATACTATTCGAACACAAAAACAATGAAATAAAACCTAATTCTACCATGCTGGTCTATGCACGAGCTCTATACTAGGGATAAAACAATAAAAATAAAACAAATACACAGAAATTAATAAAAGAAAACCACACACACGATTTAGGCTTTATCTAGAAGAAAAGAGAAAAGAAGACCTACCTCAAGGGTAATCCGACGATCGTGGGGAAGAAGAGAGCGGACAATGGCCTTGGCTTGACGTCCCGAACGGTTCGAGAATGCTGGAATATTACCACGAACAGAATTTCCACAGCTGCAACACGTTGGAGATCCACCGAAGATGGAACGGGTGCCGATTCGCGATCGGAGGGCTTAGAAAACCGGATGGAGGTAGGGCCGGCTCATCTTGTTGGGGTGTTGCGCACTTCCCAGCAAGATTAATGGTCTCCACCTTTGCTACACCTGCAAAAATACAGAAAATGGTGAGAAAACACAGCAAGGAGGTTAAAGAAATGGATAGAGATGAGAGAGATCGAAAAATGCTTGATTTCCAAACATAAACCGGTCTTCAAGGCAAAACGTGATGGAATGAAAGGTAGGAGAAGGGCTGGAGTTAGAATCACTGCAAGAGGCATCAATCCCAATGCCAAAGACGCCTAGGGTTCTTCTAAAAAGTATATTTATACTTTTTGGAATTTTCAAAAACAAGGTTATAAAAAAATTATTTCACTAGGCGCCACTTTCTGAGGGGTTTTTTGCAAAACTTTTTTTTTTGAAATGGATATGGATATGCGTGTGGGTTGGATTTTGGGCAATATAAAGGTTGATCCAAGATCCAAATAGCCTAATTGGGTCGGATATGGATCTGATCCACCTCGAAATTTGTGCCCGAACACTGAAATAGCCATAACTCTCTCATTTTAACTCTGATTTCTCTGAAATTCGAACCACAACCCCTTACTATCAAAATGCATCTAAACATGGGTTTAAAACCTTAATCTCACTACAAAATGCATGAATAACTTGTTAACATGATGTGCATTTCATACATCATCAATTATTTTAATTTGAAAGGACTTTTATTATTTAAATTCAAAGTGTAATGGATAAGTAGTTAATTATGGATGTTTTATTTTAAATTCAGTGTATGTTTGGAAAAAGATGTAATTGAGAAGTAATATGCCAAAGTTTTTATCCTGAGAAAATTTTTGTTGTAATTTTATAAAACCCTTTTAAAAAAAATTACATGATTTCGAGATAGAAAATTTGGGGTGTTACATTATGTGTTTTAATACCCTGAATGACTATCTTAATCAGATTCTAAAAGATGTGGTATAATGACTTGAAAAAAAACCCTAAAGGCTAAGATGAACAATATGCTTTAAACTTTTGCAGAAGGCACAAGACATACCACCTAGGACAAACTTGGTAGTCCAGGATCCCTAACTCCGTGGGTGGGAGACAAATCGAGTCATTGTCACTCATAGCATAAAATAACAGCTCAATATTATTTGTATCATCTACCCTCAACAAGGTAACCTGAGACTGAATGAGTTATCAATCTTTTTAGGTTATTTCATAAATTTTCAAGCGTAATCTCGCTTGTACTTGCCTCATTGGGCATCCTGGGCTTCGAAAGCCCAAGTACCTCACCAGGGTGCTCATCATGCCTGCCTCCATGGCAGAAGCAACATACTACACTAATATGGCAGTCAAATCATTTAATTTATTTCATTCATATAACCCAACTAGTGTGCTCTTGGTGCCTTTAAACGAATCGAGCATCGGAAGAAAACCCCTATGCTTTTAAACCAATCAGATATTAGTTTAGGTTATGTGTGCATGCATATTTAATTTTATAATTCTGGGTGTACTTGTCGCATCCCATTGGTCTTTTTCAACCACATGCTTAACATGGGCAAAGACACATGTGCACATATTACACAATTGCATGAGAACCTATTCATAGTATGTCATACATATAAAATCTCACAAGTGCTCATATGTCACCACAAAGATTCTGCTAAACTACAAGCTTAGTTTCAAGCCTTTGCATATTCATGACTGTATAATTTCCATTATCATGCAAAATTAACAAGAATATGCACTTACCAGCAGGTGATCCATACACTGGACATGGTTATGACATTCACATGCAAATCACATACAAAATCATATGCAAAATAAATAACATTATTGACATTTAATTATTTTGCAAAAATTAATAACATAATATTCTTTTCATATGCATGACATAAATTTTGCATTTTGTGAAGCCATGCTCATGTATGTTCATCATACTGACAAGATGGATAGAATAATTAAAACAAGTTGAACTCACATCATTTCACTGGGTTTCTAAATGGAATAACCATCTCGGATGTGTACACAATGATACCTTTGAGGATCTAAAAATACAACATTCCAATATAACGTGATAAGCATCAATTTATATATATATATATATATATATATATATATATATATATATATATATATATATATATATTGACTGGACTGTGGCAATTCACTACCAATCCAACTGAGCACCCATCATGGCTTGAACCAGCATCATTCCAACATCGGGTAGTGTGCACTACCATGTTACACACACACACACACACACACACACACACATATATATATATCAAGCATAGCTGAAGCAGACCTGCAGTCTGCCATAGGCCATGGCCTACAGCGCACTAGTAGGGTGTGCTCGGTCAGAGTGGGTGAAGGCTGGGTCAGGTTGACCCCAACCTGATGCGTTGTGGCACACCACCAAAACAACAGCAGGCTGGGTCAACCAGACCCCTAACTGCTATGCCCAGTAGGACGCAGTGCTCTGCAGCGCAACCCAAAGAGCAACAGGTTGGGGTCGGCCAGGCCCTTGCCTGCCGCACCCAGATGAGTGCAGTGCGTTGTGGTGCACACCCATGAGATAGCGGGTTGGGGTCAGGCAAACCTCTGCCTGCAACACCCAGATGAGTACAGTGTGTGCAATCACGATGCACACTGACCATAGAAAATAAAACAAATAAATGGGTTGGGGTCAGACAGACCCCCACCTATTCTTATTTGCGAATACATGCCTTTTTTTTGTATAACAAAAAATTAATTTAAAACACAACTTGCATGGGAGTCAATGTATTCATTTTGGAAATCTAAAACAAAAGAACATTATTGAATCATGCATGGATATATGCAAGTGATTGTATAACAACGCACATAAGAAATACCTAGATCTGCCACCATGTACACATTCTTTTTCTTTGAATCTAAATATGAAAGAACAAATCATATAGGATCTAATGCATGAACATGAGATTCTAATTTATGAATTATATATATATATATTGAAATCTAATGTAACTAAACACACAATGACTCATGCTCGATCATGTTCGTATGCATCAATAAACTTAGATGTATGTATGCACTTTATACACAATAACTGATATATATATATATATATATATATATATATATATTCTTCTTTTTATTAACTTAATACTATATGCATATTAGTGTGATCTGGCTACATGTATGCTATCAACCCCACCATTTAAAATGGATCAATATGCATAATAACATATATCCCAGCAAGGTCATGCATGTTGTTCCCATTGATCACATGCAAGGGTCCATGATCCTAGTTGGATAAAAAAAAAATAATCATGGTTGGTTGATCTCCTCTGATGTGGTGGTCACCCAAGGTTATGCAAGCTCCACCAGCCAACAATGAACTCCCTCGGTGGAGTTCTCTCCCTAGTCATTTGGAGGAAGAAAGATGAGAGAAAGAGAGAGAGGTATCTCATTTAAGTAGGGCCTCAACATCAATGGAAAGGGAGAGGGGTGCACCAAGTTTCCATTTTGGTACCCCTCCTCCCACAAGGTAGGTTTTTAAAACTATCTTTCTTACCTTTTTTGTTGTTTTATTTACTTAGAGAGGAGGGAGGCAGGGGGGGTGACCAAGCCTTCCACTTTCTCTCATGTTCTCAAAAAGTCAAATCTACCTAGGATGGTCTATTATTTAGGTATAAGGGGTGACCCTCACTTTTCCATTTCCTTGGATTTGATTTCCTTTAGTAGTTTAAGTATATTTTTAGGAAAATCCTTAAGATAAATTTTTGTTTGGCAATGTATTAAGTAGATAGATTATTTAAATTTTGGTATGTTTTATTCTGGTAGGAGGGCCCACAAGGGGAGGGGGGAGGAGCCACCATTGGGATCTTTCATACCATAATTATAAAAAATAGATTTTTAAAATAAATGCTTAATCTAAGTTTTTTATTTGATCCCGGATCTCGATTGGATCCAATTTTATCTGAATCAGACACATATCTGTATCCAATTCTAAAGTAGATTTTGGACCTATCTGAGATCCAAATCTAAATACTAGATCTAATTAAATTTAATTAGATCCAAATCCAATTTAAAGTTAATTCTAAATTCTATTCAAATTTCAATTTCTCATGAAATTCAACTTTGTAAACACCCCAAATTTTCCTCATCCATGCTCAAATAACCCTCATCGTGCAATACCAAACCCGTTAAGTATGTGTAGGAGTCAAACCTTGAGTCAATTTCAAAAAATCAAGACTTTACCCATTTTTATTAGGAAAATTACCATTTTACCCCTAGGATAACCCGGACCCCAGTCATGTCAGAGTCAACCAAGCTCATTGGTCAGTTCAGAACAGTTAGAATATCAGTCATTCCAAGCTCACCTGAGCTCATGATGAACAAACCATTTTCATTTCTGACAATTCCTGCCAAAATGGGATCATTTCTTCAAAAATGAGCTCATTTCTCACTCAAATCTAAGCCAATTGTCTCTGAGGCAGTCATTCACAGTCAGTCATATTCCTTTGAGTCTAGTCTGATCTCACCAGGAGTTTCAAGTGCTCCAGTTTCAGTTCAAAACCATTTTCAAGTGTCTAGGAGCCCATTTTAGCATGTTTCAACTCTTTCAGCTGAAATTGATATGAGTTCGGTTAGTTGAGCTAGTGTTCGAGCTTTGATTTTAGTTTATGTTAGTATTACTGATCTTTATCCCAGCTCAGGTTTCTAATTCACTTTACTCCAATGACCATTCTACACCATTTCTCTAAAAATGGCAGCTTTTCTTGAAAATTTAGTCAAAAATGTCAGTTGAGTCATTGTCTTGTTAGTTCATTTGAATTCTAAAACTCTAAAATTCAGCTCAATCCAGCTCATTTCAGTTCAATCCAGCTCAAACCCTAAATTTCAGTGTCACTCTGGCTCGGTAAAGCCCGAAAACCATTTCTTGAACCATTTTGTAAATTTTATCAATTTTAACACTATTTTTCAACTGGTAAGACTGTCAATTGGGGTCTAACATCCAAAATTCGTCATTTAGGGTCTGCATTTTGCATAGCATTTCATGTCATTTCTCATCATTTCATATCATTTCTTAGCATTTCATAACATTTCATCACATTTTATTCCATTTTCGAAGTCCAGAACTCCAGTTTTATAAAATTCAATCCAGATTGAGTTTTAAAAGTTTTCATAAATCAATTTCAAACTTTGGGTTTTCAAAATTGACATTTTTACCCCCGGGAGTCTGAATTTGGAAATATTTTCTCGAGAAAAATAATCTGAATTTCTTTCAAACTCAAATTTTCAAATTCTACACTGGATTTCTTTCGCAACGGGGTATTGAACTTGAAAATCTGAGCTTATTTCAAAAACTGTCAAAAATAGCTCGTTTCGTCAAGGAATTTTTCTAAAAAGACTATTCTACCCCTAAGATTCTCAAAACAAATTTCAAATTTGAAAAATAAGCCCACTCTGAGATGGCTTATTCATTTACATTTCCCTTTTATTAAAAAAATTGTTTCTTTTATTCTCCTTTCAATTTTCTTTTTATTTGTTTATTTTTTTTTATTTATTTATTTATTTATTTATTTATTTTAATTTGCATTTTAAAGAGGTGGAACCCACAAGGTGATCGCCCAAACCTATAGCTCCCTCTCCCTTCGTTTCTTTCCTTTTTCTTTCTCCCATTTTCTTTCCTTCTTCTTCTTCCTTTCTTTCCTTTTCTATTTTTTTTCTTCATTTTCTTCTTCTTCTTTCTTCCCTTTCTTTCCTTCTTCCCTTTCCTTCCTTCCTTTCCCTATTGTCCAGCCCATTTCACGTAAACTCATTCCCCCCTTTTTCATTATCCCCTAAAAAACCCTAAGTATATCCTCATTAAACACCTAAGTGGGTTTTTGGAAGCTAACCCCCTACTACACGTCTACCCCCTTCTCTCTAACCTCTTCCCATCCCTCTCTCTCTTCTCCCTAACTCAAGCTCTCTCTCTCCCCCTCTTTCTCTTCAGCCTCCCGTGCTTCACCTCCACCATTGGCAGCCATTAACCAACCTCCATCAACAGTTGCAGCCCCATTAGTTCTCCTCTTCAACAGCCATCCCCACTACAGGTGTTGCTCCAGCCACACCACGGTTCCAGCTCCATTCAGCCGACCACCATTGAGAGTAGCCCTCTTTAGCCATTGCTCCATCTTCACAGCCACTTCCACATTGGCAGCACCACAGGAGCACCTCTAGCATGCCACCACCTGCAGCTGATCCATCCTTTCAACCAAACCATCCTCAACCTCCATCTTGTAGCAGCCGCATCAAAAGGGCAGTCCTCACTCATCACAGCACAGCGGCAGCCCTTGGTGATCAGCATCCTCTCCAACTCCAGCCCCCACAAATCCAACAAGCAAGAGCCTTCACCTTCAGCACTTGGTGGATGCTCAGCGCCTTCCAAGATCCAACCCTCCAATAGTGCAGCCGCATCGCCATCTTCAAAGCAGCCATCATCTTCAATCTTCCTCAATTCTCAGCAAGTTGCAGCAACATCTCCAACCGTGCATCAAGATCCCAAGGTAAAGCATCCTTTTATCCCTATTTTTAGTTAAATCCATAGGTTAATTTCTGGTTGTCTTATGTCATGAGGCTACGTTGAGGAAAAGGATTTGTTTGATCTATGGATCGGATCCTTTCTCACCAATAGTCAACAAAAAAAAATTCAAGCATACCTCCTTGATGATTTCATTATTTCTCATCATCATCATATAGTTTTTTGTATTTATGGGTTCTGCATTTAGTTAGTTTCATAGGTTCATAATCATTTTGTTCATTTAATTTTAACTCTTATTGATATTCGTAGTTTTCTAATTCATGCGCAATTGTATCTTTATTTTATGAAATTTGCTTTATCAATAAATCCTAAAAAAAAAAATTTATGAATGCCTTGCTTGCCTATGATATCCTGCTAAAAATTGAAGTCGAATTGAGTTTTGCAACTCTATTGAATAAATAAAAACCCAAACTGGGTTTTGAACCCTTCAGAAATACCAAGTTCAGTTTTAGCAGACTTATCGGCCTGAGATCCTCTAAATGGAACATCCGAATCTCCCCCTAAAAATTACAGTACATTTATGGTTAAATCTACTAATTGTCTGCAAATTTTGAGATCTTTATAAGAAGATTTGACCTATGTTAAAAAGCGACTTTTCCAAACCTTTGGGAAAACCTTGATTTTTCCTTGTCAGGGTATAGACCAACTCTAATGTGATGTGTTCGTTCAATCCATAAGTCGTCTGTCAAAACTTTAAACACAAAAGTTGTTTCTAATTTATTCCTTTGTCTTTTTACAAAATTTCGGAATTTTTTGGATTGTTCAAGTATTTTTCCCAAAATTATCTTTTCTATCTGACAAATTTTCATGCCTGGGAAGTCCAGAGATTCAGGTCTCTGATAATAGTGTGATCATTTCCAAACCGTAATCTAAATCCCAATTCTGTAAAAAGAGAAAATCTTCCACTGTTTGTCAGAGACATTTTATTACAATTTTAGTTATTTTCCCATCTTTCTGCTATTTTTCCCATGTTTTCTCCCGAAACCTATCTGTCCGCCCTAAATCCTATAGTCGTCGGATTCCGATCCGACTTGCCGGAGCTGTACAGCTCCGACCATAGGTCAAAAGCAGAATATGTAAAAGAAAAAAATCCTTGCCTTACTGTCTTCTGTCACCCCATAAAATTTGGGAGACTTTTATGGAATTCCAGCACCCAAAATTCAATTTAGAGTATGCATTTTAGGCAAAATCTTGATTTTTTAGGATTTTTAGCTATTTTCCATATTAAGAAAATACAAAAAAATATATTTTCGAATTTCATTCTGTTTTTAGGGTTAGTATAGGTGTCTATGCCAAATTTGGGTCAATTCCAAGTTCATTTTCTTTGTGTGTTAGGTTATTTTTGAATTAAGAGGCGAAAATCGAGTTAAATATGATATTTTATGATATTTTCGCCATTTTAGGGTTTTATTTATATAAATAAGCATGGCATGTCGTATTAGAGTTAATTTCAATCTCATTTGCATTTCAATTTCTCATTTTTGCAAAATTTATTTCAGAAAACCCTGGTTTCAAGGCCATAGTCTTGTTATCAGGGGCATTTTGGTCATTTTGACCTGAATTTCGAAATTCCAAACTATAATTTTCCAAATTTTCATTCATATCATCATATTTCATCATATTATGTTTGATTTATTTCATTTGATTTTCAAATTTACAAAATTTACAAAAATTCTTTCAGAAAACCCTGATTTCAAAATCGTTAGGGGTATTTTGGTCATTTTATCCTCAATTTTGAATTTCTAAGTTTATTTTCAAAATTTATTTCTTATTTCTCATGTTTATATCAAGAGGGGTATGAATTTGGGTTTATATCTGAATAATGTCTGATAATTTCTAATATTTTCGGATAAGTTCAGGAAAACCTACATTTCTATGCTAACATGTTTTCTAGTTTTGCAGAAACATTCAAGAAGAAGATTTTATTTTCTTATTTCATTTCAATTCAATGTAATATTAAATATAATAATTTGGAATAAGAATTTACATTTCCTACATAGAATAGTACTGTATTGCATATAGTTTAATTCCTGCAAATTTTTAATATCTGATGTATGTTGCATATGTACATTCTTCTAAAATCACTATGGTTGACACGAATGGCACGTGCACAAGCTATTATACAGTTTATAAACTTGGTGGAATTTGTATATTTGGCCATAGTCAGAATACGAATGAAACCTAGATTTATGATCTTCGTATTAGCCACATTCAACCTACACTCTTAGGCTAACTTCAAAAATGCACTGCAATTCTCAAAAACTCAAAAGGATTTCTCAATTCTTCAATAAATATCTTTCAAATTCATTTATTCATTCAAATTGCATTATTTTCAAATTCATTTTCCAATTTCAATTCCAGAGAAATCGATTTTCTCAAATTCCCAAGTCTTTCTCAGGATTTGATTTTCTCAGAATTCTGAGTTTTTAAATGTGATTTCAAAGTATTTTCCAAGTTCAAATCATGATTTTTCCAAGATTTCCACATTCTCAATTCTAAGTTTCCAATCTCAAAATCAATTTTCTCAGATTTCCCATTTTCCTGAGAATCCATTTTTCATTTCAAAAGTCATTTTCCAATGAACTTCTTGATTTTCTCAGAATTCTCAAATCTATTTCCTCAGAAAAGCAATCCAAAAGCTCAAAATCGATTTCCCCAAAGTTCAAGTTTTCCTAAGAATTCATTTTCCAATGTAAATTTCTGATTTCCAATGAAGTTCAATGATTTTCCCAGGAATTCTAATTTCAAGCACTTTTCCAAACATTTTCCAAGTATATTTTAATTTTCGAAGCAAACATCATATTTCTCCAAAGCTTGCATTATTTTCAAAATTTCATACCACATGTCTGATTCTCTGTGCATTCTAGGAAAATAGAGCATGATTTAGATAATTCAACTTAGTCAAAGCGCACATTTGATCATTGGTTCAATTACCTCTGGTAAAGGCGCCAGGAACGGTTGAACCTCGTACCGACAGGCGGATCCCATTCCACGGAATTTTCTCGTAAATGTTCAAAACGAAGGCGAGTAATTTTCAAAAATAATTTTCAAAACTTTGGTCGAGTTTGACTCGCAGGATCGTTTCTCTCACTCTCACAGAGGGAGAGAGAAAAAAATTGTGATGATAACAGGTTTGGAGACCGTGATGGGACCTGTCTTCGCCTGATCAATTGTGTGCTTGACTTAGTTCAATTATCAAAATCGTGTTCTATGGAATGTCAGATTTTACTTTCTGATATCATGTAAACCTAGGAGCCTGGACTTGAACCTAGCTGACATGGATTGCATGTAGACTAGGCATGGTTTGTTAGGATCAATTGAGGAGAATTATTCATGCTCACTTAGACTTAGATCTAAAATACAACACTCCTCAATCCAGGATTTGTATGAAAACAATGTTTGCTTTTTCAAATATTTCAAAATTCTATCTCTTTAGGACTTAGAGCCCTTTGTTTGCTTGCATATGATCATTTTTCAAAAATCACTCCACCTATGTATACCCGGTCTTCATGTTGCTGGGCTTTCTTCCACAACCATAGTTCAAGACAAAGCCTCACAACTGGGCCACTTATTTGGGCTGACGCCCCCCTGCCACGTACCAAGGGCTATAGTCTAATGTATATCGGCAGTCGCTCAAGGATGTTGGAAAAACATAAGCCTAGAACCGGAGATGAATTTTTATGCAACGTACATCGAGCCTCGGCTCGAGTATATCGGCATAGCATGATTGGACACAGCTGATCTGAGCCTAGAGTCGGGATTAGGATCCTAAAGCTCTTTCAAAATTGATGCATTTAGAGTCAGCTTCTTAGGGAATGTTGTATGTGCATAATTGTTTGTGATTAAATATATGATATTCATTTTCATCTTATTTTTCCATATTTTCCTCATTTTTTCTAAAATGCTGGACAATTTTCCAAAATACCTTATTTTCCATATTTTGTGAAATATCTTCTTTTTCTCAAAAGCCCTGGATGATTTTTCTAAATTATCCACTTTTTCTTCAAAACTCCAGGTGATTTTCCATTCTTCTGTTCCTCTGGACTTCGAATTTCCAGCATTTCACTTCATCCTGCCTGCAATTTTCAAAATTCTTGTATTTTTCCTAAGTCTAATTTCAATCTTTCTATCTTTCAATTTAATGACATCCAGTCAGCTTGATTTTGTCTTTCCTGAAGGTCACATCTCCTTCAAGGTGCGACAAAGTCTTCTCGAGCATCGAGCTCTCAGCACCAGACCCTTCTTCCCACGGTGGTACTACATTTGGTTCAAAAACTTCTCCCGTGTGTTTCCGGACCACTTGAGCGATTGCGGGTTGGAACTGACATCCGCAGTGAGAAATTTGACAGTCAACGGCAATCTGATCCATGCACTGGCAGAGCGGTGGAATCCGCGCACTTGCACATTCTGGTTCCCATGGGGCGAGATGACCCTGCTGATGGATGAATTTTTAGAGATCATGGGATTGTCTGAGTCAGCCGGTTAGCCTGGAGATCCATTGGAGCAGCAGTTTCTGATCAACATCAAGGGTCTGGACCCTAAAGATGTTGTAGCTCGCATGACAGGGCGTAAATCTCGGCCACTGATTGAAGAAAATGGGAATGAATATGTGATCCTGATTGAGATCTACCGACAATATGGGGCATTCATAGAAGTCAGCTTATTATTCAGGACAGCTCGAAAGAGAATTCAGCATGCGATGGTTCTATGCACTGTAGGACTCACTTTTTTTCCAGATGGACAGAATTATGTGGACATCAGAATAGTTCATCTTCTGAGAAGATGGGGAAGTCAACAGACCAGCCGTCTCTCGATAGTCATGGCCGCACTTGCCTTTCTATAGAGAGGATTGACCTGTTTCACGCTTGGAGAGTCCATTTTAGTCGAAGGATGTACTTATGCACTTCAGTCTTGGTTTCTTCAGCATGTGCCGACCAGAGCTAGTTCGTTCAGATACAATGGCAAGGAGCTTCTTCCAGTTGCACGGTACCGGTTCCTGATTGATCATCTGCAAGAAGAAGTGGTATGGGACTATTTTGATCGAGAGTTATCACCTCCCAGATACACCTATGCATATGACAAGAGATTCAAACTACTTGGTCCTTTCTTTTGTGCTTATTACCATCCACAAAGGTGTGTCCGACAGTTTTCTCAGAGACAGAAACACATAGAGATGTGGCTACTATCAGGAGTCGTGCCAGAGTTCGACCTTATATCAGCACAGTGGTCTGAAACATACCATTCTGCCAGATATGGGTGGGACTCTTTTATTACTCTTCCACTTTTTTCGGGTCCTCGTGTCTCCGCTGATCATAAAGAGTGGTGGAAAATTGTTTATCCGCCCCCTCTTTCTCAAGTTTATTATTAATGCAGTCATGTTTTCCCTTCAATGAATAAAAATCTTTCAAATTCTTCATTCTTGGTTTGACGACCTCGCCTAGGTAACAAGGCATAATTTTTAGTTGTTTATTTTCTTTGCGAAGGAATGGCAATGCAATTGTCGTAATCCCAACGATGACTCAATCCCTAGTAATGGGATATTCTTTCAATTGTCTACCAAATTTCTCAGCAAATATTTTATTCCAATCAAAATCTCTCTCAAAAGCCTAACCATCAACTTTGCTCTGCAGAGAGCGTTCGTGATATTTAATGGTTCAGGCAAGGTCAGAGAAGAAAACTGCACCAGTCGAGGGTTTCGTATATTCAACGGCCTCAAAAGTAGAGATGGACTCTCCTCGATCAGGCAGAAATCAAGGGCAGTAGGTCGAGGATAACATTGATCCTCAAATGTATGCCATGTTCAAAAAGATGATGAGTAAGATGCTGGCAGAGCAAGCTGAAGCCAGTACAGAGCAGACCTAGGTCAAGTAGAAGGCTAAGGGTCATACAGTCAAGAAGCAGGTGAAAATATCTAAAAAGTGAAATTCCACTAGAGGGGGGGTGAATAGTGAAATATGATAAAGATCGATAAAATAAAATAATCAGGCAATAAGGCACAACACATAAAACACAGAATTTATACTGGTTCGGTCAGTACCCAGACCTACATCCAGTCCTCAAGCAAACCACTTGAGCTTTCCACTATAACATCCGAGTCACCGGATAAATAGTACAACACCCTCTTCCTCAGAGGTCTTCTTCTCTCAACAGAGAAGGTGCACACCCTCTTCCTCGGAGGTCTTCTTCTCTCAACAGAGAAGGACAACACCCTCTTTCACAGAGGTCTACTTCTTTCAACAAAGAAGGAATACAGTGAATAACAGAAAGTTACAATACTTCCTATAGAACCTTCAAAAAGATATGAATGCACGAATGAAGGATTCTCAGAATGTTCTGTTTGTCACTCAGAGGATACTCTTTGTCAAAGAGCTGGACTTGACTTTTTCTCTTTTCTTTCTTTTCTCTTTCTCTTTCTTTTTCAAGGCTCTCTTTTCAAATAATGAATAGAATTTTTCTCGTTGTAAGCTCACACGTCTATTCTATTCCATTGTCAAATAGTTTATTTGAGTGTGTTTATATAGATTTAAAAAAGTAGTCGTTACATTTTGAAATCGTAGCCTTTTTGAAATGTGAAATGTTATGTCATTTCAAAAACATCTTTTAGAGAAATTCGAGAATGCCTTTTTCCATAAAAGTAAAATGTATGGTACACTAGTCGTTGTAATATTTTAGGTAATACATATTTTATGTAAAAAGTTTATTTCTTACAATAGTAAATTGAACGTTGGATTGTAGTTTTGTCTTTATTCTAATTAATGATTTGAGGTACATAAGTACTTTTTTACTTTGAATGAGTGTAAGTACACTGAGTGCTTTGAGATATATATTTGTACATAGTCATGTCAAGTGTTTTCTTTATGTTGTGTTTTTCAAAGTCTTCAGAGAGAATGAGGACTAAAAGAAAGTCAACATTCTTTGAGAAGGATATTAACAAGGATTTGTTTCAGGAGGTATTTAATGCTTTATACAAAGAGAATGATGACTTCAAGTAAGTCGACATTCTATGGTTTTGTAAAACGGTAACTAGAGTCCTTTCAAAAACATATTATATTTGTATTTCTTTGTGTAGCCGATTTTATGTTTTTTGTCTTCTTCTTATATTAAAAAACATTTCTTTTAAAGAAGGTAACTAGAGTCTTTTCAAAAATATATTATATTTGTTTTTCTTTGTGTAGCCGATTTTATGTTTTTGTCTTCTTCTTATATTAAAAACATTTCTTTAAAGAAGGTAACTAAAGTTTTTTCAAAAACATATTATATTTGTTTTTCTCTATGTAGCTGATTTTATGTTTTTGTCTTTTTCCTACATTTCTTTTTCATGTTGTCTTGTATATTGTGTAAGGTACAATTATTACATGACAAAATATCTTTTTCATAAAGGGTTGTAAGAAGGTACAATTATTAGTTTTCAAAAAGGAGCTTTTTGAAACTATCATATACTTTTATGATATAGTTTTTATGAATGAGTATGTAATATGCAATATGCATGTTCCTGAAGGTTCTGTTACATATGACTCTAAAGAAGAAAAAAAAAGTCTTCATCTTGAGGTAGCCGATCTCTTCATTTGAACTTTAGGAATGCATGGCTCATCAAGATTTTTCTTCAAGGAGTATGATTGCACTAGTTGTACTTGAACAGGAAGTCTCCATCCTTTTTGGGTGAGATATCCTTGCATCAAATACTCGTTAGTTTTATGGCAAAACATATTTAGTCATAATATAACATGTTTCAAAAGGACATATTATCATATTATATGAAATCAAATACGACAGTGTATCATATTATGTGACATCAAAACAGAGTTTCTCAACATTCTCCCCCTTTTTGATGATGACAAAATATGCTCCCCCTGTCAAAAAGACATTATGCATAGAAATAATAATATGATAAAATATTGAAAAAAATTTAAAGAGAGTATTTCTCCAATAATGGAGACAGGTTTTCTCCCCCTTTGTCATGGACAAAAAGGAAGGGATCAGAGTAAGAGAGTTATTACAGACCAAAAGGAATTAAAAGTTATTACAGACCGAAAAAAAAAACAAGTTTATCCCGAAGGTGGAGGAGGTTGATGTGTTCGGTCGGCACGATTCTGCTAGTGAGCTTGACGAGTCTGCTGTAACAGGGCTTGATTGCGAAGAATACGATCCTGAGAGCGCTGGACATCCATCAGAGCAGGGAAGTAATTGAAGGTGGATGTTGGATCTTCTTCATCAGAGCCAGGCATGTGTAGGGACCTTAGATTGAAGGTGGTAGCATCGAGGACCTGAGAAGGATGGAGGATGACTTCGTTGTGAAGGGGTACTTTGAAGTATTTGAGAATGGGAGTTATGAAACACCCGAAAAGAAGAGGCTTGAATTTCTGATAACGAATAAAAAGGTTGAAAAGAATGAAGGACTAGTTTATCGGAGTAGAAGAAAAAATTGCGTATATAAGAAGAGAGATTTTTCCTGGAATTAATCCCTTGCGGGGAAGCTTGGGATAGATGTTGTGGAGAAGAATCTGGGCAAGTAATTGAGCATGAGGTTGGAGATTCCTCATGTGCCAGGGGAGTTGGTAGCAGTTGGTGCAGAGAAGAATTTTGTGAAGTACCGATCGTTCGATTGGTACTATGTTGTTGAGGTCGGTGGTGGTGGAAGGTAGGTTTAGAATTCTACCTAGGTCTGAAGCATCGAAAAACATCAGCTTTCCTTGGACTTTACTGGTGATGGTAGTTTGTTCATGATCAGTGGAAAAGTTTGTATAGAAAAGTCGAACTAGTTCAGGATAGTAGGCAGCTTGGGATGAAGATCCTAGTAGATGTTTGAGTTCAGGGAGATAATTGTCTAAGTCAAATAGCATGAAGTCGTCGAAGTTAACCAATTTACCTTCATGAATGGGGCGAGAGCATAGTAAGTTGTAATCGTGAAACAGATCTGGATACCTTAGATCTGCTGCAGTAATCACATTGTTGGAGGAAGAAGAGGCCATTGCAAGAGTTTGTAAGAAAACAGGAGGACTAAGAAGGGCGAGTTTGAAGTGGGTAATAGTTTGTAGGATGATAGATGGATACGAGTGGAATTGGTGTGTGATGAACCAATCCATTAAATAGAGGAATGAAAATAATTTTGATAGGTTTTGAATGACATTGGAAGTGAGTGATTTTTAGAATTTAGTCAAATAAGGAAATCCGTGAGTAGTAAGTTAAGAGACTTGTGAATGACAAATCAAATCAATGTTTGAAGATAGTGTATTATATTGGGTTGAGAAGGACATAGTTTTGAAATAATTAGTATATATATAGATTTTACTATGGGTGAGTTTATCGACTAGTGAGAGAAGCCATTAATAGAGTATGGGGTGTCATGTTGAACTAAAAAGAGTGAATGATTTTAATAATAATGGCTTAATAAAACAAGCAACTTTTTACTTTATGTGGAAGTATTCTTAATTCGTGAATGGAGAGTTTAGAATAGGACAACCCATGGGGTATGAGTGAGAGGCAATAATAGTTTTTATTTAAGAAGTATATATATTGATAAGCGTGAAAGGAGAGTGAAAGACATAAAAAGATGATACGGATATGTAGAGAAAAGAGAAAGGTTATAAAGGACAACATTCACTTGATTTAGATATGACATAAAGTAGAGTTAGAATAAATAAAGTTTTGCTGGAAGACATGATTTTTATGAATCTCGATTTAAGAGAGAGATATGAAATGAGAGAGAGTCATGGTCACGGATGAAAGATCACGTCATATGAGATAAAAAATAAAAAGGGTGGTACTAGTAGTGCTAGAAACAATAGAGAACAAGTTGTCGACAAAGGAGAGTTTAAAATATTATTTCATAAATGATGTGACAGGATGATAATAGATTATACTTAAGCTATGAAATAACCGATGATATAGTAAACGTTTTACGTGAAATATAACCACTTAAAAGGTGATAAAAAAATAATCACTTTGAATTTTTCATAAGAGGGTTTAAGATTTTTGAGAAGAATATTGATAAAAGGTCATAAAAGGGAATATATCACATGAATATAATTAATTTAGAATAATAATTAAAGTCATGAGGAATATAATATCATGTTTGGAGGTCGGCTAGCTTATCGTATGAGAGGTTGCCACAAAAAGACAAAAGATATAAAAGATGAAATGAACATAAGTGATGTGATCCAAGTCATGATGGCTTTTTACTTAAAGTAAATGGTTCTTATGGATATACGTAAAAGGAGATAGGACAAGAAGTCATTATGAGAGTGTACATGAAAAATGACAAGTTGAAAGACATAAAGAATGTGTCATATGTATCTATGAGTATTGAGAGTATACGAAAATATGAAAACATAGTTTGACTTTGAATAGTAAAACAAACACAAAAAAAAATGATAAGAGAAAAGCCTTTTAAAATGAGATATTATCAAAAGCAATGATCTTAATAAGTGTGATTAATTTATAAGTCACTTAGTTTGCATATTCCTAATTCTCTTCTAATGCATGTGAAGTCTTCATGTTTTAGTGGTTTAGTGAATATGTCCGCTAACTGTTGATTAGTGGGTATAAATTTGAGTTTAATAATGTTGTTTAAGACTTGTTCTCTTAAGAAGTGATGTCTTATTTGAATGTGCTTAGTTCATGAGTGTAAAATGGGATTTTTAGATAAGTTTATAGCACTAGTATTGTCACAGAAAATAGTTGTATTTTCAAAATTTAAACCAAAATCTTTTAAGGTTTGTTTCATCCAGATAACTTGTGTACAGGCTAGGCTAGCAACAATGTATTCAGCTTCAGTGGTTGATAAGGATACACAATTTTGTTTCTTACTGAACCATGAAACTAGTGAGTGCCCTAGCATGTCACATGTTCCACTTGTGCTTTTTCTATCAGATTTACTTCCAGCAAAGTCAGCATCGTTGTATGAGATTAGATCAAATGTAGAGGATTTTGAATAGAATAATCCAAAATCAACTGTGTCTTTTAAATATCTCATTATTCTTTTTACAGCTTTAAGATGTGATTCTTTTGGATTTGACTGAAATCTAGCACACAAGCAAACACTGAACATAATATCTGGACGGCTAGCAGTTAAATAAAGAAGTGATCTTATCATACCTCGGTATACCTTTGTATCAACAGACTTACCATCTTCATCTTTGTCCAAAACAGTAGTAGTGCTCATAGGAGTAGATTTTGAAGCAGTTGAGTTCATGTTGAACCTCTTCAGAAGTTCACGAGCATACTTAGATTGATTGATGAAAACTTCATCCTTGGTTTGCTTAATATGCAGTCCAAGAAAGTAGGTGATTTCTCCCATCATACTCATTTCAAACTCTTTCTGCATGGACTTAGAAAATTCTTCACAAAGAGTGCTGTTAGATGATCCAAAGATGATATCGTCTACATATATCTGAACAATTAGGGTATGATCATTCACTATTTTTACAAATAATGTAGAGTCTGTTTTGCCTATAAAAAAACCCGTTTTTAACAAGAAGGTTTTAAGTCTATCATACCAAGCACGAGGTGCTTGTTTTAAACCATACAAAGCACGTCTGAGTTTGAAAACATGATCTGGATATTGTTCATTTTCAAATCCTGGAGGTTGTTTTACATAAACTTCTTCATTTATAAAACCATTTAAAAAGGCACTTTTAACATCCATTTGATATAATTTGAAATCCATATAGCTTGCATATGCTAAAAACATTCTAATAGATTCAAGTCTAGCAACAGGAGCAAATGTTTCATCAAAATCAATACCTTCCTCCTGGTTGTATCCTTGAGCTACTAGTCTGGCCTTGTTTCTTATAACATTACCTGTTTCGTCTAGCTTGTTTCTGAAGATCCATCTTGTCCCAATGATTGGATGATCCTTTGGTCTAGGTACAAGATCCCAAACTTCATTCCTTTAGAATTGATTCAGTTCTTCAATCATGGCTAGCATCCAGAACTCATCGATGATGGCTTCATCAATCTTCTTTGGTTCAAGTTAAGAAATGAATGCCATATTTGCAATTCGTTCTAGCTGAGCTCTAGTTTGAACCCCCTTTGTCAGGTCTCCCAAAATCTACTTTTGAGGATGATCTTTGATATCGACAAATGTTCTTTGATGATCATCTTCATTAGACTTAGCTGTGTTATCTAAAAATAAATCTGTACTTTCAATATCATCATCGTTAGTTTGCTTATGAACAGATTGATCAATAGATTCACAGAAACTAACATGCATAGATTCTTCAATAGACTTAGAGTGCTTATTGAAAACCCTGTATGCTTTACTATGACTTGAATATCCTAAAAATATGCCTTCAATAGATTTAGCATCAAATTTATCTAGGCTATCTTTTGTGTTTAGGATAAAGCATTTACAACCAAAGACTTTGAAATAGTCTATTCTTGGAGTTCTGTCATAGAATAGTTCATATGGAGTTTTATTTAATAAGGGTCTAATGAGAACTCTATTTGTTATGTAGCATGCAGTATTAACAGCTTCTGCCCAAAAAGATTTAGCAAGATTATTGTGTTGGAGCATAGTCCTGGCAGATTCCTGAAGGGTTCTATTCTTTCTTTCTACTACACCATTTTGAGGTGCAGCTCTAGGAAAGGCAAAGTTATGAGAAATACCATGCAAGTTACAAAATTTTTCAAAAAGTTTATTTTCAAATTCTCCTCCATGGTCACTACGGATTTTAACAATAGAACAAGATTTTTCATTTTGTAGCTTTTTACATAAGATTTCAAACTGACAAAACGTGTCACTTTTGTTTTTCAAAAATATTACCCAAGTAAATCTTGAGTAGTCATCTATAATGACAAAAGCATATCTATTATGATTAAGGCTAGCTACCCTAGAAGGACCAAAAAGGTCCAGGTGGAGAAGCTCTAAAGGTCTTTTACTTGAAATGACATTTTTTGATTTGAAAGAAGATTTTGACAGTTTTCCTAATTGACATGCATCACAAAAATAATCCTTTTTAAAAGATATTTTGGGCAACCCACGTACTAACTTATTTTTAGCTAATTTAGACATGTATTTAGAATTGACATGACCCATTCTCATGTGCCATAGATGTTGAGTGTCATTATTAGCTATGAGGCAATGTTCTGTGATGTTTTCTAGGTATAGTTCATATATGTTATTCTTTCTTATACCTTTTAAGATGATGTTTTCATTAGTGTCAGTTATGAGCCATGCATCATGATTGAAGCTAACATTATAACCTGTGTCACACATTTGACTGATACTTAGTAGGTTATGTTTTAAGCCTTTAACAAGGAGAACGTCTTTGATAAGAGGTTTATCTATGTTACCAATATTACCAATACCAATTATCAAACCTTTGTTGTTATCTCCAAAGGTGACGGTCCCTCCTTCTTTATGATGAAGAACAGCAAAAAGGTCTGGATGTCCTGTCATGTGCTTTGAACATCCACTATCTAGTATCCATCTGTTCTTCTTCTTTGGAGCCTGCAAAACATTAAGTAAATCTCTTTTTTGGTACCCAATCGGGTCCTTTTTTGTTAGACTTTGGAACCCATATCCATTTGGATTTGGGTTTGTCTATATCTTTAGAGGAGTTAAAAAAATTGTCATTATAATACTCCTTATTTGGTTCAGACGAACCTTTCACAAACGTGGTCTTTTTACAAGAAGGCTTGTTGAAATGACAATAGCCAATACCATTCTTGTAGAAAGAGACTTTCTGAGAGGATAAGAGTTTATCCAAGTTCTCTTTACCTTTAATAAACTTGAAAACCGTTTTCATGAGGTTCTCAGTTTTACTTTTTAGTTCTGAAATTTCTACTTGCAGATTTTTAGTTTTGGAGCTAGTAGAAGAGATTTCAGACATAAGCATTAAGTTTTTCTTTTTCAACTCAGAGTTCTCACTACTGAGTTTTTCATTTTTCTGAGAGAGCTCTAGATTTTCAGATTTTAAGGCTTTATTTTTTAAACTCAATTTTCTAGATTCTTCAAATAATTCTTGAAAAGCATCTAGAAGTTCTTCAAAGGAAAAATCAGAAATTTCACTTACAGAGCTTTCGTTAGCCATGAAGCACATGTTTGCAGTTTCAGCTTCATCATCACTTGACCCTTCACTGGTGGATGGTTCTGAATCATCCCATTGAGCATGCAGAGCCTTTTTCTTGAAGAACCTCTTCTTTGGTTCCTCAGTCTTGGATTTTCTTTTGAGAAGGGGACAGTCACGTCTCAAGTGGCCTGGCTTATTACATTGATAGCACATGGGATCTTCTTTAGGATCTTTTCTTTCCTTGTGCCTGTTTGGAAGTCAGTTCCTTCTCATGAAGCGCTGGAATTTTCTGGTAAGTAGCGCAATTTCGGATTCTTTATCTGAGTCTTCATTCTCAGATAGAGCTGGAAAAGCTACAGTTTTCTTTACTGGTTGCTCTTCTTCCCTTCTTTCTTTCATGTGGACTTCATAGGCCATAAGATTGCCTATTAAGTCGTCCAAAGTAAGCTTAGATAAATCTTGAGCTTCTTCAATAGCTGTAATCTTCTTCTCCCAATCAGTTGTGAGGGATCTCAAGATTTTCTTCACCTTTTCTGTCTGGGAATATGTTACACCCAGAGATTTCAGATCGTTGGTGATGTTGGTGAATCTGGTGAACATCTCTGTGATAGGTTCATCTTTGTTCATTTTGAACAACTCATATTTTCTAACAAGAGATGAGATTTTGGCTTCTTTTACTTTGTTGGTTCCTTCATGAATAACCTTCAAAGAATGTCAAATGTCATATGCAAATTCACATATAGATATTTTGTTGAATTCATTCTGGTCAATGGCACAATATAAGGCATTCATAGCCTTTGCATTTAGGTTTGCCATTTTCTTTTCTTCATCAGACCATAAGTTATAGTCTGCGGATGGAGATGTGTATGGATGCTCAACAATTTTTCATACAGCAAAGTCTATGGATTTGAGAAAGATAGCCATTCTGCACTTCCAGTATCCATAGTTGGAGCCATTGAAGAAAGGAGGACGAGATGCGTGTTGACCTTCAATATCACGAGCATAAGAAGTAGATGCCATTTGTGCTGGAAGACTTGTTATGTCGAAACCAGCAAACCTGCTCTGATACCAAATGAAATTCCACTAGAGGGGGGGTGAATAGTGAAATATGATAAAGATCGATAAAATAAAATAATCAGGCAATAAGGCACAACACATAAAACACAGAATTTATACTGGTTCGGTCAGTACCCAGACCTACATCCAGTCCCCAAGCAAACCACTTGAGCTTTCCACTATAACATCCGAGTCACCGGATAAATAGTACAACACCCTCTTCCTCAGAGGTCTTCTTCTCTCAACAGAGAAGGTGCACACCCTCTTCCTCAGAGGTCTTCTTCTCTCAACAGAGAAGGACAACACCCTCTTTCACAGAGGTCTACTTCTTTCAACAAAGAAGGAATACAGTGAATAACAGAAAGTTACAATACTTCCTATAGAACCTTCAAAAAGATATGAATGCACGAATGAAGGATTCTCAGAATGTTCTGTTTGTCACTCAGAGGATACTCTTTGTCAAAGAGCTGGACTTGACTTTTTCTCTTTTCTTTCTTTTCTCTTTCTCTTTCTTTTTCAAGGCTCTCTTTTCAAATAATGAATAGAATTTTTCTCGTTGTAAGCTCACACGTCTATTCCATTCCATTGTCGAATAGTTTATTTGAGTGTGTTTATATAGATTTAAAAAAGTAGTCGTTACATTTTGAAATCGTAGCCTTTTTGAAATGTGAAATGTTATGTCATTTCAAAAACATCTTTTAGAGAAATTCGAGAATGCCTTTTTCCATAAAAGTAAAATGTATGGTACACTAGTCGTTGTAATATTTTAGGTAATACATATTTTATGTAAAAAGTCTATTTCTTACAATAGTACATTGAACGTTGGATTGTAGTTTTGTCTTTATTCTAATTAATGATTTGAGGTACATAAGTACTTCTTTACTTTAAATGAGTGTAAGTACACTGAGTGCTTTGAGATATATATTTGTACATAGTCATGTCAAGTGTTTTCTTTATGTTGTGTTTTTCAAAGTCTTCAGAAAGAATGAGGACTAAAAGAAAGTCGACATTCTTTGAGAAGGATATTAACAAGGATTTGTTTCAGGAGGTATTTAATGCTTTGTACAAAGAGAATGATGACTTCAAGTAAGTCCACATTCTATGGTTTTGTAAAAAGGTAACTAGAGTCCTTTCAAAAACATATTATATTTGTATTTCTTTGTGTAGCCGATTTTATGTTTTTTGTCTTCTTCTTATATTAAAAAACATTTCTTTTAAAGAAGGTAACTAGAGTCTTTTCAAAAATATATTATATTTGTTTTTCTTTGTGTAGCCGATTTTATGTTTTTGTCTTCTTCTTATATTAAAAACATTTCTTTAAAGAAGGTAACTAAAGTCTTTTCAAAAACATATTATATTTGTTTTTCTCTATGTAGCCGATTTTATGTTTTTGTCTTTTTCCTACATTTTTTTTTCATGTTGTCTTGTATATAGTGTAAGGTACAATTATTACATGACAAAATATCTTTTTCATAAAAGGTTGTAAGAAGGTACAATTATTAGTTTTCAAAAAGGAGCTTTTTGAAACTATCGTATACTTTTATGATATAGTTTTTATGAATGAGTATGTAATATGCAATATGCATGTTCCTGAAGGTTCTGTTACATATGACTCTAAAGAAGAAAAAAAAAGTCTTCATCTTGAGGTAGCCGATCTCTTCATTTGAACTTTAGGAATGCATGACTCATCAAGCTTTTTCTTCAAGGAGTATGATTGCACTAGTTGTACTTGAACAGGAAGTCTCCATCCTTTTTGGGTGAGATATCCCTGCATCAAATACGCGTTAGTTTTATGGCAAAACATATTTAGTTATAATATAACATGTTTCAAGAGGACATATTATCATATTATATGAAATCAAATACAACAGTGTATCATATTATGTGACATCAAAACAGAGTTTCTCAACAAAAAGTGTGTCCAACATGAAGATACATCTGATGAAGAGGAATCAGTGGGAGACACAGATGATGAATTTAAGACTCAGCAGGCATTCCGCAAATCTACTCAGGGGCAACGGTCGGCCCACAAGTTCAAAGATCAGTCTGTCAATGACTCTGACTAATCACAGTTCAGAGATATGGTCAGGATAGTTCGAGATCTGCAGGCCCGCGACAAGTGCAAGAAAGTCTTTACCAGTAAAGACTTCTATGATGGTTTAGTCGGGAACGACAATATGGACAATCTCCCCAGAAAATTCATTAAATTCGACGGATCTGGTGACCCAAAGGCACATCTGACTATATTCTTCGTTGAATGTGCCAAATTCAAGCGAGATAATAGGGCACTTTTCCTTTATTTCCCTCGCAGTTTGGAGGGAACAACTGCCAAATGGTATTCAGAGCAAATCAATCCCATTGAGTTGAAGGAATTCAACAAGGTAGTTAATCTTTTCATTGAACGATTCTTGTTCAATATCGAGGCGCTACCAACCCTCAATCATCTCTACAATCTGAAGCAGAAAGATGATGAAAAGGCTAGAGACTTCATTCACAAATGAAGATTCACTTGCAATCAAATGAAGGATTCGATATCGGAAGAGCATGCACTCCAGATTATTCTAAACAATTTCTCACAACCTTTGAGAGGTCTTATCTCTACCTCGCCTTCCAAATCTTTTATTGAGCTTACTGAACGGGTCGAGTGGCTCAAGATGGGAATAGAGAATGGGGTTTATGATGGCATCACCATCGTCAAGAATAATCAAGATTCAAAGAAAAAGGCAAATTTCACCTTCTCTGCCAATGTCGGCCGCAGTGACCACAAAAATAGCAAGAACAGTCATACAGGTCAGAAAGAAAAGTCTTCAAAGAAGAATGAAAAATTGAGTCAACAAAAAGAAAAGATAAAACGGGATGGTTGGGGTGACGATCGTCAGTTTACTCCTCTTGAGCAACCTCTCGATGAAATCCTTGAATATATGTTGACCAAAGAAATGGTAAAACTCCCAAAAGCCACAGATCCTCCCACGATCATGGGAAGATTCATGGACCAATTCTGTAAATTCCATCGAGCAGTAGGACACGATACTGACCATTGTTTCATCTTCAAGAACATCATTCAGGATTGCATTGATAAGAATCTTCTCGTTGAAGATGAAAAGAAGGACTAGTCATTTTCCTCAATTACTCAAAAAGCCGACAATACTAGCATTTTCCTATTTCTCATTTTGCCTTCAAAGGATGATGTAATCCTGTCTATCTTTCCTTGATTTGTCATTTCTCCTTCAATACATCAATAAAATTATCATTTTTTCTCATAAGCTTGTTCTCCTTCTCTGCACCAAGTCCTTCCGCAAGGAATGATATTCTTCAGAGTCTCTCCTGAATCAATCAAAAGTCGGTTGCTTTGTTACCTTCAGAGAGCATTCTTCGAATGTCAATTATCTTTCCTTTATCCAAAATTTCCTTCCCCTATTATACTGAGGAAATATTTTAAAAATTGTCTTCAAAACATTCTGTATGTAGGCAGGATCAAACAAATCTTTCATTTCACACGCATGTGCATTCATTTACACACATTTGCATTTGCATGCATTCATTCGCATTCATTCGCATTCATTTGCATCCATACGCATTGAATTCATTTCCCCTTCAGGTTAAGAGATAAACCTGAGTTACCCATTCAGGATAAGGGATAAATCCTGAGACCTCGACAGTTGTCCAAGTCATCGTGAGGGTGAAGACTAAAAATCTTCTATCAAAATCAATTGGTAATTTTTCAAAAAACCAGTGTTTGTGCTGGTAATTCTTCAAAACCCAGTGTTCGTGCTGGTAATTTTCAAAGAACCAGTGTTCGTGCTGGTAATTCTTCAAAACCCAGTGTTCGTGCTGGTAATTTTCAAAAAACCAGTGTTTGTTCTAGTAATTCTTTAAAACCTAGTGTTTGTGTTGGTAATTTTCAAAAAACCAATGTTCGTGCTAGTAATTCTTCAAAACCCAGTGTTTGTGCTGGTAATTTTCCAAAACCCAGTATCCGTGCTGGTAAATTTTTCTTCAAAATCCAGTGTTCGTACTGGTAATTTTTCAAAATCAAGTATCTGTGCTGATAATTTTTCAAAATCCAGTGCTCGTGCTGGTACTCTTTCAAAATCCGGTACTCATGCTGGTATTTTTCTAAATCCTGTTTTACTGGTTGAAACTCTTAAATCCAATTTATATTGGTCTAATTTTCCATCCTTCAGATCCTAGAATTGGTCTAGAAAATTAGAGTTTCGACTTGAATTTTCTTCCAAATCTAATTCAAATGTCTAGAATTGGTCTAAAAAATTAGAGTTCTGACTCAAATTTTCTTTCAAATCCAATTCAAGTGTCAAAATCGGTCTAGAAAATTTGGAGTTCCGACTTGAATTTTCCTCCAAATTCGATTCGCTTAGCTTTCCTTTAAAAGTTTGAGTTTCTACTCAAACTTTTCTGCAATTTAGTAATTGGTCTAGAAGATCCAAGTTCTGACTCGAATTTTCTTTTAAAAGCCAATTCATTTAGTTTTCCCTTGAAGATTTGAATTTTGGTTCAAATCTTCCTTTTAAACCCAATCTAGCACCTGGTTCTTCCAAATCCGGTTTAGCATCGGTCCTTCCCAAAGTCCAATCTTTGAATTGGTCCTTCTAAACCCAGTCTAGCACCTGGTCCTTCCAAATCATCGGTCCTTCCCAAAGTCCAATCTTTGAATTGGTCCTTCTAAACCCAGTCTAGCACCTGGTTCTTCCAAATCCGGTTTAGCATTGGTCATTCGCAAAAACCAATCTTCAAATTGGTCTTTCCAAAGCCAGTTTAGCACTGGTCCTTCCCAAAAACCAATCTTCGAATTGGTCCTTCCAAATCCGGTTTAGCACTGGTCCTTCCCAAATCCAATCCTCAAATTGGTCCTTTAACAAAATCTAACCTCGCATTGGTTATTTTACCAGTTTCTGTTTGCGTATTGGTCATTCTTTCAAATTTAATCTTCATATTAATTTCAATTCCCAATTTCGACCTCCGGGTCACCCAATTTCTGACTTCCAGTTTTGACTTTCGGGTCATCCAATTTCCAATTTCCAATTTCCAATTTCCAATTTTCAATTTCCAATTTCCAATTTCCAATTTCCAATTTCCAATTTCCAATTTCCAATTTCCAATTTCCAATTTCCAATTTCCAATTTCCAATTTCTAATTTCCAATTTCCAATTTCCAATTTCCAATTTCCAATTTCCAATTTCCAATTTCCAATTTCCAATTTCCAATTTCCAATTTCCAATTTCCAATTTTCAATTTCCAATTTTCAATTTTCAATTTCCAATTCCCAATCTATAAATTCTAAATTTTCAATCTCTAATTTTCAAATTTTGACCTTTTTTTTGTCACTCAATACCAATTTCAATCATTTTCTCTTGCGAGAGATCCTTTTTACAGGGAGAGTTCGAGGGCGCTTGTTTTTTTTGCATGTTATCCTTTGTTCACTTAGCCCTTTTCAGGGAGAGTTTGAAGGGACTCGTGTATTTGTGAACTGTTTGCAAAACAAATTTCCAATTTCACACAAGGCACCCTTAGTTCAGGGAGAGCTTCGACGAAAGTCCGCTTTTCTTGTGACCTCAATTTTCATACTAGGTCATTTCATCATGAAGAACCCCCTTTTCAGAGGGAGTATGATGGACTCGTTCCTTCATGACCAAGTCATTGACCTCACCATTACCGGCTCCTTTTCATAAGAGAAGCCTATTGTTAGGAAGTTTTGACGAAAGCTTAATTTCTCTTCAAAAGTTCATTTTGCAAACACCTCCTCTTCAAGGAAGAGAGGAGTAATTTTTATTTTCCATTTCTGAATCTTCTCCTTTGGGGAAAGGTGGAGTAAATTTTTGTCATGGATGCGTTGATTCGTGCTTCAAATGCTCGTTTTCATGAAGAATTTTAAGAAAATTTTGCCAATTTGTCATTAAATACTTGTTGATTTCAAAAATCTTTATTGCACAAAAACCTTACCTCAGAGTACCTTCAGTATTACTTCCGAAAGGACAAAGCTTTCACGAAGAAGGATTCAAAATTCAAAATCTTTCTATTGGCCAACCAAAAGGATGAAGAATAAATCCTCGATATGGTCAGCGAAGGAAATTCAATGTTGTTGCAAAGCCATAAGTGATCGATATTGAGCGTGGTCAATGGCACATTTTTAAAGATCATTTTTGGAAAATAAAGCAGTCGAAATATCCTGAGTGATACAGAAAAATCCACTCAATTTTCATATCTCCTCCATCACCTAAGCTGAAATTAAATATTTGCAAAGGGGATGTCTCAATTATCGTCAAGATGAAGATGAATTATGCGAGTTAGACCCCCGTGGTCAAAAAAGATTTGGAGCATCTCCAAGATGAAGGAGTTTGTGACGGATCTTTCCAAAGAAAGTTCAAATTACCGTCAAGATGAAGGCAACTGCGATGAGCCTCCCGACAAACCCTAAAGGATATTTAATTTCTACTATCATCAAGAGATTTTCAATCAATGAGCCAATCACAGTCAAGATAATCCCTGAGAGAAAGAAGGATCGTAACATCTCCAAGATGAAGAAGTTTGTGACTAAGAGATATAAAAGTCAGGACATCTCCAAAATGAAGAATGATGTAATCCCCAAAAAACCCAAGAGCTCTAATTCTGCCAATAAAAAAAAAGTGGGCAGAAAGATTATCATGAGAAAAGAATCCCAGGATATCAGACTGCCAGATTTGCTAAGAATCTTCTTTAAATTTTATGAAATTCTATTATCAATAATCTTTCACCAATTGCTTTTACAATATCAAGAATATTCTCTTTTCTGCTCATATCAAGGAAATTGATAGCTTTCTTGAAAGAAAGTCAATCGCAAGCACTTTGAATTCGAATATTGATTCTATGGAGTTAAGCCCAGTCAGAGGTAATACTTCATGTAGAAAAGAGAGAATACTTTCAAAACAATGTGCATCACTTTTAATCATTTTGAATCAACAATAATTTTCAACCTTTTAAAAATATTTTCTAGCTATCCTAGCGTGAAGCGAGAGCTTGTTGTTCATCTTTGGCGCATCCTGACATCATTTGTTATCCCTTTTAGGACTTGATAACGGGAGTTTTCAAGATTCCTTCCCTTCTGTTGGTATAATCTGAGCGCCATGGCTCTCAGATTCGCACACTTTCCTGTGTCCCCACTGTCCCACCATAGACAATTCAATTTCGGCTTGAGGTTAAGACACAAATCATTTTCTCACAAAAGGTCATCAATTTCAAAAGTTATTTAGTCTCAGCAATGAGGCATCCAAAATCAAACCCTTTTTCAAGCTTTAGGGACCCCAATTTCATCTTTTTGCAAAAACCTTTATCGAATTTATTGTGCGGATGTCTGAAGGTTCCATCATGGGTTCTTCTTTCGAGAATCCCATCGTTTTCATTTTTCGGTCAGGTTAAGGGTTAAACCTGAGTCTCATCTTGATGAGGCATTTCATTTTCCGGTCAGGTTAAGGTTTAAATCTGAGCCTCATTTTTACACGAGGTATTTTTCGTCCCATCCAGGTTAAGGGCAAAACCTGAATCTCACTTCTTTTAAAGTAAATTCTTTTTCTTCATTCTCCATTTCATATCTATGATTCTCATGAGGGCTAATCTTCATATCCAGTCAGATCCTTCTAACTGGGGCATTTTTATAGCCCAAATTTGGTGTATTTTTCTTTGCCATTAAGCTCGTCTTCAAGCCGGCTTAGTAGCAAAGAGGGGCATCTATAAACACCCTAAATTTTTCTCATCCATGCTCAAATAACCCTCCTCGTGCAGTACCAACCTTGTTAAGTCTGTGTAGGAGTCAAACCTTGAGTCAATTTTAGAAAATCACCACTTTATCCATTTTTATTAGGAAAAATACTATTTTACCCCTAGGATATCCTAGACCCCAGTCCATTAGAGTCAACCAAGCTCATTGGTCAGTTCAGAACATTTAGAATATCAGTCATTCCAAGCTCACATGAGCTCATGATGAACAAACCATTTTCATTTCGGACAATTCCTGCCAAAATGGGATCATTTCTTTAGAAATGAGCTTATTTCTCACTCAAATCCAAGCTAATTGTCTCTGAGTCAGTCATTCACAGTCAGTCATATTCCCCTGAGTCTAGCCTGAGCTCACCAGGAGTTCAAGTGCTCCAGTATCAGTTCAAAACCATTTCCAAGTGTCTAGGAGCCAATTTTAGCCTATTTCAGCTCTTTCAGTTGAAATTGAGCTGAGTTCAGTCAACTAAGCCAGTGTTCGTGCTTTGATTTTAGTTCATGTCAGTATTACTGATCTTTATCTCATCGCAAAATGCAGCTCAGGTTCGTAATTCACTTCACTCTAATGACCATTCCGCACCATTTCTCTAAAAATGGCAGCTTTTCTTAAAAATTTAGTGGAAAATGTCAGTTGAATCAGTGTCTTGTTAGTTTATTTGAGTTCTGAAACTCTAAAATCCAGCTCAATCCAGCTCATTTCAGTTCAATCTGGCTCAAACCCAAAATTTAAGTGTCACTCTGGCCCGATAAAGCCCGAAGACCATTTCTTGAACCATTTTTAAAAATTTTATCAATTTTAACACTTTTATTAAACTTGTAAAACTGTCAATCGGGGTCTAACATCCAAAATTCTTCATTCAGGGTCTGCATTTCGCATAGCATTTCATGTCATTTATCATCATTTCATATCATTTCTCAGCATTTCATAACATTTCATCACATTTCATTCCGATTTCGAAGTCCAGAACTCCAGTTTTATTAAATTCAATCCAGATTGAGTTTTAAAAGTTTTCAGAAATCAATTTCAAACCTTGGGTTTCCAAAATTGACATTTTTACCTCCGGGAGTCTAAATTTGGAAATATTTTCTCGAGAAAAGCAATATGAATTTCTTTGAAACTCAAATTTTCAAATTCTACACTAGATTTGCTTCGCAACAGGGTATTAAACTTCAAAATTCGAGCTCATTTCAAAAATTGCCAAAAATAGCTCGTTTCATCTAGAAATTTTTCTAAAAAAACTATTCTAACCCTAAGATTCTCAAAACGAATTTCAAATTTGAAAAATAAGCTCACTCTGAGATGGCTTATTCATTTACATTTCCCTTTTATTAAAAAAAATGTTTCTTTTATTCTCCTTTCAATTTTCTTTTTATTTGTTTGTATTGACTAAAACCCTTTGTGTTTCATCTTTGATACATCTAACCAGAGATCTGAGTATGGTTAGATGTATCAAAGATGAAACACAAAGGGTTTTAGTCAAAGATAAGGAGATTAAGGAGAGATGGAAAGATTATTTTGACAAGCTATTTAATGAAAGTCATGCTCAGGATCTTGGAGACTTTAAAATTTCTTTTCATGAGATGAATCGTGACTTCATGCGCAAGATTCAAAAGAAACAAATTACAGAGGCTTTGAAGAAAATGAAATCAAGAAGGGCAGTTGGCCCAGATGGTATACCTATCGAGGCTTGGAAATGCTTGGGAGAAAAAGGTTTAGAATGGTTGACAAATCTTTTTAACAAGATTTGGTGGACAAATAAGATGCCTAATGAGTGGAGGAAGAGTACTTTGGTGCCTCTATATAAGAATAAGGGTGATATACAAGATTGCACAAACTATCGTGGTATAAAACTCATGAGTCATACTATGAAACTTTGGGAGAGGGTGATTGAGTCTAGGTTGAGGAAGATTGTCATGATATCGGAGAATCAATTTGGTTTTATGCCTGGAAGATCAACTATGGAAGCTATACATCTTCTTAGACAACTTATTGAGAGATATAGAGAGAGGAACAAAGATTTGCATATGGTTTTTATTGATTTGGAGAAGGCTTACGATAGAATACCTAGGGACGTTCTCTCGTGGACAATGATGAAGAAAGGTGTTTCTCTCAAGTACATTAGTATAATTAAAGATATGTATGAAAGAGTAGTAACCAATGTTCGCACTTGTGGAGGGGTGACAACCAATTTTCCTATAACGGTTGGGTTACATCAAGGATTTGCTTTAAGCCCTTTCCTATTTGCTATAGTGATGGATGAGCTTACGAGATCAATTCAAGAAAATGTGCCATGGTGTATGTTGTTTGCTGATGATATTGTTTTGATTGATGAGTCTAGAGTTGGGGTTAATGCTAAGTTATAATTATGGAGACAGACATTGGAAGCAAGAGGTTTTAAGTTGAGTAAGAGTAAGACAGAATACAAGGAAAGTCGATTTAGTAAGCAACGAAGTAGTGATGGGAGTCTAGTGAAGCTTGGTGAGCACGAAATACCGGTGGATGATTCTTTCAAATATTTGGGATCTATCATTCAAAAGTATGGAGAAATTGATGGAGATGTAAATCATAGGATAAAAGTTGGGTGGATGAAATGGAAGAGTGCAACTGGAGTGTTGTGCGATCGTAGAATGCCATTGCGGTTGAAGGGAAAGTTTTATAGGACGACTATTAGGCCCGCTTTACTATATAGTACGGAATGTTGGGCTGCCAAGAGACATCATATTCAAAAAATGAGTGTAGCTGAGATGTGTATGCTGAGATGGATGTGTAGAAATACAATAAAAGATAAGATTCGGAACAAGGAGATACGTAAGAAGGTAGGCGTTGCACCCATTGAAAATAAGATAAGAGAGAATCGTTTACGGTGGTTTGGACATATTCGACGAAGGCCTAATGATGCTCCAGTTAGAAGGATGGAGAAATGGGAAAATATATTAGTTAAAAGAGGTCGGGGTAGGCCTAGGAAGACATGGATGGAGGTGATAAGAAAGGATATGAATGCTTTGAACCTCACCGAGGACATGGCATTGGATAGAAATGAATGGAGTTGAAGGATTCATGTGGAAGACCCATAATGATTTTCTTTGTTGGTTCATATCGCCGACCCCAATTGTTTTGGGATGAAGGCGTAGTTGTTGTTGTTGTTGTTTTTATTTATTTTATTTTGCGTTTTAGAGAGGTGGGACCTGAAATCCCACTAGAGGGGGGGTAAATATTGAAATATGAAAAAGATCGATAATATAAAATTTAAAGGCAATAAGGCAGAACACATAAGACACAGGATTTATACTGGTTCGGTCAAGTTACTGACCTACATTCAGTCCCCAAGCAAAAACACTTGAGCCTTTCACTATAAAATTCGAGTTACCGGATAAATAGTACAATCACCCTCTTTCCCAGAGGTCTACTTCTCTCAACAGAGAAGGGAACTCTCTCTTTCACAGAGGTCTACTTCTCTCAAACAAGAAGGGAAACACCCTCTTTCATAGAGGTCTATTTCTCTCAACAGAGAAGGGATACAATGAATAACAGAAAGTTACAATACTTCCTATAGAACCTTCAGAATGATATGAATGCACGAATGAAGATTCTCAGAATGTTCTTTTCTTTTCACTCAGATGATTCTCTTTGTCAAAGAGTTATTCTTGACTTTTTCTCTTTCTTTTTTCTTTCTTTTTCTAGGCTCTCTTTTTTTAATATTGAATAGGATTTTTTCTCTTTGTAAGCTCACATGTATTCTTTGAAATACTATTTTGTTAGTGTATATATAGCCTCAGAAAAATAGTTGTTGCCTTTTTTAAATGATTGTCCTTTTAAGATGTGAGATGTCAAGTCATTTCAAAAACAACTTTGTGTAAAAAGATATGTGTACTACATTGCTTTTTCGAAAAAAGTCTTTTTTTCATAAGTGTAGCATTTGGGGTACACTATTCGTTGTAGTATTTGAAATGTGATATAATTTATAAAAGGTCTATTCTCATAATAAATGATTTGTAGTACAGTGAACGTTGGAGTGTAAGATAACATGTAGTTTTGTTTTTACTCAATTTAATGATTTGTAGTATATTAGTATTTTTATTACAAATCGTCACTTCTTTAGTTAAATGCATGTACGTACAATAAATGCTTTGTTGAGTACTTTATTTATAAATGGTCATTTCTCAAATGCTTTTTGAGGTGTTATTTAATGTTTACAGAAGGAATGATGACTTTAAGTAAGTTGACATTCTTGAGTAGGGATTTTATTATTAAATAAATAGTCATTTCTCAAATGCTTTTAAGGTGGCTTTTACTGCTTACAGAAAGAATGATGACTTTAAGTAAGTCAACATTCTTGAGTAAATAAAGTCTTTTTCAAACATAATTGTCTTGTATATAATAATATTTGCTTTGATAATTGAAGATAGTCGATTATGTATTATGACTTAAATTCATTGTCTTTTTCTTTCATACTTGAAATCATTAGCTTTTGTTTCTTTTCAAGTTGTCTTTTTCATAAATGCATGTTAGAAGGTACAATTAATGCTTTTGAAATCATGAGCTATTATATCTTGTCAAAATACATTTTTCATAAATGCTTGTAAGAAAGTGCAATGATTTGCTTCCAAAAAGGTGCTTTTTGAAATATCGTATCCTTTTATGAAAACATAGCTTTTTGTAAATAGATGGCTTGTATGGTAAAACATGTAATATGAAATATGCAATATGCATGCTTCTGAAGGTTCTGTTACATATGACTCTAAAGAAGAAAAAAGTCTTCATCTTGAAGTAGCCGATCTCTTTAGATGATCTTTAAGAATGTATGGCCCATCAAGCTTTTTCTTCAGATAGTATGATTGCACCAAAGGTTGTACTTGAGCAGGTTGTCTCCATTCTTTTTTTGGTGAAATAACCTTGCATAAAATACTCGTTAAATACATGACAAATCATATTCAGTCATAAAATAACATTTTTCATGAAGGCATATCATCATATTATATTAAAGCATACATGACAGTATATCATATTATGTGTCATCAAAACATAGTTTCTAAACATTCTCCCCCTTTTTGATGATGACCAAATATGCTCCCTCTGTCGAAAAGCCATATGCATAATAATAATGATATCGTAAAAATGCATAAAAACATAAAAGTTTTAAGTATCAGAGTATTTTTCTCCAACATAGGAGACAGGTTTTTCTCCCCCTTTGTCATTGACAAAAAGGAGCGGATCAGAGTAAAAAAGTTATTACAGACCAAATAAAAAGTTCATTCTGAATCGGATGTGTGATTAAACTTTCAAAGTAAATTTTCTTGGACGATCTTCAAAGATTCAAAGGCTTGGTGCAGCGAAACTTGGTTCCTCAGAAGGAGATCCTGGGTATTCTGGACGTTGACAAGGGCTGAGAAGATGTCTAGTTCAGAATTTGCTGTTGGATCTGCTTCACCATGGCCTTCGTCGTCAGAATGATGTTGAGGTGACCCTTTTTCAAGGAAGTAAGAGTCATCAAATGCATGAATGGAATACAAGACAACATCATTTTAAAGGGGCACTTAGAAATACTGAAGAATATGGGTGATGAAATACCCAAATGGGAGAGAGCGGAAGGAACGAAAATCAATCATGTTATTAAAAATGATGTTGGACCAGTTTATGGGGAAATTACAGAAGATGGCATAGAGAATAAGAGAGATTTCGTTTGCCACGAATCCCTTGGATGGTTGTTTAGGGAAGACATTGGAAGAGAGGATCTGTGACAAAAGCAGAGCATGAGGTTTCAAATTGCTTGTATGCCACGGGAAGTGGGTTGAATGAGTGGAGTGGAGGACCTTCTTGAACACAGTATGATCTATAGGTACTATGTTGGGGAGTTTGAGGCCATAAGAGGAAATGTTAAGAATACAACCTAACAAGTGTATGTCAAAAGAAATGATTTTTCCATGGACCATGGATGTGATAGTCGACTGGTCATGGTTGACTGATAGGTTGATGTAGAAAATTTTGATTAGCTTAGGATAATAGGACAGGGAGTTGGATGATCCTAAGATATACACAAAGTCTTGAAGAGAGGTTTCTAGGTCGAAAGAGGTGAATGCTTCAAAGTTGACTAACTTACCAGTTTGGATTGGCAGAGAGTTAATGGAGTTAAAGAGGTGGATGAGATCAGGGTATCTCAAATCAGTTGCCTCAATCATGTTGACATCAGAAGATCTGGAAGAAGATGCCATTGCAAGTGACTTGAGAGAATTAAAAGCTTTGAAGGAAATGAGGACTTAGAGAGAATAAGAGCTTGTAGATAGAAATTTTTGAATGAATTCGTGAAGAATGAATCACTTCATTAAATAAAGGGATGAAAATTATTATAATACCAAGTGAATGACACTTGAAGTGAATGAATTTTAGTTGAATGGAGAACTCGTGAATTGTAACTTAAGACTCTTGTGAATGAAAGATCAAATCATTCTTTGGAAGATAGTGTTGATGAGAGTATATTATATTAGGAAAGAAGAACATAGTTTCAAAAATTATTTTTCTACAAGGAAATTTGAATATAATAGACTTCATCGAATTGTGAAGTTTGTCATAGTTTGAGTATGGAGTGCTCATTGGAAGTAGTGTGTGATAAAAAATATGTATGAATAAAATAGGATAGAAGAATAGAGCCAAAGAGGTGTGTTCCACGATGTGAATTATGATCCATAGATTTTAAAGATTTTCATGTGAAGATGTGATGAGATGTGAAGAGTCAAAAAAATCATAAAAGGAAGGTGTGTAAGAGTGTTATAAAGCAATATCATGTGAGATGAATAATGGCATAATAAAACAAACAACAAGTAAAAAGTATTTTTACTTAAAGAGGATAGATTCTAAATTCGTGAGAGATGTATTTAGAAAGAGACAAAAGAGACTTATGAGAGAAGAGTGATGATTGCTTATATAAGTAGTTTTTATGGATATGCGTGGAAGGAGCAAGAGTAGACATAAAGAAAAGGTGATATCATGCATGGATTTTCGAGTAAGATATGAATGGATAAAAGGACAAAAATAATTGATGATTGATATGAGATGAATGACATAAAGTAATGTCATGATTGTCTAGAATTAATGCTTATTTAAAAGGCATAGTTTTAAAGAAACTCGATATGAGAGAGAGTTCATAGATTTAGGGAATAAAAAATGAGGTTTTCAAATCTTGTCAAGGGGCCAAATCCATGGTTTTGGGATGACAAAAAGGTGGATTAAAATTTCGTAGAAGAGAGAGAGAGAGAGAGAGAGAGATGGGACCAATGAAAAGGACACTTAAAAAAATATAAGAGGAAAGACATGTTTGTCAAGAATGAGTTTTTGTATGAAATCTTATAGAGAAGTGTAAAAAGTGATTGGACATAAAGTTAAATATACTTTGACAGATATGATATATTAAAAATTGACATAAAGCATTTGTTTTTAAAATAACTTGTGATGTACGTGAATACATGATAGACTCTTTTTAACTTTGAAAAAGGTGGTAAAGGGGAATGAAGACAAAACATGAAATAAATAAAAATATACACACTCGATTATGATGATAGTCTAAAAAGCAACTCGTAAATGAATAAAAAATGATTTGACATAAAGTGTTTTTAACATTCTTACTTGTTAACCTTTACTTAAAATAAATTTTGTCAAGTAAAGTTTGTAGTAAAATTATATTTTAATATTTTGTAAAGGTGAACTCGAGTAGACTAATTTTACTATATCTCAATTAGTCATATGGATTAAATTTATAAATCACTTAATTTATAGATTCCTAACTCTCTTCTAATTCTTATAAAGTCTTTATTTTTTAAAGGTTTAGTGAAAATCTCTGCTAATTGTTTATTAGTGGGTATAAATTCTAGTTTGATTATGTTGTTTAGGACTTGTTCTCTTAAAAAATGGTGTCTAATTTGAACGTGCTTAGTTCGTGAGTGTAAAATAGGATTTTTAGATAAGTTTATAGCACTAGTATTATCACAGAAAATAGTTGTATTTTCAAATTTTAAACCAAAATCTTTTAAGGTTTGTTTCATCCAAATGACATGTGTACATACTAGGCTTGCAGCTATGTATTCAGCTTCAGTAGTTGATAATGATACACAGTTTTGTTTCTTACTGAACCATGAAACTAGTGAGTGCCCTAGCATATGACATGTTCCACTTATGCTTTTTCTGTCAAATTTACTTTCAGCGAAGTCAGCATCACTGTATGAGATTAAATCAAATGTAGATGATTTTGAATAAAATAACCCAAAATCAACTGTGCCTTTTAGATATCTCATTATTCTTTTTACAGCTTTAAGATGTGATTCTTTTGGATTTGACTGAAATCTAGCACACAAACAAACACTGAACATGATATCTGGACGGCTAGTAGTTAAATAAAGTAGCGATCCTATCATACCTCTGTATAACTTTGTATCCACAGTCTTACCATCTTCATCTTTGTCCAATACAGTTGTTGTGCTCATAGGAGTATTCTTTGAAGCAGTTGAGTTCATGTTGAACCTCTTCAGAAGTTCATTAGCATATTTAGACTGATTGATAAAGACTTCATCCTTGGTTTGCTAAATATGCAGTCCAAGAAAGTATGTGAGTTCTCCCAACATACTCATTTCGAATTCTTTCTGCATGGACTTAGAAAAATCTTCACAAAGACTGTTGTTAGTAGATCCAAAGATGATATCGTCCACATATATTTGAACGATTAGGGTATGATCATTCACTATTTTTACAAATAATGTTGAATCTGCCTTGCCTACAGAAAATCCGGTTTTTAATAAAAAAAGTTTTATGTCTGTCATACCAAGCACGAGGTGCTTGTTTTAAACCATATAGAGAACATTTTAGTTTAAAGACATGACCCGGAAATTGTTTATTTTCAAAACCTGGAGGTTGTTTTACATAAACTTCTTCATTTATAAAACCATTTAGAAAAAGCACTTTTAACATCCATTTGATATAGTTTGAAATCCATATAGCTTGCATATGCTAAAAGCATTCTTATAGATTCAAGTGTAGCAACAAGAGCAAATGTTTCATTAAAATCAATACCTTCCTCCTGGTTGTATCCTTGAGCCACTAGCCTTGCCTTGTTTCTTACAACATTACCTGTTTCATCCAGCTTGTTTCTGAAGATCCATCTTGTCCCAATGATTTGATGATCTTTTGGTCTTAGTACAAGATCTCAGACATCATTTCTTTGGAACTGATTCAGTTCTTTAGTCATGGCTAGCATCCAGAACTCGTCAATGATAGCTTCATCAATCTTCTTTGGTTCAAGTTGAGAGATGAATTTCATGTTTGCAATCCGTTCCAGCTGAGCTCTAGTTTGAACCCCCTTGGTCAGATCTCCCAAAATCTGCTTTTGAGGATGATCTCTGATTTCAGCAAATGTTCTTTGAAGATCATCTTCATTGGGTTTAGTTGTGTCATCTAAGAAAAAATCTATACTTTTAAGATCATCATCGTTAGTCTGCTTAAGAACGGATTGATCAATAGTTCCACAAAAACTGACATGCATAGATTCTTCAATAGTATTTAAACTCTTATTAAAAACTCTGTATGCTTTACTATGACTTGAATATCCTAAGAATATGCCTTCAATAGATTTAGCATCAAATTTATCAAGGCTATCTTTTGTGTTAAGGATAAAGCATTTACACCCAAAGACTTTAAAATAGTCTATCCTTGGAGTTCTGTCATAGAATAATTCATAAGGAGTTTTATTTAATAAGGGTCTGATAAGAACTCTATTTGATATATAGCATGCAGTATTAACAGCTTCTGCCCAAAAAAGTTTGGCAAGATTATTATGTTGGAGCATAGTTCTAGCAGATTCCTAAAGGGTTCTATTCTTTCTTTCAACTACACCATCTTGAGGTGCAGCTCTAGGAAAGGCAAAGTTATGAGAAATACCATGCAAGTTACAAAACTTTACAAAAAGATCATTGACAAATTCTCCTCCATGGTCACTACGAATTTTGATAATAGAAGAAGATTTTTCATTTTGTAATTTTTTACATAAAATTTCAAATTCATAAAACGTATCACTTTTGTTTTTCAAAAATATTACCCAAGTAAATCTTGAGTAATCATCTACAATGACAAAAGAATATTTATTGTGATTAAGACTAGCTACTCTAGAAGGACCAAAAAGATCCAGGTGGAGAAGCTCTAAAGGTCTTTTACTTGAAACAATATTTTTTGATTTGAAAGATGATTTTGACAATTTTCCTAATTGACATGCATCATAAAAATAGACCTTTTTAAATGATATTTTAGGTAACCCACGTACCAAATTGTTCTTAGCTAATTTAGTCATATATTTAGAGTTAACATGACCCATTCTCATGTGTAATAAATTTTGAGAGTCATTATTAGCTATAAGACAGTGTTCAGTAATATTTTCTAGGTATAATTCATATATATTATTTTTTCTTGTACTTTTTAAAATAATATTTTTGTTGTTGTCTGCTATGAGGCATTCATCATGTTTAAATCTAACGTTATAACCTGTGTCACACATTTGACTTATACTTAATAGGTTATGTTTTAAACCTTTAACAAGGAGAATGTCTTTGATAAGAGGTTTATCGATATTACTAATATTGCCAATACCAATTATCAACCCTTTGTTGTTATCTCCAAAGGTGACGGTTCCTCCTTCTTTATGATGAAGAACAGCAAAAAGATCAGGATGTCCTGTCATATGTTTTGAACATCCACTGTCTAGTATCCATCTGTTCTTTTTCTTTAGAGCCTGCAAAACATCAAGTAAAAATTCTTTGTGGTACCCGATCGGGTCCCTTTTTGTTAGACTTTGGTACCCATATCCATTTTGATTTGGGTTTGTCTAAAAATTTAGAGGAGTACATAGTATTAACATTTAAGTTATAATACTTCTGCTTGGGATCAGCAGAACCCTTGACAAAAATAGTCTTTTTATTCATACAAGAAGGTTTATTTATATGAGAGTAACCAATACCATTCTTGTAAAAAGAGAATTTTTGAGAGGATAGGAGTTTATCCAGGTTCTCTTTCCCTTTGGTAAACTTGAAAACCGTTTTCAAAAGGTTTTCAGTTTTGCTTTTTAATTCTGAAATTTCTACTTGAAGATTTTTTTGTCTTGGAATTAGTAGAACTGATTTCAGAAGTAAGAATAAAATTTTTCTTTTTCAACTCAGAATTTTCAATACTGAGTTCTTCATTTTTCTTGAGAAGCTCTAGATTTTCAGATTTCAAAATTTTGTTTTTGATAATCGTTTTTCTTGATTCTTCAAAAAGTTCTTGAAAAGCATTTTGAAGTTCTTCAAAAGAAAAATCAAAGGATTCACTTACAGAGTTTTCTGCCATGAAGCACATGTTGGTGGTTTCGGCTCCATCATCACTTGACTCTTCACTTGTGGATGGTTTTGAATCATCCCATTGAGCATGCAAAGCCTTCTTCTTGAAGAACCTTTTCTTTGGTTCCTCGATTTTGGATTTCCTTTTTAGAAGAGGATAGTCACGTCTCATGTGACCTGGCTTATTACATTGATAGCACATGGTATCTTCCTTAGAATCTTTCTTTTCCTTGTGCTTATTTGACAGCATGTTCATTCTCATGAAGCGCTGAAATTTTTGAGTAAGCAACACAATTTCAGATTCCTTTTCTGAGTTCTCATTCTCAGAAAGGACTGGGAAGGCTAGAGTTTTCTTTGTAGGTTATTCATCTTCCCTTCTTTCCTTCATATGGACTTCATAGGCCATAAGATTGCCTATTAAGTCACCCAGTGTAAGCTTGGATAAATCTTGAGCTTCTTCAATTGCTGTTGTCTTTTTCTCCCAATCAGTTATGAGAGATCTCAGGATTTTTTTCACCTTATCAGTCTGGGAATAGGTTTCTCTCAGAGATTTAAGGTCGTTTGTGATGTTTGTGAATCTTGTAAACATCTTTGTGATGTGTTCATCTTTGTTCATTTTGAACAGCTCATATTTTCGAACCAGAGATCAAATCTTGGCTTCTTTCACTTTGTTGGTTCCTTCATGAATAACCTCCAGAGAATGCCAAATATCATAAGCAGATTCACAAATAGATATTCTGTTGAATTCATTTTGATCAATGGCACAATACAAAGCATTCATAGCATTTGCATTTAGATTGGCCATCTTCTTTTCTTCATCAGACCATAAGCTATAGTCTAAGGATGGAGATGTGTATGGATATTCAACAATTTTCCACACAGCAAAATCTATAGACTTTAGAAATATAGTCATTCTGCATTTCCAGTATCCATAGTTAGAGCCGTTGAAGAAAGGAGGGCGAGATGCGTGTTGTCCTTCAATATCACGAGCATAAGAGGTAGATGTCATTTGTGTTGGAAGACTTGTTATGTCGAAACCAGCAAAACCTGCTCTGATACCAAATGAAATTTCACTAGAGGGGGGTGAATAGTGAAATATGAAAAAGATCGATAATATAAAATTTAAAGGCAATAAGGCACAACACATAAGACACAAGATTTATACTGGTTCGGTCGAGTTACTGACCTACATCCAGTCCCCAAGCAAAAACACTTAAGCCTTTCACTATAAAATCCGAGTTACTGGATAAATAGTACAATCACCCTCTTTCCCAGAGGTCTACTTCTCTCAATAGAGAAGGGAACACCCTCTTTCACAGAGGTCTACTTCTCTCAACAGAGAAGGGATACAGTGAATAACAGAAAGTTACAATACTTCCTATAGAACCTTCAGAATGATATGAATGCACGAATGAAGATTCTCAGAATGTTCTTTTCTTTTCACTCAGATGATTCTCTTTGTCAAAGAGCTATTCTTGACTTTTTCTCTTTCTTTTTTCTAGGCTCTCTTTTTTGAATATTAAATAAGAATTTTTCTCTTTATAAGCTCACATGTCTTCTTTGAAATACTATTTTGTTAGTGTATATATAGCCTCAGAAAAATAGTCGTTGCCTTTTTGAAATGATTGTCCTTTTAAGATGTGAGATGTCAAGTCATTTCAAAAACAACTTTGTGTAAAAAGATATGTGTACTACATTGCTTTTTCGAAAAAAGTTTTCTTTTCATAAGTGTAGCATTTGGGGTACACTATTCGTTGTAGTATTTTAAATGTGATATAATTTGTAAAAGGTCTATTCTCATAATAAATGATTTGTAGTACAGTGAACGTTGGAGTGTAAGATAACATGTAGTTTTGTCTTTACTCAATTTAATGATTTGTAGTATATTAGTATTTTTATTACAAATCGTCACTTCTTTAGTTAAATGCATGTAAGTACAATAAATGCTTTGTTGAGTACTTTATTTATAAATGGTCATTTCTCAAATGCTTTTTGAGGTGTTATTTAATGTTTACAGAAGGAATGATGACTTTAAGTAAGTCGACATTCTTGAGTAGGGATTTTATTATTAAATAAATAGTCATTCCTCAAATGCTTTTGAGGTGGCTTTTACTGCTTACAGAAAGAATGATGACTTTAAGTAAGTCAACATTCTTGAGTAAATAAAGTCTTTTTCAAACATAATTGTCTTGTATATAATAATATTTGTTTTGTCAATTCAAGATAGTCGATTATGTATTATGATTTAAATTCATTTTGTCTTTTTCTTTCATACTTGAAATCATTAGCTTTTGTTTCTTTTCAAGTTGTCTTTTTCATAAATGCATGTTAGAAGGTACAATTAATGCTTTTGAAATCATGAGCTATTATATGTTGTCAAAATACCTTTTTCATAAATGCTTGTAAGAAAGTGCAATGATTTGTTTCCAAAAAGGTGCTTTTTGAAATATCGTATCCTTTTATGAAAACATAGCTTTTTGTAAATAGATGGCTTGTATGGTAAAACATGTAATATGAAATATGCAATATGCATGCTTCTGAAGGTTCTGTTACATATGACTCTAAAGAAGAAAAAAGTCTTCATCTTGAAGTAGCCGATCTCTTTAGATGTTCTTTAAGAATGTATGGCCCATCAAGCTTTTTCTTCAGATAGTATGATTGCACTAAAGGTTGTACTTGAGCAGGTTGTCTCCATTCTTTTTTTGGTGAAATAACCTTGCATAAAATACTCGTTAAATACATGACAAATCATATCCAGTCATAAAATAACATTTTTCATGAAGGCATATCATCATATCATATTAAAGCATACATGACAGTATATCATATTATGTGTCATTAAAACATAGTTTCTCAACATTCTCCCCCTTTTTTATGATGACCAAATATGCTCCCTCTGTCAAAAAACCATATGCATAATAATAATGATATCGTAAAAATGCATAAAAACATAAAAGTTTTAAGTATCAGAGTATTTTTCTCCAACATAGGAGACACGTTTTTCTCCCCCTTTGTCATTGACAAAAAAGAGGGGATCAGAGTAAAAAAGTTATTACAGACCAAATAAAAAGTTCATTCTGAATCGGATGTGGGATTAAACTTTCAGAGTAAATTTTCTTGGACGATCTTCAAAGATTCAAAGGCTTGGTGCAGCGAAACTTGGTTCCTCAGAAGGAGATCCTGGGTATTCTGGACGTTGACAAGGGCTGAGAAGATGTCTAGTTCAGAATTTGTTGTTGGATTTGCTTCACCATAGCCTTCCTCGTCGGAATGATGTTGAGGTGACCCTTTTTCGAGGAAGTAAGAGTCATCAAATGCATGAATGGAATACAAGACAACATCATTTTGAAGGGGCACTTAGAAATACTGAAGAATATGGGTGATGAAATACCCAAATGGGAGAGTGCGGAAGGAACGAAAATCAATCATGTTATTAAAAATGATGTTGGACCAGTTTATGGGGAAATTACAAATGATGGCATAGAGAATAAGAGAGATTTCGTTTGCCACGAATCCCTTGGATGGTTGTTTAGGGAAGACATTGGAAGAGAGGATCTGTGACAAAAGTAGAGCATGAGGTTTCAAATTGTTTGTATGCCATGGGAAGTGGGTTGAACGAGTGGAGTGGAGAACCTTCTTGAACACAGTATGATCTATAGGTACTATGTTGGGGAGTTTGAGGCCATAAGAGGAAATGTTAAGAATACAACCTAACAAGTGTATGTCAAAAGAAATGATTTTTCCATGGACCATGGATGTGATAGTCGACTGGTCATGGTTGACTGATAGGTTGATGTAGAAAATTTTGATTAGCTTAGGATAATAGGACAGGGAGTTGGATGATCCTAAGATATACACAAAGTCTTGAAGAGAGGTTTCTAGGTCGAAAGAGGTGAATGCTTCAAAGTTGACTAACTTACCAGTTTGGATTGGCAGAGAGTTAATGGAGTTAAAGAGGTGGATGAGATCAGGGTATCTCAAATCGATTGCCTCAATCATGTTGACATCAGAAGATCTGGAAGAAGATGCCATTGCAAGTGACTTGAGAGAATTAAAAGCTTTGAAGGAAATGAGGACTTAGAGAGAATAAGAGCTTGTAGATAGAAATTTTCGAATGAATTCGTGAAGAATGAATCACTTCATTAAATAAAGGGATGAAAATTATTATAATACCAAGTGAATAACACTTGAAGTGAATGAATTTTAGTTGAATGGAGAACTCGTGAATTGTAACTTGTCATGAGCTATTATATCTTGTCAAAATACTTTTTTCATAAATGCTTATAAGAAAGTGCAATGATTTGTTTCCAAAAAGGTGTTTTTTGAAATATCATATCCTTTTATGAAAACATAGCTTTTTGTAAATAGATGGCTTGTATGGTAAAACATGTAATATGAAATATGCAATATGCAAGCTTCTGAAGGTTCTGTTACATATGACTCTAAAGAAGAAAAAGTCTTCATCTTGAAGTAGCAGATCTCTTTAGATGATCTTTAAGAATGTATGGCCCATCAAGCTTTTTCTTCAGAGAGTATGATTGCACCAAAGGTTGTACTTGAGCAGGGTGTCTCTATTCTTTTTTTGGTGAAATAACCTTGCATCAAATACTCATTAAATGCATGACAAATCATATCAAGTCATAATATAACATTTTTCATGAAGGCATATCATCATATCATATTAAAGCATACATGACAGTATAGCATATTATGTGTCATCAAAACATAGTTTCTCAACAGGACCCACAAGGTGGTCGCCCAAACCTCCAACCCCCTCTCCCTTCTTTTCTTTCCTTTTTCTTTCTCCACTTTTCTTTCCTTCTTCTTCCTTTCTTTCCTTTTCTTTTTCTTCATTTTCTTCTTCTTCTTTCTTCCCTTTCCTTCCTTCCTTTCCCTATTGTCCAGCCCATTTCACGTAAACTCACTCCCCCCTTTTTCATTATCCCCTAAAAAACCCTAAGTATATCCTCATTAAAGACCTAAGTAGGTTTTTTGGAAGCTAAATCCATACTACACGGCTGCCCCCTTCTCTCTAACCTCTTCCCATCCCTCTCTCTCTTCTCCCTAACCCCAGCTCTCTCTTTGTCTCTCTTCATCTTTCTCTTCAGCCTCCCTTGCTTCACCTCCACCATTGGCAGCCATTAACCAACCTCCATCAACAGTTGCAGACCCATTAGTTCTCCTCCTCAACAGCCATCCCCACTATAGGTGTTGCTCCAGCCACACCATAGTTCCAGCTCCATTCAGCCGACCACCATTGAGAGCAGCCCTCTTTAGCCATTGCTCCAGCTTCACAGCCACTTCCACATTGGCAGCACCACAGGAGCACCTCCAGCATGCCACCACCTGCAGTGGGTCCATCCTTGCAACCAAAACATCCTCGACCTCCATCTTGTAGCAGCTGCATCAAAGGGGCAGTCCTCACTCATCACAGCACAGTGGCAACCCTTGGTGATCAGCATCCTCTCCAACTCCAGCCCCCACAGCTCCAACAAGCAGGAGCCTTCACCTTCAGCACTTGGTGGATGCCCAGCGCCTTCCAAGATCCAGCCCTCCAATAGTGCAGTCGCATCGCCATCTTCAAAGTAGCCATCATCTTCAATCTTCCTCAATTCTCGGCAAGTTGCAACAACATCTTCAACCGTGCATCAAGATTCCAAGGTAAAGCATCCTTTTATCCCTATTTTTTAGTTAAATTCATAGGTTAATTTCTGGTTGTCTTATGTCATGAGGCTACGTTAAGGAAAAGGATCCGTCCGATCTATGGATCAGATCCTTTCTCACCAATAGTCAACAAAAAAAATTGAAACATACCTCCTTGATGATTTCATTGTTTCCCATCATCATCATATAGGTTTTTGTATTTATGGGTTCTGCATTTAGTTAGTTTCATAGATTCATAATCGTTTTGTTCATTTAATTTTAACTCTTATTGATATTCATAGTTTTCTAATTCATGCGCAATCATATCTTTATTTCATGAAATTTGCTTTATCAATAAATCTTAAAAAAAAATGTTATGAATGCCTTGCTTGCCTATGATATCCTGCCAAAAATTAGAGTCAATTTGAGTTTTGCAACCCTATTGAATAAATAAAAACCCAAACTGGATTTTGAACCCTCCAGAAATACCAAGTTCAGTTTTAGCAGACTTATCGGCCTGAGATCCTCTAGATGGGAGATCTGAATCTCCCCCTAAAATTTACAGTACATTCACAGTGGAATCTACTAATTGTATGAAAATTTTGGGATCTTTATAAGTAGATTTGACCTATGTTAAAAAGTGATTTTCTCAGACCTTGGGAAAACCTTGATTTTTCCTTGTCAGGGTATAGACCAACTCTAATGTGTTGTGTTCGTTCAATCCGTAAGTCGTCTGTCAAAACTTTCAACATAAAAGTTGTTCCTAACCCATTCCTTTGACCTTTCCCAAAATTTGGAATTTTTTATGATTGTCCAAGTATTTTGTCCAAAATTATCTTTTCTATCTAATAGATTCTCATGCCTGAGAATTCCAGAGATCCAGGTCTCTGATAATAGTGTGCTCATTTCTAAACCGTAATCCAAATCTCAATTCTGTAAAAAAAGGAAATCTTCCACTATTTATCAGGGATATTTTCCCACAATTTCAGCCATTTTCCCATCTGTCTGTTATTTTTCCTATGTTTTCTTTCGAAACCTATCTGTCTGCCGTAAATCCTAGAGTCGTCGGATTCCGATCCAACTTGCCAGAGCTGTACAGCTCCAACCATATGTCAAAATCAGAATGTGTAAAAGAAAAAAATCCTTGCCTTACTGTCCTCTGTCACCCTATAAAATTTGGGAAATTTTTATAGAAGTCGAGTACCCAAAGTCCAATTTAGAGTTAGCATTTTAGGCAAAATCTTGATTTTTTAGGATTTTTAGCTATTTTTCATATTAAAAAAATATAAAAAAAATAGATTTTAGAATTCCATTCTGTTTTAGGGTTAGTCTAGGTGTCCATTCCAAATTTGGCTCAATTTCAAGTTCATTTGCTTTGTGTGTTAGGTTATTTTTAAATTTAGAGGCAAAAATCGAGTTAAATTTGATATTTTATGATATTTTCACCATTTTAAGGTTTTATTTATATAAATAATCATGGCATGGCATGTCATATTAAAGTTAATTTTAATCTCATTTTCATTTCAATTTCTCATTTTTGCAAAATTTATTTCAGAAAACCCTGGTTTCAAGGCCATAGTCTTGTTATCAGGAGCATTTTGGTCATTTTAATCTAAATTTCGAAATTCCAAACTTTAATTTTACAAATTTTCATGCATATTATCATATTTCATCATATTATGTTTGATTTATTTCATTTGATTTTCAAATTTCCAAAATTTACTAAAATTCTTTCAGAAAACCCTGATTTCAAGGTCATCAGGGGTATTTTGGTCATTTTGACCCTAATTTTGAATTTCCAAGTTTATTTTTAAAATTTATTCCTTATTTCTCATGTTTATATCAAGGAGGGCATGAATTTGGGTTTATATCTGAATAATGTCTGATAATTTCTAATATTTTCGGATAAATTCAGAAAAACCTACATTTTTGTGCTAACATGTTTTCTAGTTTTGCAGGAACATTCAAGAAGAAGATTTTATGTTCTTATTTCATTTCAATTCAATGTAATATTAAATGTAATAATTTGGAATAAGAATTTACATTTCCTGTATAGAATAGGGTTGCATTGCATATAGTTTAATTCATGCAAATTTTTAATATTTGATGTATGTTGCATATGCACATTCTTCCAAAATCACTATGGTTGACACAAATGGCACGTGCACAAGCTCTTATGGAGTTTATAAACTTGGTGGAATTTGTATTTTTGGTCATAGTCAGAATAGGAATGAAACCTAGATTTATGATCTTCGTATTAGCCACATTCAGCCTACACTCTTAGACTAACTTCAAAAATGCACTGCATTTCTCAAAAACTCAAAAGGATTTCTCAATTCTTCAATGAAATATCTTTCAAATTCATTTATTCATTCAAATTGCATTATTTTCAAATTCATTTTCCAATTTCAATTTCAGAGAAATCGATTTTCTCAAAAATTCTCAAGTCTTTCTCAGGATTTGATTTTCTGAGAATTCTGAGTTTTCAAATGTGATTTCAAAGTATTTTCCAAGTTCAAATCATGATTTTTTTAGGATTTCCACATTCTCAATTCTAAGTTTCCAATCTCAAAATCAATTTTCTCAGATTTCCCATTTTCCTGAGAATCCATTTTCCATTTCAAAAGTCATTTTCTAATGAACTTCCTGATTTTCTCAGAATTCTCAAATCTATTTTCTCAGAAAAGCAATCCAAAAGTTCAAAATCGATTTTCCCAAAGTTCAAGTTTTTCTGAGAATTCATTTTCCAATGTAAATTTCTGATTTTCAATTAAGTTTAATGATTTTCCCAGGAATTCCAATTTCAAGCACTTTTCTTAACATTTTCCAAGTATATTTCAATTCTCCAAGCAAACATCATATTTCTCAAAAGCTTGCATTATTTTCAAAATTTCATAGCACATGCCTGATTCTCTGTGCATTCTAAGAAAATAGAGCATGATTTAGATAATTCAACTTAGTCAAAGCGCATATTTGATCCTTGGTTCAATTACCCCTAGTAAAGGCGCCAGGAATGGTTGAACCTCGTACTGACAGGCGAATCCCATTCCACAGAATTTTCTCACAAATTTTTAAAACGGAGGCGAGTAATTTTCAAAAACAATTTTCAAAACTTTGGTCGAGTTTGACTCGCAGGATCGTTTCTCTCACTCTCACAGAGGGAGGGAGAAAATTTTTGCAATGATAACAAATTTCCAATTAAATTCATTCTAATTTATAATTCAAATTCTCATTCACTTCTAATCCTATTTAATAAAATTTAATTCTAAAAATTGAAACAAAATTTGCTTTTTATTTATTTAAATAATTATAAAAATTTTACTAGTATTACATGTAAGACCCATGATTTTTCTGAGAAAATGCAATGTATGATGTGATTCTGTGATGGTAAATTGCTTGTGTTAATTACGAGGTTTTTGCATATAGTTATGCATTATACATATGTATATGTATATAAGTATGAATATAGGATACCCTAAATCGCATAAGATGCATGACATGATTGAAGGCAATCTATAATACATTAATTTCCGAGAACCTTAAATTAAGTTCATAATATATTAGATTAGTCAATCCTTGAATTTGAAGACCAAACGACGATAAAACCACATTATTTCATGGGAATTAGTGAAGAGCGTATATCGATAGGGAGTGAGTCATAACAAGAACAATATTCGCAAGAGATGAAAATTTAAAGATGTGCTTTGAAAATTTACTTATATATGGAAATTTAAGTTTATGTGTGTTTACATGGATTTATGTATGTATACGTACATATATGTGTATGTATAAGTATATGTGTATGTGTACATATTTGTATATGTATATACGTATATACGAAACCCTAGAATGTATGTATACATATACATATATCGTAGTGATATTTTGTCAAACACATAAGTTTTATTAAAAATACATACGAGCATTGGTTTTGATTTACCGAAAGTGTAATTGCCTAAACTCAACTCAATTTGAGTAAATTAAGATGAGAGGATTATCAAAATTTGGGTTTTTTGGTGATTTATAGTGATGTTCTGTAAAACTTAGGTTTATTTCAAATAAAATAAAATACATAGGGTATTTTCACTCTAGGGGGCGTGTGGGGGCATTTTTGAAACTTTTCTAAATCCTAAAGGGCATGTAGGGCCATGAGGAGTGGCGTTTTTGAAAGGTTTCTAAAGAAATTTAAACGAAATAAACCTATTGAGCGTAGGAAAAGTGGAACTAAAATATTACAAGTATGCCACCGCCTAGAAGGGTGTGGCATACATCATAGCCATTCATTTTTAACTTTTAATCTCAGTCATTCACTTAAAACCCTATCATATTTATATCTTTTTAGAAGAGAGAGAAAATCATTCTCTCCTCTTCTTTCTCTCTCCTTCCACTCTCCCCTCTCTCTCTCTCCCAAAAATCGTGGGGCTCTCACCATAGCCGATCATGCTTCTCCCTTCTTTCTCTCCTTCTTGCTAGTGTGTAGGGTTGGGTACGACGTGGGACTCTACCCTACACGCACAAGTAGGAGGAGATCCCTCCATTGTTCCGGTAGCATCGAGGGTGAGTTTTCTACCATCTTTCATTTGCAAATCATTTGTTTTCGTTTTAAAGAAATATATATGATTGTATCTTCTTCTTTCATGAAACCGGATTTCATAAATGCATGTGTGTGAGTTGCATGTAGATTAAATTTGTGTATTGTTCTTTACATTTAGTTCATAGCACCTATGTGAGATGCATCACGTGAACACACACACACACATGTTTCAAAAAAATATATAGTTTTTGCATGCATTGGATCTTTCACGAATCCAAAGTTGTCAGAAACACCTCTGATAAATTGACTATATCCCCTTGGATACAAGTCGGATTTTGGTGTTCTTAGACATTATGGAAAGCTCAGACTCAACATTTAGTCTTGTAGTTAAGAGTTTGGTCGGATTCGGTCCGTAAAATCCTCTAAAATCTCTATCAATATGTAGTTTTTGCATGCAATGGATCTTTCCCGAATCTAGAGTTGTCCAAGATACCTCTGATAAATTGACTACATCTCCTTGGATATAGGTCAAATTTTGGTATTCTTAGACATTCTAGAAAGCTTAGACTCAGACCTATAACATTGTAGTTAACAGTTTAGCCTGATTCGATCTGTAGAATCTTCTAAAATCTCTATCAAAATATAGTTTTTGCATACATTGGATCTTTCTTGAATCCAGAGTTGTCAGAGACACCTCTGATAAATCGACTGTATCTCCTTGGATATAGGTCTGATTTTGGTTTTCTTAGACATTATGGAATGCTCAGACTTAGGCTTCTAACTTTATAGTTAACAGTTTGTCCTGATTCGGTATGTAGAATCCTCTAAAATCTTTGTCAAAATATAGTTTTTTGCATACATTAGATCTTTCCCGAATCCAGAGTTGTCAGAGACATCTCTGAAAAATCAACTGTATCACCTTGGATACAGGTCAGATTTTAATGTTCTTAGACATTATAGAAAGTTCAGACTCAGGCCTCTAACTTTGTAGTTAAAGGTTTGGCCTGATTAGGTCCATAAAATCCTCTAAAATCTTTGTCAAAATGTAGTTTTTTGCATGCATTGGATCTTTCCCAAATCCAGAGTTGTCAGAGATACCTCTGATAAATCAATTATATCGCCTTGGCTACAGGTCGGATTTAGGTGTTCTTGAACATTCTATAAAGCTCAGACTCAGGCCTCTAACTTTTTAGTTAAAGGTTTGGCCGGATTCGGTCCATAGGATCCTTTAAAATCTCAGTCAAAATATAGTTTTTTGCATGCAATAGATCTTTCCCAAATCTAGAGTTGTCAGAGATACCTCTGATAAATCGACTGTATTGCCTTGGATACAGGTTGGATTTTGGTCTTATTATATATTCTAATAAGGTCAGACTCAGACCTCTAACTTTGTAGTTAAAGATTTGGCCTGATTCAGTGTGTAGGATCTTCTAAAATTTCTGTCAAAACATCATTTTTGCATGCATTGGATCTTTCTCGAATCCAGAGTTGTCATAGACATCTCTGATAAATCGACTGCATCTTCTTGGATACAGGTCAGATTTTGGTGTTCTTAGACATTATGGAAATCTCAGACTCCGACCTATAACTTTGAAGTTAAAGTTTTGGCCTGATTCGGTCTGTAGTGTCTTCTAAAATCTCTCTCAAAATATAGTTTTTGTATGCATTGGATATTTCCCGAATCCAAAGTTGTCAGAGATACCTTTGAAAAATCGACTGTATCTCCTTGGATACAGGTCTGATTTTCATGTTATTAAACATTCTGGAAGGCTCAGACGCAAACCTCTAACTTTGTAGTTAAACGTTTGTCCTGATTCAGTCTATAGAATCCTCTAAAATCTCTGTCAAAAATATAGTTTTTGCATGCATTAGTTCTTTTCTGATTCTAGAGTTGTTAGAGACACCTCTGATAAATTGACTGTATCTCCTTGGATAAAAGTCAGATTTTGGTATTCTTAGACATTCTAGAAAGCTCAAATATAGTACTCCAACTTTATAGTTGAAGACTTTTCCTGATTCAGTTCGTAGAGTCCTCCAAATCCTCTGTCAAAATATAGAACATTCAAATTGTTGTCAGTCCCTGTTCAGTCTAGAATGCTCTGGACAACGTCCCGTATTTTCAGGATTTCTCCTCACTCCCTTAATAAAAATTTAATTGGTTTGATTCTGTGGAAAGCTAAGCAATAATTCTACAACTTTTGTGTTTAGAGTCAGGGTTGTATCTTTGCTTAAACATCTCAAAAACATTAATCTTTCTGCTGTTATAGGAAGTCATGATTTTCTTTTAACTTGTTTTAAATCTTTCTCCTTTTGGGGTCGAGTTGGGTGCTGCCCAACTGAGATACCAAGTCACTAAACTCAAACGGCCTAATTAAGCTTGTTTATCATCTAATATGGTTGAATTGGGATTAGCCAACATGCAATATCATGCTCATATTGCTTTGATTTATCTACGCTTACACACTACATGAGAACAATATGACATAAATGTTATAATAGTCTTTTGAAACTTTTTGAGTTTTGGAGCTCCGTGGTGAGTTATGTGTGGGCGATGAACCCACCTTGTAAGTCGAGCTCACTTATGTTAGAGATACGTATTTTTATATACTTTTCCTCTTATGCACAGATCTGATTATGAGATTTTAAGACATGACTCACTTCGGTTAAGCGTTTTCAATTGTCTCGTCATGATGCATGTAACTTTATATTGATTACTTGCATAATTCACTTAGTTGTATTGATTTATGGTTCTAAAAGCATGCTATTACTCGTTGTTATCACTTATCGCTTAGTATTTACTCTACTTACTGCTACTTACTGGCTTATGTTATACCTGTGCAATTATGATGAATGAATGATGATGTTATTTGCTTCACGTTAGCTTTGTTCTGTTCTTCACAAACTGGTATATTATGAATGGTTTATCTCATCAACTCGCAAGAGTACTGACCCCATTTTATGGGGATACAGGTGGTGACTTCTCGTGGTGCGATGGAGCTTGATGTGCGGCGGAGGACTGAACCCACACTCTAGAACATTGAAGATCTTGGTAGTTGTCTTTTGTAAAGAGAAATATGGTATCATTTTGTAAACAGTATTAATAAAATGTTTTTTCTTGTTGCTCACACTATAACCCGCCCAGAGTTTTCACTTGTTTTTCCCTTGTGGTTTCTCTGCTTTGCGCAATATATTTCAAAAAAAAATACTTTAAAAATCTAAAGAGTTTTTTTCAAATTGAGATTCTGGGGCGTTACAGTTTTGGTATTAGAGAAGTGTTTTAGAATTGTGGTTCAAGTCTCTGCATGCATCGACCATCGCACTGTAAGTATGTCTAATTTAGTAGAATTGTGTTTGAGTTGCTGAATTGTTTTTTTTTTATGCTAAGATCAATGTGTGTTTTTTCCAGTTGTTGTCTGATGCGAGACACAACCTGATACTTAGAGCCTTACAGGAGTTGGCTCAAGGCATTGAGAGACTGAACCAAGCGGTTAAGACTATTATGCGAAGCATGCGAGTGTTTGTAAATCAAGCACTTTCTGGTGTGAGATGTAAGATAGAACACGTGGGGCAAATCTGTCCCCGTGAACTAAGTGTATGCGCCTATTGTGGTATGAGTAGACACTTAGAGATTAAGCGCCAGATGAATTTTGGTGTAGAGTTCTTGAATGGTTTTGCTTTTGCGCTTATAGATATAGTTTCCCAAGCTAGTTCGTATCAACTCCTGTGAGAGTTAAAGTCATTGATCTAACCTAGAGACCTCTTGCGTATTTCGCTTTCTCGTTCCACATTACTTGAGTGGAGATGATGGATGAATCGTAACGAATATCGAACAATTGCACCAATCATGTTAAAGATGATGTGGTTTTGATAAGAGTCGTTTGATGATGCTCTAAGTTAGTGTTTTTCCTTCTCCAACTTCGTTGGAGGTATTCGTGACCCTGTTTTTGATAAAGGGTACCTCTCCGGGTGTGTTCTTCGGACAGAAGGCGAAAGCCTTGTCTGTGTCGGTTGAACCTTTGAGTTCCTCATTGGAGGATGTTGTAGATCCTCAGTTGTTCTTGGTGGTGAGAACACTCAGTTGTGTGCTTAGCATGTGGCTTTGTATTGCCGGTGATGGCAATTGACTCCTGAGAGGGTCATTGTTGGGGACTACATAACACCGGACTTCAGGGTGTTATTGCTTTTGAGAGAGCGTCATGGGAATTCTTGTTTCCCAACCACAGTCGCAGGGATTGTGATGTTGTGATGGCTCAGGTGGTGATTCCTGGTAGTGCCAGCGTTGTCATTAGGGTGGTGATGCTCTAATAATACCGTTAGAGTGGTGACTCTCGTTAGAGTGGTGACTCTTTGACAATGCCGCTAGGGTGGTGATTCCCTAACGATGCCATTAGAGTGGTGATTCTCTAAAGAAGGTTGTTGGAGTGGTGATTCTCCAGCAATGTCGTTGGAGTGGTGACTCTTTGACGATGTCGCTAGGGTGGTGATTTCTTAATGATGTCATTAGAGTGGTGATTCTCCAATGAAGGTTGTTGGAGTGGTGATTGTCCAGCAATGTCGTTAGAGTGGTGACTCTGTGATGATGCCACTAGGGCGGTGATTCTCTAACGATGTCATTAGAGTGGTGATTCTCTAATGAAGGTTGTTGAAGTGGTGATTCTTCAGCAATGCTGCTAGAGTGGTGATTATCTAGCGATGTCATTAGGGTGGTGATTCCCTAATGATGTTGTTGAAGTGGTGATTCTTCAACAATGTTGTTAGGGTGATGATTCTCTGACGATGTCTTTTGAGTGGTGGCTCTTTGTTTTGTTGTCGGAGTGGTGACTCTCCGTATGGTGAGTTAGAGTGGTGATTCTCTAACAATAGTCGTCTAGAATGGTGATTTTCTAGCGATAGCGGCCTTGTGTGATGTCGCTTGAGATTGTTCGAAGAACATGTTCATAGATTGTGTTGCTACATAATTGAGTTCTGATGTGGCATTCGCCCGAGTTGTGTGTAGTGCACTCATTGGCTTTTGAAAGATTGTTGTTATCATTATTTATTGAGCTTAGTTGTCAGACCTATCGATTAATCATTATATCTTTTCATCCTGGTAGATGGCATGGGAGGCCAAATGCGATGATATCATGGGCACTGTGAGCAACTTTGCGAAGGTTGTGTAACAACAAGTGGTTGCAATGCAACAGATGGGTGTGAACCTTCAACACGTAGCCCAAGGTGGGCATAAAATAAGTATGGTAACCTATAAGCGTTTCATGGAATTGGATCATTCTGCTTTTGAGGGTAAGATAGACCCTGAGACTGCGGAGTCGTCGATACGTGAGATAGAACATATTTTTCGTGTTTTGAATGTCCTAGAGGAACTGAAGGTGAACTTTGGTACCTATTGCTTGAAAGACCACGCTGAGAAGTGGTGGGACACGATCTCTTCAGTTAAATTTAAAGACAAGAATGTTATGTGAGATGAATTTGTAGAAGTTTTTAACTCGGTATATTTTCCTAAGCATGAACGAAGTAAGAAAATGCAAGAATTCATAGACCTACAACAGGGGACGATGACCCTGTTTGATTATATTACTAAGTTTCATTGTTTGGAACAATATTGTCCAAATATTTACATCGCAAAAAAGGAACGAGCAATGAAGTTCGCTCATGGTTTGAGGCCTACTTTGAGAACCAAGGTGTTCACTAACGGGCCAAAGTCACTCGAGAAGGCTATTGAGGTAGCTACTCTACTGGAAGAAGATGGGATTGAGGAGCAAAAGAATCAGCGAAATGGAACCGGATCATCAATTTTGATGCATGTGTGTACCAGTGAGAAGAATCCCAGTAGAAAGGAGTCATCGCCACCTACTAAAAAGCAAAAGCATTAGAAAGGACATCAGAACCGCCAACAAAGGCAATCCCAGCGACCGAATGTCCAGCGAATGTGTCGACGATGCGATAAAGATCATCCTTTCAGAGTTTGCCCTCTCTATGATGGCAAATGTTTCAAGTGTGGACAACCGGGGTATATTGCCAAGTTTTGTCCGAGGAAGTCTAAAAGAGACTTAGTTATTGTCGTTTAGGCACCGTTAGAGGAGATCTGACCATTTTGTCGTTGTTCAATGTTTGTGATTTCGCGGACAAAACCCTTTTTAAGGAGGGTAGAATGTAAGACCCATGATTTTTCTGAGAAAATGCAACGTATGATGTGATTCTGTGATGGTAAATTGCTTGTGTTAATTATGAGGTTTTCACATATAGTTATGCATTATACATATGTATATGTATATAAGTATGAATATATGAGACCCTAAATCGCGTAAGTAAGATGCACGACATGATTGAAGGCAATCTATAATACATTAATTTTCGAGAACCTTAAATTAAATTCATAATATATTAGATTAGTCAATCCTCGAATTTGAGGCCCAAACAAGGATACAACCTCATTATTTCATGTGAATTAGTGGAGAGCGTATGTCGGTAGGGAGTGAGTCATAACGGGAACGATTTTCACAAGAAATGAAAATATAATGATATGCTTTAAAATTTTACTTATATATGGAAATTTAAGTTTATGTGTGTTTATATGGATCTATGTATGTATACGTACATATATGTGTATGTATAAGTACATGCATATGTGTACATATTTGTATATATGTGTACGTACATACGAAACCCTAGAATGTATATATATATATATATATATATATATATATATATATATATATATATATATATATATATATATATATATATATATATATATATATATATCGTAGTGATATTATGTCAAACACGTAAGTTTTATTAAAAATGCATAGGGCATTGGTTTTGATTTACCAAAAGTGTAATTGCCTAAACTCAACTCATTTTGAGTAAATTAAGACGAGAGAATTATCGAAATTTGGGTTTTCGGTGATTTAAAGTGGTGTTCGCTAAAACTTAGGTTTATTTCGAATAAAATAAAATACATAGAGTATTTTTACTCTAGAGGGCATGTGGGGGCTTTTTTGAAACTTTTCCAAACCCTAAAGGGTGTGTAGGGCCTTGGAGAGTGGCGTTTTTGAAAGGTTTCCAAAGAAACTCAAACGAAATAAGCCCATTGGGCGTAGGAAAAGTGAAACTAAAATATTATAAGTATGCCACCGCCTAGAAGGGTGTGGCATACATCATAGCCATTCATTTTTAACTTTTAATCTCAGTCATTCACTTAAAACCCTAGCATATTTATATCTTTTGAGAAGAGAGAGAAAGTCATTCTCTCATCTTCTTTCTCTCTCTCCTTTCACTCTCTCCTCTCTCTCTCCCAAAAATCGTGGGGCTCCCACCATAACCAACCGTGCTTCTCCCTTCCTTCTCTCCTTCTTGCTGGTGTGTAGGGTTGGGTACCACGTGGGACTCCACCCTACACGCCCAAGCAAAAAAAGAACCCTCCATTGTTCTGGTAGCATCGAGGGTGAGTTTTTTTACATCTTCCATTTGCAAATCCTTTGTTTTCGTTTCAAAGAAATATATGTGATTACATCTTCTTCTTTCATGAAACCAGATTTCATAAATGCATGTGTGTGAGTTGCATGTAGATTAGATTTGTGTATTGTTCTTTACATTCAGTTCATAGCACCTATGTGAGATGCATCACGTGAACAAATACACACACATGTTTAAAAAATATATATATTTTTTGCATGCATTGGATCTTTCTCGAATCTAAAGTTGTCAGAGACACTTCTGATAAATTGACTATATCCCCTTGGATACAGGTTAGATTTTGGTGTTCTTAGACATTCTGGAAAGCTCAGACTCATACCTCTAACTTTGTAGTTAAGAATTTGGCCTGATTTGGTATGTACAATCCTCTGAAATCTCTGTCAAAATACAGTTTTTGCATGCATTGGATCTTTTTTCAATCCAAAGTTGTCAGAGATACCTCTGATAAATCGACTGTATCTCCTTGGATGCAGGTTAGATTTCGGTGTTCATGGACATTCTGAAAAACTCAGACTTAAACCTCTAACTTTGTAGTTAAACGTTTGTCCTAATTCAGTCTCTAGAATCTTTTAAAATCTCTTTCAAAATATAGTTTTTGCATGTATAGGATCTTTCTTGAATCTATAGTTGTCAGAGACACCTCTGATAAATCGACTATTTTTTCTTGAATATAGGTCTGATTTTGGTGTTCTTAGACATTCTAAAAAGCTCAAACTCAGGCCTCTAACTTTGTAATTAATAGTTTAGCCTGATTCGGTCCGTAAGATCCTATAAAATCTTTGTCAAAATATAGTTTTTTGCATATATTGGATCTTTCCTGAATCTAGAATTGTTAGAGACACCTCTAATAAATCAACTATATCGCCTTAGATACAAGTCAGATTTAGTGTTATTAGATATTCTGGAAAGCTTAGACTCATGCCTCTAACTTTGTACTTAAAGGTTTGGCCTGATTCGGTTCGTAGGATCCTCTAACATCTCTATCAAAATGTAGTTTTTTGCATGCATTGGATATTTCCTGAACCCATAGTTGTCAGAGACACCTCTGATAAATTGACTGTATCGCCTTGGCTACAGGTCAAATTTTGGTGTTCTTAGAAATTCTAAAAATCTTATACTCAGGTCTCTTATTTTTTAGTTAAAAGTTTGGCCTAATTCAGTTCATAAGATCCTTTAAAATCTCTATCAAAATATAGTTTTTCGCATGCATTAGATCTTTCATAAATCTAGAGTTGTCAGAGATACGCCTGATAAATTGACTATATTGCCTTAGATATAGGTCGGATTTTGGTGTTCTTATATATTCTAGAAAGGTCAGACTCATACCTCTAACTTTATAGTTAAAGGTTTGGCCTGATTCGTTTCGTAAGATCTTCTAAAATCTCTGTCAAAATATAGTTTTTGTATATATTGGATCTTTCTCAAATATAGAGTTGTCAGAGACACCTCTGATAAATCAACTGTATCTCCTTGGATACAGATCAGATTTTGGTGTTCTTAGATATTCTTGAAATATCAGACTTAGACCTCTAACTTTGTAGTTAAAGGTTTGGCCTGATTTGGTTTATAGGATCTTTTAAAATCTCTATCAAAATATAGTTTTTGTATGCATTGGATCTTTCCCGAATCTAGAGTTGTCAGAGACACCTCTAATAAATTGATTGTATCTCCTTGGATACAGGTCAGATTTTTGTGTTCTTAAACATTTTGGAAGGCTCAGACACAGACCTTTAACTTTGTAGTTAGATGTTTGGCCTGATTCAGTCCATAAAATCCTCTAAAATCTCTGTCAAAAATATAGTTTTTGTATGCATTAGTTCTTTTCTGATTCTAGAGTTGTCAGAGACACCTCTGATAAGTCAACTATATCTCCCTGGATACAAGTTGGATTTCAGTGTTCTTAGACATTCTAGAAAGCTCAGATACAGTAATCCAACTTTGTAGTTGAAAACTTTTCCTGATTTGGTCCACAAGGTCCTCCAAATCCTCTATCAAAATATAGAATATTCATATTATTGTCAGTCCATGTTTAGTCCAGAATGCCCTTGACACCGTCCCGTATTTTCAGGTTTTCTCCTTACTCCCTTAATGAAATTTGATTGGTTTGATTCTGTGGAAATCCAAGAGATCACTCTACAACTTTTGTATTTAGGGTCAGGGCTGAATCTTCGCTTAAATATCTCAAAAACATCGATCTTTTTGTTGTTATAGGAAGTCATAATTTTCTTTTAACTTGTTTTAAATCTCTCTCCTTTTGGGACCGAGTTGGGTGCAGCCCAGCTGAGACACAAAGTCACTAAGCTCAAATGACCTAATTAAGTTTGTTTATCATATAATATGGTCGAATTGGGATTAACCAACATGCAATATCATGCCCATATTACTTTGATTTATGTACGCTTACATACTACATGAGAACAATATGACATAAATGTTATAATAGTCTTTTGAGACTTTTTGAGTTTTAGAGCTCCGTTGCAAGTTATGTGTGGGTGATGAACCCACCTCGTGAGTCAAGCTCACTTATGTTAGAGATACGTATTTTCATATGCTTTTGTTCTTATGCACAGATCTGATTATGAGATTTTAAGACATGACTTACTTTGGTTAAGCATTTTCAATTGTCTCGTCGCGATGCATGTAACTTTGTATTGATTACTTGCATAATTCGCTTAATTGCATTGATTTATGGTTCTAAGAGCATGCTATTACTCGTTTTTATCACTTATCGCTCAATATTTACTCTACTTACTGGCTTATGTTATACCTGTGCAATTATGATGAATGAATGATGACGTTATTTGTTTCACGTTAGCTTTGTTCCGTTCTTCACAAACTGGTATATTGTGAATGGTTTATCTCACAAACTCGCAAGAGTACTGACCCCGTTTTATAAGGATACAGGTGGTGACTTCTCGTGGCGCGATGAAGCTCGATGTGCGGCGGAGGAGTGAATCCACACTCTAGAACATTGAAGATCTTGGCAGTTGTCTTTTGTAAAGAAAATTGTGGTATCATTTTGTAAACAGTATTAATAAAATGTTTCTTCTTGTTGCTCACTCTATAACCCGCTCAGAGTTTCCACTTGTTTTTCCCTTGTGCTTTCTCCTCTTTGCGTAATATATTTAAAAAAAAAAATTACTCTAAAAATCTAAAGGATTTTTTCCAAGTTGAGATTCTGGGGCGTTACATTACATGTTTTCCACAACAAAGTCATTGTGAACAATGAATTTATATATCAATGGGCATACTAGTGACTTTAAAAATAACTAGTATATTTAAATAATTTTGGGAAAAATCGCTATTATGTTTAATAGTACCAACAATTTTCAAATATCACTATTGTGTTTAGTGATTTTTGAAATTGTTAACGATGTTTGGCTATATACACACACACACACATATATATATATATATATAGAGAGAGAGAGAGAGAGAGAGAGAGTAATGCACTGGTTCTGCCCTTTCAAAATCGTAGTCTTTTGATATTTTTTCTCACATCTAACACCATAGATGTGATCTATAGGTTTTTTTAGGGGGAATCGGCTTTTGGATCACCAAAACCTGACATGCATGAAGGTTTTTCCGGTGATCCAAAATCAATGGCTATAAAGATATCAAATTTTCTTGGCTCATAAAAATACATTTTTCTATGATCCAAGAGTCGATTCTCACTAAAACGAGCATGCTAAACACATCTAACGATTCAGATCTGTCATAAAACACTTCAAACTATGGGGTAGAATGAGAAAATGAAGCCTAATATGTTCAATTCTCATATATATATCATGAGCTTTAGACTCATGCGTCTTATTGACATTGGCTAAACAGACATCATAAGTGAGTGGTGAGAAATATATTATCTTTTACATTCACAATTGGGAGTTGCTTTCTTATTTAAATGGGAACCAAAATCAGGAGGAGCCTCATGTGTTTCATACGACTCCAAATCAAATTTGATTTGGAATCACATGTGGCCCAATAAGCTTGCTCTAAGAGTCACAATGATTTGGAAGAAGATTTTTCAAACTGCTGCTGGAGAAAACCATTTTCATTGGACATGGAGCATGCATTAACCAGACATAAAGTTGTACAATCCATAGATCATGATTAAAATCTTCAGTAGGCTACAAAAGTGGCTAGCAAATGCCAACATTGTCATAAAATCACCCGTGCCTGCCCGCCCTACTCCCCAAAAAGCAAAAGAAGATATGCATCTTTCACTAGTTGCTTTGAGGTCCGTCTCTTTTGTATGGATTTTAGAGGGGACTTTTGATTGTATAGAAGTAGTAATCCAAAAGAGATAAATTTCCTAGCAACGACCTTATTTTGGATATATAGAAGTACGAATCCATCTCTGTCGACTTTTTAGATATGTGACACAACGAGGGGGAAAGAGAAAGGAGGGCAGATGCAACACCTTATTTTGAGTTTGATATTGTACTTTTGCTCAGCAAGCTCTACGACCCATACCCCTTGGGGGTTTTGTGTGGGTCAGGATAAGCACGTGGCTTCGCGGGCAGATTCAGCACCTTACTTCGAGATTGATATTGTTACTTTTGCTCAATTCTACTCCTTATAATAACGAAAAGTGCTACTTGCATGAAGAAAACGTTTTTCCTTTGTTGGTTATAAGGTTGCCAGCCTGCAGGTTATATGCCCCCCCCCTCCTTCGAAGCCGGCCATTAGCTACATCTCGTGTTCGGGGGTTTCAATGAGCGCCATGTATGTAAGCACATGCACCAATATCCCTATGTTTGTCAGCATCAATTAGCGTCAGAGTCTGGTGTGGTTGCAAAGACTTAAGTACCCTTTCTTTCATGGGTGCCATAAAAATGATGATTCTAGAAAAGGAGCGATTGCAAATACTTAAGTACCCCGAAGATGGTTATTTAAGACTTAGTCCCTGCACTGTAGGATTATCCGAGAAAGGAACCCCTCCTGAAGAAGGCCATGAACATCACACTCTCTCTCTCTTTCTTCTCTTTTTGCCTCTGTGCACATCTAGCAGACGATCCTACACTACTCCATCAAGCACCGACTGACTTGCGCACTTACTGTAGCATGGTTCAACTTGATGAGTTGTAGAGCCTGATTCAAAGTTTTTGCCCTTACAGGAAGGGGGTCCGAGGGCTCCTCCCGGTGCGGGTCCTGTTGTGCGGTCAGCGGCCCAGGAAAGGGCGCCCTTGGCGGGGAATGCCCCCCAGAACACAAAATTCTTTTTGGCCTTGTATAAATTCTTTCTTTTCTTTCCTTCTTATAACTGTCAAAAAAGATCAATAAAGTGTTTTGTTTGATCGCGACGCTCATATGTTTCCTTCGGTTGTTTCTTGCTTGAGGTTTTTGTAACACCCTTTTCCGTGATTTTTTATTTTTTTTTTGCTACGCGGTTTTCGTAAATCACCATTCGATTTAGAGATTTTCTATTTTTTTCGCTACGTGATTTTCGTAAATCGCTACTCGATTTGGAGATTTGCCATTTTTTTTGCTACGCGATTTGCCATTTATTTTTGTTGCTACACAATTTTCATAAATCGCTACTCAATTTTGTGATTTGTCATTTTTTTACGCTATACGATTTTTGTAAATCGTGATGCCAAACACTGCCTCCTTGGGCACGATCTTTGCCGTGATCAGGTTGTAGTCACCAGCCGTCCCGATGGCAGTCTTGAGGTCCGTGATGGGGAAGTTGGAGATGAACATGCCATTCCCGACGTCCGTGTTGAGCAATGTCAAGATGACCTAGAAAGCATAGCCTTGATCAGAAGTATTGCCGACGTAGGGGTAGATGGATTGTACTTTGAAAAACTCTGTTGTAGGTGTACTGGAGGAAGATTTCATTGTAGGTGTCCCTCGAAGGCGAAGGAGGGGTAGCCGCAGTCGGTTGCTCGCTGGACGAGGGCAGCATTCCAGCCACTGCTAGCAAAAAGTGAATAACGATCACTATCGGATCGCCGACTCTTTGCCTCCCTTAATTTCTTCTCTATAGAGAGAGAGAAAGAGAGAGGGTTTTACAATGTTTCATAGAGAAGGAAGATGAAGAAGATGACCACGAAAAGTTCAAACAAAAAAGAAAGAGAGAGTGCTTTAGGTTTGTTTCGCTGTTTAGACTTTGAAGAGCCAACATCATCCTCGACTTTATCGATGAAAGATATTTTTGTCCTTTTTTTGAATCATTGTTTTCCCTTTTTTGAATAAAAGACATTTTTGTCATTTTCACGAACCATTGTTTCATGACAAGAATAGCAAGAAAAAGTACTTAAGTCTTTGCAACCGCATCGAACTCCGATGCTAAGTGATGCCAACACACACGGGAATACGAGCCCCATGTATTTACATACGTGGCGCTCATTCATACCCCTGAACATGCATTCTGGCATTCAGTGCGTCTTCGGGGGAGAACACACTCCACCCTCTTGCAGGTTAGGGACACTATCGCGATGGCTGCTATATATACTTAAAAAAGTGTTTGGCGATTCTAAACTGTTCTCAAACCACATTTACGTCATTTGCATGCCGGTGGTATTGGAGAACGCATGTTGCCTTTTTGGGAGCCCGACTACTTTGCCCAGTCACCGGATCACGCCTTTCAATGAAAAGGCGTAGGTGCAAGCAAGGGCCCGCTAATGGACCCGGTCCGGCCTACCGGGCTGGTGCCCACCTCTACTTGCATAAGCCCTCCATCCTGTTTCTCCCACTTCTGCTAACTCCCTCTCCCTTCACCGTCTTCACACACGCGCGCGCCGATGAAGATCACAGCGTTGCTGATTCTGAGATGTGAAGCCGGCTCATCGTCGGAGGCGGTGGTTCTCGCGAGCGCGATGGAGATTAGGCAATTTGGGTACTACCAGAGGTCGGGGGCCAAAGAGTCCATTCTGTCGGTGGCCCGGAAGCTGGCCAAGGCGTCCCTTCCCTCTCATCACCAATCCCTCCGGCACGACGGTTCGTCCTTCGCCTCTTCTTCTTCCGTTTCCTCCACCTGCTTTTGGTTTTCTACAAATTCCTGAAGATTCGTACTCCAATCGATAGGATTGAGAGATGTCTTAATGTTAATATGGCATGTATTTTTCCTCATTGGCTTTGACGAGCGAACGATCTTTCAGATGATGATTAGGGCTCATACGTCCTTCAACCTTTTTTTTTTTCTTTTGCCTCCCTCCAGAACACAATGTGCATTGCTGCATCAGAAATGGTATATGTGCTTTGGCGTTTATGGATGATCATTACCCTGCGGAGACTGCTTTTGCGATTCTCAATAAGGTAACAGCATTTTTGCCTAGTCACACAACCTGTAGAACGTGATATCTCTTGCTCCTCTCATTATCATTGCATTCACTGCAGATTTCATGTTATTAATTTGTTATTATTATGGTTGTTCCTAATATCTTTGCGCGACGGATGTTTCTCAGTAAATGCAATGTGTAACTTGGGACAACTAACCCAGGATCTGATGCTCTAATATAGGAAAACATGTCTTTACTTCCTCACTTTCTCTCTCCAAGAAAATGCAGGCTTATTTGAAGTTATTTCATTTTGTTGTATTAGACAGTGTTTGTGGAAGTAGAAATTAAACTGTGATTGTTACATCTGTCCTATTGCTTGGTAAATGAAGACCGTCAAGCAGGTGTCTGACCCAAGGAACCTTAATGGTAATGAAGCAAGAACTGTATTAAACTTCTTCACTAATATAATTGATCTATTTACTACTGCTCTTAAGACAAGATACATGTGCAGTTACAAAATAAGCATAAACAAATCAACATTCACTGGCATTCACATTAGAGAAGGTGTTGATGACTGGAGACTAATGGAATCAGTGACATCTTTGACAAACAGGTGGATGAGTATGCATGAAATGAGATACTTGATTCACTCAAATGCAATACAACACTGAACGATGGCCTTAGAGATGCTTCTATACTGTGTTAGTCCAAAATAAATCCTTTTACCGGATTGTGTCTCTTGCTGAGGGCACGGACCCTTGTTTAAATTTTCAAATGGCTTTCCTAAGTAACAAAACTTCTTGGATATTCATCTTGGCAGCTACTCCATGTATTTATCCCTTGCTTCACCATCAATGCGCATATTCCTCACATTACGTTGGTGGATTCTTCAAATGTATCACTGCCAAAGTGAATTAATTCTTGTAGTAGTCACTGGATCATTCTATATAGTTCATGTTTGGCTTTCAATTTATGCTTTGAAAATTTGAGGATTTGATTCATGTCCTGCCAGGCTCCCAAATAGCTTGTACCCAATCAGATGGGAACATGCTCCATATCCTCCAAATACATTTGATTTCAAAGTAAGCATTAGAAATTAATATACTCATCTGAAAAAACTATGTTCAACAGCAAACACAAATGTATAAGCAGATAGTTTAATTGGTAAATTTCTTCACAATTTGGGTTGAATAAGATGATTCAGCCAGGTAGAGTCACAATCAATGTTGTGAAAAGCGTCGAGGCGTAGCGAAGTGCTCCAACAAAAATGAAGCGAGGCATAAAGCGTAGGCCTAAAAAATATATTTTAAAAACTTTTTAAAAAATTTAAAAATCTAAAAATATTGGTTCATATTAGCTATTAAGGTTAAAAGAGAGTGTTATAAAAATCTAAGAAAGAGTCGTGATAATGAGAATTTGGAGAAGTATATGATAGCAAAGAAGGAAGCTAAAAAAGTAGTTCGAAACGCGAAGGATAAGATATATAAGGGGGTTTATGACAAGTTGGATACCAAAGAGGGCGAGAATGATATTTATAGGCTTGGAAAGATGATAGATAGGAAATCGAGGGATCTGGGTATGATTAAATGTATAAAAAATGAAACGCAAAGGGTTTTAGTCAAAGATGAGGAGATTAAGGAGAGATGGAAAAATTATTTTGATAAGCTATTTAATGGAAGTCATGCTCAGGAACTTGGAGACTTCTTCATTCCTTTTCATGAGATGAATCACGACTTAATGCGCAAGATTCAAAAGAAATAAATTGCAGAGGCTTTGAAGAAAATGAAATCAAGAAGGGCAGTTGGCCCAGATGGTATACCTATCGAGGCTTGGAAATGCTTGGGATAGAAAGGTTTAGAATGGTTGACAAATCTTTTTAACAAGATTTGACGGACAAATAAGATGCCTAATGAGTGAAGGAAGAGTACTTTGGTGCCTCTATATAAGAATAAGGGTGATATACAAGATTGTACAAACTATCGTGGTATAAAACTCATCTGTCATACTACGAAACTTTGGGAGAAGGTGATTGAGTGTAGGTTGTCATGATATCGGAGAATCAATTTGGTTTTATGCCTGAAAGATCAACTATGGAAGCTATACATCTTCTTAGACAACTTATTGAGAGATATAGAGAGAGGAACAAAGATTTGCATATGGTTTTTATTGATTTGGAGAAGGCATATGATAGAGTACCTAGGGACGTTCTCTGGTGGACAATGATGAAGAAATGTGTTTCTCTCAAGTACATTAGTATAATTAAAGATATGTATGAAGGAGTAGTAACCAATGTCTGCACTTGTGGAGGGGTGACAACCAATTTTCCTATAACGGTTGGGTTACATCAAGGATCTACTTTAAGCCCTTTCCTATTTGCTATAGTGATGGATGAGCTTACGAGATCAATTCAAGAAAATGTGCCGTGGTGTATGTTGTTTGCTGATGATATTGTTTTGATTGATGAGTCTAGAGCTGGGGTTAATGCTAAGTTAGAATTATGGAGAAAGACATTGGAAGCAAGAGCTTTTAAGTTGAGTAAGAGTAAGATAGAATATATGGAATGTCGGTTTAGTAAGCAACGAAGTAGTGATGGGAGTGTAGTGAAGCTTGGTGAGCAAGAAATACCGGTGGATGATTGTTTCAAATATTTGGGATCTATCATTCAAAAGTATGGAGAAATTGAAGGAGATGTAAATCATAGGATAAAGGTTGGGTGGATGAAATGGAAAAGTGCAACTGGAGTGTTGTGCGATCGTGGAATGCCATTGCGGTTGAAGGAAAAGTTTTATAGGACGACTATTAGACCCGCTTTACTATATGGTACAGAATGTTGGGTTGCCAAGATACATCATATTCAAAAAATGAGTGTAGTTGAGATGCGTATGCTTGGATGTGTGGAAATACAATAAAAGATAAAATTCGGAACGAGGAGATACGTAAGAAGGTAGGCATTGCACCCATTGAAAATAAGATGAGAGAGAATCGTTTACGGTGGTTTGGACATATTCGGCGAAGGCCTAGTGATGCTCCAGTTAGAAGGATGGAGAAATGAGAAAATATATTAGTTAAAAGATGTCGGGGTAGGCCTAGGAAGACTTGGATGGAGATGATAGGAAAGGATATGAATGCTTTGAACCTCACCGAGGGCATGGGATTGGATATAAATGATTGGAGGAGAAGGATTCATGTGGAAGACCCAGAATGAATTTCTTTTTTGGTTCATATCGCCGACCCCAATTGTTTTGGGATGAAGGCGTAGTTGTTGTTGTTGTAAAAAATCTAAAAATACAAATAAATAAAAAATGCTTTATTCATAAAACAACCAATATAAAATAGGAAATATCAAATAAATACCGAAAACTATGAGAATAACATGTAAAACAGTAAAAGTAACATTAACACAACAACTTGTTCTAAGTATCTAACAAATAAAATATGAATGCTCAATGAAAATTTAACAAAATCACTAACAATCAAATTCCTCAACATCATCATATAATGCACACAAATTCATCTAAAGTTCTAAACAAACATTAAGCTAATTTTTCATGCATGCTTGTTTGAAAAAGTAGCTCTATTAAACTACTAAAATCACACATAATAATCCATATCTACACTTAGTTTCACAAGCAAAAAAACAAACATTTTTATTTAACAAAAAATTATTTTTAATTTCATTGATCTAAGAGTCAATTACATGTACATACACACTCACATGCATATTTGCAAATAATTACACAAACTGAAAGTAACAATTTCATATATACGATTTTTATATAAACAGACTAAAGCATAAACAAACTAACAAAATTGACATGCAATTTTTATATGCAGTCAATTAATTGAAAAAAAATCCAGTCATTAAGAAGAAGAAGAAGGAAAAAAAAAGGAGGATGTGCACCTTTGGCCTTTTGTGCTACACATGTACACCTCAAGGCACAAAGGCCCTCGCCTTGAAGCGAGATGTGCTTTTCACAACACTGGTTACAATACTATAGTCAGGGTGTCTTGGGCAGAGTTGTCAATCGAGGAAGTGAGAGCGGGAAGCGATTTGGGAAGCAAAAGTGGGAAGCGAGGCACTTCTAAAATTTTAGCAAGCGAGAAGTGCAAGACGACTTAGAAGCGAACCGAGAATAGTCTCGAAAGCAAGAAGGGAAGTGAACCAGAAGCGAGAAGGAAAGCGAGTTTTCCCGATATCGGGCAAAAAGAAAAATTGTTAAAGGCTCCAAGCCGCTCCAAGAAAGAAAACTCACTTCATGATATTGGAAAGCGAGTGAGAAGCGTGCTTCCCCATAAATGGGAAGCGTACTTTCCATTTAAAAGGGTCACTTCCCCGTGCATTTTGGAAGCGATGCGTTTTGCACTTCTGAAACGTGTTTCGGGGAAGCGTGCTTCCTCTAGTCATATATCATTTCTGGTAACCCTAGTCTTGGACTTTAATCTTGCTGAGGGCTTTCTATTAAAAAAGGGAAAAGCCAAGTTTATTAAGTATGATTTTCATTTCTATCCCTCCTTTCTGTGCGTGTGTGCACATGCATGTGTATTACACACATATGTGCATAGTGTGTTTACATTTGTACACATGCACATGAGTGCATGCATGTGTGCGTGTGTGCATATGTTAATGACTCAACTCAAAATCACATCTTCATAACTATATTGTTGGTTATGCCTTTACTAGATGGGCCTAATGACTACTGACATTCTTTACTGTTTGGTTCATCATTAGGTTCCCAAGTATGGTGCTAATCTATGTCACACGAACTCGGCTAGGGTGTCGACGCACCCGCGTCGACACACTCTGACACGGGTATGGCTTCAGACACAGGGCAGACTCGGTCAACAAGTGTCAGACTTGGTTAACACACCTAAGCCGAGTCAGTTTACTTTACAGACTCGGTCAACTTTGATCGAGTCTATATTCATCCAATTTTAAAAAGTAATTTGGACTCAGGTCCGGTCCGGATCTGGACCCGACCCGGATCCAAAATAGTCGAGGGGTCGGGGCCCGACCCTTAAGAGGGGGAGGGGAATACCCCCCCCCCCCCCAATTCTTTTTAGGGTTAGGCCTTCTCTCATCCGAGCTCCGACAGGCCACTGGCGACCACTGCCGGCGGCGACCCTCTGCCATCGCCCCTCGAGCCTCCCTTTTCTCTCCCATTTTCCGACCACCCGACGCCGACAACCCCCCTGTAACGACCCCAACTCATACCCCTTGAAAATGCAGATTTTTTTTAAATGCGGAAAACTTTCCAGAGACCCGAGGTCCTTACAGTTTCATTTCCAATTGAATAGCCAAACACCACAAAGGGACTTACATTTATCATCCACAAGAACAAAAAAAACCCGTTTTATTTATGAATCAAAATCCAACTCCAAAGACAATATTCTACTCAATAGAAAATGAAGTAGCAACTAACTGAAACAAAAGAACTGAAAGAAACAACAAAACAAAAAGAAGAGTCACTCTGTCCGCAATTGAAACCATAAAAAACCAAGCGTGACTCTCGTGCCCTCCCAGGGGTTGCCAATTTCACTGATCACCTGTCCCAATGAAAAACCAATAAAGTAGGGTGTCAGAATCGAAATCCTGAGCACAACTACTTCTTAGTGAAACATGTGAGACAAAGGGTTAAGATAATATATCATGCAATAATTTGAAAGAAATGCACATATGACAATTTATAGCATTTAAGAAATTTTTCATGCAACAGTTATAAGTACTAAGCATGCAGAAACCTTAAAGCACTAGCAGATTACAAACCCTTAACATGCAATAGGAAGTAACATCACATACTCACCATCATGAAATATTTGAGGGAACAATTAAAATATGCATGATTTAATGCATAACAGGAAAATGCATGATTTATGTGCAATGCATGAATCCTTTTGTTATCTTTCATTTAAGTTTCCTTTTTTTCATATGCATGCCCTATTAAATACATACAACCTTAAGTTCATCTTTTTAATTACAATTGCCCGTGGATACACCAAACGGGTACAATCCTCGAGGATAAGTTAAGTTCCCAGGGTAGCTTAGCACACAATTTGTATTTTATTACTGGGTCCCAAACTTAGCCCTCGACCGAATCACCTTCAGAACATTAAACCTCCATATCTAATGTCGGGGACACAAGAGACACCCCACGCCCATATGTACCACTTTCTTGGTACCAAAACAATAGCTGTGTCAAAACACACTACCCCAGATCAAGTGACAGACTCTTCCTAAAACCGTGGCCAGGAGAAGGAACCTCAATATCAGGTTCATAGGACACAATAAAACACACAAAGTTTTTGTATCCTCATAGTCTCCTTAAGAACGGATTTCTAAGATCCCCATTCTCCAGATGGGAGATCCAAGAACGTATATTACACTGTTCTTAATTATTATATCTTATTAAAAGTCAATTCTTTAAGTTTTGCAAGATGATATGCAAAAATAAAGGTAAAAGCTCACATCCACCCCTGCGAGGACCCTTACGGGACTCCAGCCCGTGACGACAACTCGAACAGTGTATTATTGTGCAATACCAACAAGTGTGGTTTAAGTGATGCAATTAAATATATATATGAAAAGCAACCCAGTCCACGACTCTCCAGGCCGGTGATGGTCCATTTAGGCCATCGATGCATCACATATCAAAACCAAAGCCATGTGTTATATATAACACCCATCTCGTGTGCCAAATGCACGTACACACATGCAAAAACAAAGCCCATCATAAGCATGAAATTTCTCAAACCACATGCATATCCCTTAGTGTGTGCGTGCACGTGAACAAACCCGATCATTATGCATGTTCATGTTAAGTGAAACATGAGTCACATAGCATTTGCATGACTACATAATTTACATGATCTTGTCGCATAACTATAACACTGCATATGTCAAATTAAAATTCTGCATATAGTAAATCTGCATTCCACTTGTCAACACACACAATTCACCACAACATTGAGCTACTGGTCGGGTGTGATAACCTCGGACCGGTCAGCCTGCTGGCCGGCTAACCCAGCCCGTCCAGAATCACATGAGCATGCTTGATTGCCATGAAAATTTGATATACATGTATACAACTGTACACCATATAATTTTTTTTTTTAAGAACATCCACACCCAGCCGACCACTCGGCTGGGCACACCTGGCACTCGGGCTCGGCCTGTCAGGCCAACCGAGCCAGGCTCGACTGGTCTGACAGCCAGTCCAGCCCAGTCTTTCTTCAGATTATGACCCTGTTTATACATGCACTTGTAAGAATATAGTTTGTTTTTACCAAACAGACCACATACCCATGCTTCGGTGTTTTTTTGGTGTTGTTTTATTCAATACTTTTAATCATACAGCTGACTGTGTGTTGCAGCTTCAACAGAATTATTAGGCAGCTCACTTGCATCTGATGACCGCATTATGATGCAATTTACCTAAAGTCAACTTGAACAACTTTCTCACACAGTTATACCTTTATCATGATCTTCTGCAATTCCATTTTAGTCATTTAAATTCTCTCTATATTGAAGATGTTTCAAGCACGCTGGCAAACATGTATGTCGTAAAGTCGAGCAGCAAAGATGTTCTATTCCACTCCATGCCCAGCCGACCCCTGTCGGCTGGGTCTGACAGCGTATGCACAGGCCCGATCCGGGCCTGTGTATGCTGTCAAACCGAGCAGCATAAGCATTGAACAACAGTCCTATATATATATATATATTTTCTACCAAACCATCCAGCCCATACACAGCATACATATTTTTTTTCTTTATTAAACAACCCAGCCCAGCCGACGGTGTCGGCTGGGTCTACCAGAATGTACACAGGCCCAGTTTGGGCCTGTGTATCTGTCAAGAACAACAGCATAAGTATTAAACCAAAAAGACTATTTATCTTTATTATTATAAACTACTTTTTTTTTTATTCCATTAACTGTCCAGCCCAGCCGACCCATGTCTGCTGTGTCTAACAGCAGATGCACAGACCTGATCTGGCCTGTGTATGCTTGTTAGGAACAGCCAGCATGCATAAAAATTTCGGTACCTATATTATCTTGAAAAAAAGAAGGGTACATGCCCAGCCGATCGCTCGGCTGGGCCTACTACCATGGGGATGGCCTGATCTGTCAGCCGTCGCCCACGCAAATCCGAAAGGTCGCCTAATTTTTTTTTTTGAGAAACAATAACATACAGAAAAATTACGTATGGGTATTAGGGGAGATCGAAAACCCACTGCCCCACCATGGATTTCCATAAAAAAGATGCATGGAAATCCATCCTCACCCTATTTCTCACTCGTTTCAAGAAGAAATACCCGTACCTTTTGAGAAGAATACGAAAAGAGGGGCTGTGGAAGGGTGCATGGCTGAGCAACAATGGTCTCCAACCTTCCTCTTCAACCTCCTTCCTCCTCCTTCTCTCTCTCTTTCTTTTCTTCCTTCCTTCTTTTTCCCCTTCTCTTTTTTTTTTCTTTACTTAAAGGTGAGGGAGAGAGGGTCACGTTAGAACTTCTCCAGCCCTCTCTCTTGAGAGAGTTTCCAAAAATATGGACTCCTCTCCTTTAGTTTCCAATTTTCTTAAAAGACCCTCAAATGTTGACTTTTCTATTCCTAAGGCTTTTCAAACTTTCGAAAACTCTCTTAACCCTTCTTGGGTAAGAATAGGGAGTCTTTTAGAGAGCGTCCACCCAGCCCACAATACAAACTCGGAATTAATATTAATTATTAAATATTAATTAATTAAAAATATCTAAAAAATTTCAAAAATTACCAAATTAATCAAGAGGCTCCCTAACCTTATTTAACCCCAAAATAAAGCTTGATACTCAGTTTAAAGTTACGAAAATGTTGGGCTTAGATTTGGATATGAATCCAAGATCCAAACCCATACAAACAACAACAACAACAACAACTACGCCTTCATCCCAAAATAATTGGGGCCGGCGATATGAACAAAAAAAGAAAATCATTATGGGTCTTCCACATGAATCCTTCTCCTCCAATCATTTCTATCCAATGCCATGTCCTTGGTGAGGTTCAAAGCATTCATATCCTTTCCTATCACCTCCATCCATGTCTTCCTAGGCCTACCCCGACCTCTTTTAACTAATATATTTTCCCATTTCTCCATCCTTCTAACTGGAGCATCATTAGGCCTTCGCCGAATATGTCCAAACCACCGTAAACGATTCTCTCTCATCTTATTTTCAATGGGTGCAACGCCTACCTTCTTACGTATCTCCTCGTTCTGAATCTTATCTTTTATTGTATTTCTACACATCCAAGCATACGCATCTCAACTACACTCATTTTTTGAATATGATGTATCTTGGCAACCCAACATTCTGTACCATATAGTAAAGCGGGTCTAATAGTCGTCCTATAAAACTTTTCCTTCAACCGCAATGGCATTCCACGATCGCACAACACTCCAGTTGCACTTTTCCATTTCATCCACCCAACCTTTATCCTATGATTTACATCTCCATCAATTTCTCCATACTTTTGAATGATAGATCCCAAATATTTGAAACAATCATCCACCGATATTTCTTGCTCACCAAGCTTCACTACACTCTCATCATTACTTCGTTGCTTACTAAACCGACATTCCATGTATTCTGTCTTACTCTTACTCAACTTAAAACCTCTTGCTTCCAATGTCTGTCTCCATAATTCTAACTTAGCATTAACCCCAACTCTAGACTCATTAATCAAAACAATATCATCAGCAAACAACATACACCACGTCACATTTTCTTGAATTGATCTCGTAAGCTCATCCATCACTATAGCAAATAGGAAAGGGCTTAAAGCAGATCCTTGATGTAACCCAACCGTTATAGGAAAATTGGTTGTCACCCCTCCACAAGTGCGGACATTGGTTACTACTCCTTCATACATATCTTTAATTATTTTAATGTACTTGAGAGAAACACCTTTCTTCATCATTGTCCACCAGAGAACGTCCCTAGGTACTCTATCGTATGCCTTCTCTAAATCAATAAAAACCATATGCAAATCTTTGTTCCTCTCTCTATATCTCTCAATAAGTTTTCTAAGAAGATGTATAGCTTTCATAGTTGATCTTCCAGGCATAAAACCAAATTGATACTCCGATATCATGACAACCTTCCTCAACCTAGACTCAATCACCCTGTCCCAAAGTTTCATAGTATGACTCATGAGTTTTATACCACGATAGTTTGTGCAATCTTGTATATCACCCTTATTTTTATATAGAGGCACCAAAGTACTCTTCCTCCACTCATTAGACATCTTATTTGTTCGCCAAATCTTGTTAAAAAGATTTGTCAACCATTCTAAACCTTTCTCTCCCAAGCATTTCCAAGCCTCGATAGGAATACCATCTGGGCCAACTGCCCTTCTTGATTTCATTTTCTTCAAAGCCTCTGCAATTTCTTTCTTTTGAATCTTGCGCATGAAGTCACGATTCATCTCATGAAAAGGAATAGAGAAGTCTCCAAGATCCTGAGCATGACTTTCATTAAATAGCTTATCAAAATAATTTTTCCATCTCTCCTTAATCTCCTCATCTTTGACTAAAACCCTTTGCGTTTCATCTTTGATACATCTAACCATACCCAGATCCCTCGATTTCCTATCTCTCATCTTTGCAAGCCTATAAATATCCTTCTCGCCTTCTTTGGTATCCAACTTGTCATAAACCTCCTTATATACCTTATCCCTCGCGTTCCGAATTACTTTTTTAGCTTCCTTCTTTGCTATCATATACTTCTCCAAATTCTCCTTATCACGACTCTTACTTAGATTTTTATAACACTCTCTTTTAACCTTAATAGCTAATTTGACATCCAAACCCATGCCCAAAACAAAAATTGGATTAGGACCCGAATCAAGTCCAGATTTTCATAGGGCCCAACTACGACCAAAATTCATAAAAATTCGGATCCTAGGCCTTGGCTCCAATCCGATCCAATTTCGGATCCATCTCGACAAACTGCTAAAATTTTAGAAAAACACGATTTTCAGGCCAACCAGAACTCGAATTGAGAAAAGTAAAATACCATCGCGCACATAATTTTAAGACACATCCAACGATATATTACACGAATACCAAATTCCGAATCATGCCTAAAAATAACCCGAATTTCACTTAAATTTAAAGGTTAAAAATAAAACTCTGTACCGCGTTTTGATTGGCTCGCCTCGACCTTGTCGATGAGACCTGGGTCAAACTCGGACTCAAAGGCATCGGTCTAAAAATCGAGCCTCAAACGATTTTTCTCCCAGACTTAGACAAATTTTAGAAAATCTCAAGAAATGTCTAAGTAAAAAAAATACGCGATCTTACATCCCTACCCCATTAAAAGAATTTCGTCCTCGAAATTAGAACGTCCGAAGAAAGTGTGGGTAGTACGAGAATCAAATATAACACGAGCCTAAAGGTCGTAACCAAGAAGATACCTTCGATCAGTTCAGTCCCATCCTCCTACGTAGAAGTCGTAACGGCATAGACTCTCCCGTTGGTCTTTCGCTGACCTAGTTGCTGCTGAGGCCTCTGCTGTTGTTGCTGTTGTTGTCATTCCTGAGCCGCTGACTTGTTCAGACAGAAAGGAGCAATGTGCCCTGGCTGCTGGCACTGATAGCAGACCCCCTTAAACAACGGGCAAAAACTTAGTGAATGGTTCTTGCCGCACAGATCCGATGAACAACGAGAATGAGTTTGACGCAAAACTGAAAAGGAATATCGTGAAACTGGTTTGGGTAAAAAAGAACTCGACCCAAATCAGTTTGACGTAAATCTGATATCAAAAAGTCGTGAAACTGATTTGGGAATAAAAAGGGTTGTCGTGAATTTGATTTGACGCAAACCCAAATCAGTTTCAGGAAAAGAGGAAGATCTGAACCTGATTTGACACAAACCAGATGGTTGAAAAATACTAGTTAGACATCTGATCTGATCTGTGTATCAGATCTGATATGTGTATCAGATCTGAATGAAAAGACTAATAAGAACGAGAATCTAGAGAAGAAGAAATAGAAAACAGAATATTAAAGATGAGGTGCAGAATGAAAAAACGCAGAACAATAGAAGATTAGAGAGGAGATAAAAAAGGGAATAAGATCTCTTAGAGACACACCTGCTGGAAAAACTTTCAGCCTTCGGATCAGACTTGCTCTGATACCATGTAAGTTTTCTCCAAAATCAATGATCAGGAAACTGCAAAGAGGAAAGAGAATGAGGCTGCAACTAATCACGTTTTTCCATAATGGAAAAATCGTGATCTCTTCCTTTTAATATATGAAACAAAACCTAATACATGGTCTTTTACAAGTAACTCTAATAAGTTACAAGTATTTACAAGTATGTCCAATATATGCTGGACATGTTACACAAAAGTAATTTGGATCAGGATCCACATCCAAACTTAAATACTAATACAAATGCCCGATATATGCCCTGTCTAACAAGAATTTCCCAGAGGCATACATGACAAGGGATGCATCAGAACTTCTGCAGAAGCCAATGCGATCTACCACCTAGGATAATTTTTGGTAGCCTCGTCTCCTAACTCCGATGACCGGGGACACCAAGTCATTGCTACTTGAGAAGCGTAGTTAACGACCTGTCCATAAGAGTTTTTGTACCATCCCATCCTCTTCCTTGACGAAACCAAAGAGATGAATGAGTATGTCAGGTTCTATTTTAACTGACAACCCATTCTACATGCTCTGGTCTTTCAAACGAAATCATGCATCTTGTCTGTGAAGGCGAATCATAACAATTTATGTGATTTTCTGTTAATCATCGTGCATTTTCATTCTACGAAGTTACCATAAACCTCCCGTTCAATCATCGTAGTACTAACATGCCGTGCATGTCTGATAGTACCACTACGATAAAAGGGATATCGGTTTCTCAGAAAGAAACCCCAATATTGATTTAAAAATTTCAATGTTTCGTACTTTAGATCAGAGAATATCCAAGTCATTTCAGATACCAAAGAGAAGTACTGGACGTACGTACCACCTAGGACTACGTAGTCGAAGCCTTTTCGTTACGCAGGTTGAGGGAAAAACTCAGTTGCAAAAACACAAATGCCAAATACTTGTTTTGCTTTTCATGACAACGAATAATACGAGCTTGAAATCTCACATGTGAAATCTTTTTTTAAAAACAAAGACTCGCTGACGTATGCAACTTTTCCCTACCTCGGAGTTAGAAGTATTCCATTATTTGTTCTCGTATGCAACTTTTTCCTACCTTGGAGATGGTCTGACTCACTGACAATTCTGAGCGCAAGTTCTTAAGGGCTCGTGCCTTGGTAAATGTGTCACATCCATTGTGCCGGTGTGGAGCTCTAAAAAGATTATGTTGCGATGCATAAAGGATGGTATTAAAACCTTATCGTGATGACGATTGCGTCGCAAGGGTCAAACCCGAACCCAGTTTGAGCCAATCGGACAGAGCCAGGCTCAGTATAAGAGGCATGACTGAGCCAGGCTCAGTCTAAAAGCGAAGACCGAGCTGAGCTCGGTTCCAGCTGAACTTAGCTCGACAGGCTAAGCAACCAAACGGGAGGGGGTGGGCTCGGTGATCAGACCGAGCCTGGCCTGGTCCCAACTATGTGACAGGATCGAGCCTTGCTCGACACCCTCCCTTCAGGCGAGCCAGAGCCACCATCTCTGGTGGCTCTGGTCTGCCTGCAACACAGAGAGAAAAAAGGGGAGGGTGCTCGACACCCTCCCTTCACGCGAACCAGAGCCACCATCACGGGTGGCTTTGGTTAGCTGGAAGAGACAATGAAGGAGATAATAGGAGAAGAAGAGGGAGGAGAGGGTGGTCGACACCCTCCCTCCTAGCGATGTCCGGTCTACCGGTGACAGACAGAGGAGGAAGAGGCGGCACCCAAGTGGTGCCACTACTTCAGAAAAGGGAGTAGCGACACCTGAGTGGTGCCGCTGCTTCTGGCAGGGTGGCGGCACCAGGCGGTGCCGCCACTTCTGAGAAGAAAGAGAGGGAAGAGGAAGCGTTCCTAAGGGGGGCAGCGGCGGTCCGGGTGTGTCGACGATAGGAAGAAGACGAGGGAGCTCAGAGGGGGGGGGGGTTCGACGTGAAAGATTTTCAATGTTCTCGTCCTTCCCTGCGTGAAAGCTGAGAAACAAGAGAGATAGAGAGGGAGAGAGGAATTGCAAGAAGGCCGATACCCGCACTGTTTTCTTCTTAGGGTCGGCTGCTGAATTAGCTTCTTTATAATAACATATCATTACAGAGATTAGGGTACAAAAGTACCCTTATTACAAAAGAATAAATTACATCATGCCATTAATGAAAAGGCAATGATCACGGGTCTGGATCTTCAGATCCGTGACCCGTGACAAGGGGAATACACTTCTTTTCACCCTCCTTCAAGTTGTGCATGATCTTGAACCATGAACAACTTGCCTTTTAACATCCAAAATTTGTCTTTTGTCAATCCTTTTGTAAATATATCCGCCACTTGATCTGTAGTTCGTACAAATTTAGGCTCAATCTCTTTCTCTTCTACCTTTTGTCTCACAAAATGCTGATCTATTTCAATATGTTTGGCACGACTGTGATGGATTGGATTAAAAGACATACTAATGGCACTCTGGTTGTCACATAAAAGAAGTGATCGAGAGATCGATTCTCCTATTTCTGTCAGTTAAGTGTCTAATCCAAGTACCTTCAGCAGTGGCAGCTGCAATTGACCTGTATTCAGCCTCTGTACTGGATCTGGCAACAGCCTTTTGTTTCTTACTACTCCAAGAAACCAAATTCATCCCAACAAACACACAATAGCCGGATACTGATCTGCGTTCATCTGGGTCTCCCGCCCAGTTTGCATCAGAATAAACAGTGATCTCATGTGCATTTTGCCCATTGATCTTTCTCTTATATAAGAGGCCATCCCCAACCGTTCCCTTCAGGTATCGAAGTATCCGTTTAACTGCTTCCATATACCCTTCACATGGTGCATGCATAAACTGAGATACTTGATTCACGGAGTATACTATATCAGGACGAGTAAAAGTGAGGTATTGTAACATACCCACTATGCTACGGTACTGTGTGGGATTATCAAATGGATCCCCGTCTTGAGAGCTAAGCTTTTGGTGAAGAACGCTAGGAGTTCCCAAGGGCTTGCAGTCTTTCATACCCGCTTTATTGAGAACATCAATGGTATACTTATGTTGAGCGAGAGTCATCTCTTCAGAGGTACTGTCGACTTCAACTCCAAGGAAGTATCGTAGTTTGCCAAGGTCCTTCATTTTGAACCTCTGATTCAAGAGATGTTTGACTTCTTCAATGTGCTTATTGGAATTACCAGTGATGATGATATCATTTACATATATCAACAACAGAGTAACTGTGTCTTGGTTCTTAAATATAAATAAGGAGTGGTCAAGAAGAGATTTCTTAAAACCATATTTTTGTATTTCAAGAGAAAAACTATCGAACCAAGATCGAGATGCCTGCTTTAATCCATATATCGCCCTTTTTAGTCTGCAAACATATTTTGTAGGATTGCCTTCTGCGTAACCAGTGGGTTGTTCCATGTATACTTTTTCTCTCAAATTTCCATGAAGAAAAGCATTCTTCACATCAAGTTGGCTAATAGTCCATTGATGTTCAATAGCTAAAGAAAGTACGACTCTGATTGTCCCCATCTTCACCACTGGACTAAAGGTTTCATCATAGTCCTGTCCTTGCTCTTGTGTAAAACCTTTGGCTACAAGTCTCGCCTTGTATCGCTCTATAGTCCCATCTGGTTTATACTTTATTTTTTACACCCATTTTGATCCAACAACATTTCTGTCAGGTGGTCTTGATACGACATCCCACGTACCACATTCATGTAGAGCTTCCATCTCCTCATTCATTGCTTCAATCCATCTTCTGGAATTTGATGCTTGGGAGAACGTTGTGGGTTCATCTTCTTTATTCAAGGCTGTTAGAAAGAGTTGAAAATCTAATGAGAAATTTTCATAACTGACCCATCTTTCAATTGGATGACGAGAACGGGTGGATCTTCTGGTATCAACGATGTTGGATGTAGAGGATGTGTCCATGTCTGAATTAACTATGGTGAGCAGCTCTCTTTCTCGTCGAGTTGTAGACAAAGCCTTTATACCTTTCTGGATTCAAAATTGAGTCTGTATTTTCATGGGCAATCATTTCATCAGTAGACACAGATTCCTTATCCTTTTGAGTACAATTTGAACAAACATCGCTAGCTCCTGAGAGAAGTTCATAATTCAACCAAGGATAATAAGCCTCGATTTTAGATTTTGATTCTGAAGAACTAGTAGATCGACAATCAAAATTCAATTCATCGAAGATGACATTTCTTGATATTTTGATGCGCTTGCTCAACAGATCATAGCACCCGTACCCTTTATAGTCATCAGCATAACCCACAAACCTGCACTTCAGGGCCTTGTCCTGAAACTTGTGTCTCATTGACTTATCAACATGAACATAGCATAAACAACCAAACACATGCAAATCATGATAGTTGGGATGTACACCAAAAAGAGACAAGTAAGGAGACTTGTTTTCCAAAATAGTTATGGGCAATCAATTTATCACATGAACTACAGAATGAAAAGCCTCTGTCCATAAAGTAATCAGAAGACTACTATCATGCATCATGCTCATTGCACTCTCAACAATATGGCGATGCTTCCTTTCAGCAATCCCATTCTGCTGAGGTGTGTGTGGGCAAGACACCTTTTTCCTTATCCCGTTACTTTGAAGAAAGTTAGTAAAGTCAATGGAAGAAAATTCACCTCCTCCGTCACATTGGAAACTAAGGATGTTTTCAGAAAATTGGTTTTTGACAAAGGAATGGAAGTTCCGGAACAACTTGAAAGTCTCAGATTTGTGTTTCATGAAAAATATCCAAGAATAACGGGAATAACTGTCAACAAATAAAAGATAATATCTAGTTCCAGATATGGAAGCAACTGGGGCATGCCCTCAAACATCAGAACAGATAGTCTCAAAAGGTCTTGAAGCTCTTTTATTGATAGAGTGAAATGGTAAAACATGACTCTTACATAAGAGACAACTAAAACATTTGTTGTCATTGACATTTATTCCTAAACCTGACTTGGGAATGAGGTTATTTGAAACAAGCTTTTCAATGAAACTACTACTGCAATGACCTAGACGACCATGCCAAAGATTTGGCTTATTAATTTCAGAGATACTGAAGACACAGGTAGAATTTTCAGAAGGCAACGATGAGTGGAGCTTCAAGTTTGCTTCTGCAGAGCGAATATGTGTTGAAGGATCTTCTTGAAAGACATACATATTGCCTTGTCGTTTTCCTCTAGCGAACGTCTCCTTCGTGCAGAGATCCTTGACAAGAACAGAAGAGGGAGTAAATTTAACTGAGGCTTTGGTATCATCAACAAGTTTAGAGACTGAAACAATGTTTTTCTTGATATTAGGAGCATAAAGAACTTTTGAAAGGTTGATAGAAGATTCAGACAAGGGTATAATAGAGTTTCCAATATGAGAGATAGAGTGGTGTGATCCATCTCCAGTAACTATACTACTTCTACCAATGTAAGGAACAAGTTTTAGGAGCTTACCAACATCACCAGTAACGTGAGTTGCTACGCCAAAGTCCACGTACCAAGTACCTTGCTCATTCTGTTTTAGATTCAATTCTGCTAAGGCTGACAACAATAACTCCTTTACTTCTCCGCTGCTCCTTGTACTGTCTGTGCCTCGTCTTGCTTCAGTTTGTGGCGATTTTCCTTTATTTTGAGGATTGAACCAACAATTAGCTTTGATATGTCCCTTCTTATTACATAGAAAGCAAGTAGGAATTGGCCTCTGTCTTTGTGGATTAGAATATGTGTTGGGTGTAGGTAACAGTCCACGACCTCCTTGACTACTTCTCCCTTGTCCTCCTTTTCCCTTGATATCATAGCTTCCTCGTCCTTGTGCATAAGTAATCCCTATAGCAAGAACTTCTTGGGTCCCAATATGCATAAATGATTCTTCAGAAAATCCCTTTAGGTTCATCTCATATTGTAACAATTTTGCACGCAGATCTTCAAAATTGGGCAGCTCAGGTAAACACAACAAGGAAGTAACAATCATATGATAGTCGTGTCCCAATCCACTGAGGGTTTGCTGTACCAAATCTTTATCAGTTACTGTACTTCCAACAACTGCTAGCTGATCTGTGATAACCTTCATTTTGTTCAAATATTCCATGATGGTCATAAAATCCTTTCTTAACATTTGAAATTCTCTTTTAAGAAACATAATCCTGGCCTGAGAAACCTGTGAGTATGTCTGACCAAGTCTGTTCCAAAGTTGCATGGAAGTGCAGTCATCTGGAATTGCTACAAGTACCTCTTGTGACAGTGTAGATGTAATATAAGCAACTAGCGCTTGGTCTCTTTTCATCCAAGCTACAAATTCAGGATTTCTAACATATACCGTAGTAGATTCCCCTTTGTTGTCCCTTTCTTCTCTTGATATGAACTCGGGAGGAACTGGAATAGATCCATCCAGATGTTCAGAAAGATCCTGACTCCTAATGAAAGGTATGATTTGCCTCTTCCAAGTCAAGAAGTTACCATTGTTTAACTTTTCAGACACGAGTTGATTGAGGAAACTTGAGGAAAGAACCGACTGAGTAGGAAGTGAATCCATGTTTCACAGAATGACGAGTGTTTCCAACACAATCTGTCTACAGTTTCTGTAACTCTTTTTTTTTTTGCAGAAACTAATTCAGATCAATGGCTGATTTAAAACAGAAATTGAATATCTATCAGATTTCTGTTTTTCAGAAGGGAGTGAATCCCGAATACTAAAACCACAAAAAATATGAGAATATGAATTCACACTCGGTGTTGCCACAAAGCTTTCAAGCTATAGGAAATGAAATGGTAGAAATGAGGGTATCTCCAGATCGGCTTGGTCAGATCTGATCAGGAATAGGGCTGGATCAAGTATTTAGCTGGATCAAATAAGACCCGATTGCGTGATTAGATCACGCTGACAGGTTAAAGAAAATCAGATGGGGTTCAACGAAGGGTTTGAGATCAAAACCTGGGCTGAGTTTACCCAGTCCTCTTATGAGTTAACTTAGATTTAGTTAGAGAAGAGAGTTGGATCAGATCTGATTAACGTCAGATCTGATCGAGATCAAGAGACAAGAAAAAAAATTGAGATTGTGGAAACTGGGTTAACGCAGATTAGTTAGAGACGAGAGTTTGATTAGATCTGATTAACGTCAGATCTAATCGAGATCAAGAGACAGAGAAATCGAAATTTGGGGAAACAAACGAGATTTGGGGAAACAAACGAGATTTGAAAAAAAAACAAAATCGAGATTGGGGAAAACAGACGAGATTTGAAAGGAAAAACAATTTCTTGACTTAGAAGAGAAAAAATCGAGAAGAGGCAGATCTTTTGGACATACCTTTGAGATCGATTTCAGTTTCAGCTGTAGCGTAGCTTTGATACCATGAAAGATTTTCAATGTTTTCGTCCTTCCCTGCGTGAAAGCTGAGAAACAAGAGAGATAGAGAGGGAGAGAGGAACTGCAAGAAGGCCGATACCCGCACTGTTTTCTTTTTAGGGTTGGCTGCTGTATTAGCTTCTTTATAATAACATATCATTACAGAGATTAGGGTACAAAAGTACCCTTATTACAAAAGAATAAATTACATCATGCCATTAATGAAAAAGCAATGATCACGGGTCTGGATCTTCAGATCCGTGACCCGTGACAAGGGGAATACACTTCTTTCGGGGTTGGTTGCGTCGAGGAGAGGAAGAAGAAGACAAGGGGAGAGAGGCGGGAGAAAGAGAGAGTCGAGGAGCGGGAGCGCGGTTTCGGTGTGTAATGCGACCCAGATCCAACCTGAATCCAAACAATTTTTTTTTTTGAAAAAGCTTGAGTCTTAAAAGCTACGTAACATGGACACTTCTAAAAGGGCGACGCACCCGCAAACACTTGGACACACCTTCCTTTGTGTCAGAAGTCAACCACACTAGGGATCCATTTCTGTTCTAAGTGGATTTGGTTAACCCTAACCAAGTCCAGTTTCATTTATATTATACACATAAATAAATAAATGTGAGCACACATACCCGTATATATATATACACACACACACACACATATATATATATATATATATATATATATATATATATATATATATATATATATATATATATGCACCCCCACACTTGAGTGTTTTTGAAATTTCCATGTTGCACCCTCGGCACCCACACTTGCATCTATGTGACATAGATTAAAAGAGATTTCGTGTGAAGGAATGGACATACTTCACTTCTATTTTTCTCAAAATTCAACAAATACTCCCTGTTCAGACCATAATACTCTAATGCAGTTGATAAATATGCCACTCTGTATTCTATTGATCTTTTGAATATTTGTTGGCATGTTATTTTCCCCTTTTCTGTCCTTGTCCTGGGTCGATCTTTCGAAATAGGACATGTGCAGTGCGGAGCTCTACTGTGTGGAAAATGCATCGAGTGTAGGAATGCGCGGTATGCATTCGCTTGATCAGTGACGTGGGGTGGTAGCACGACATGCGATAGACATCCGTATCGTCGTTAGTGCATCATTATGTGATGACACAGACGTGAAGCGTTGTTTGGTTAAGCAGTGCCAGCGGATCAGAGGATGTTGCCTTTGGGGATTTGGTTAAGGACCTCTCGGCTTGCAAGAGTGTCCCACGCATAGCGGTTTGACGCACGGGGGTGCGTGCGGGTTAGGGCTAATTCCCCCAGGAATCACCTTAGGTGGTTTCAACCGAGTATGGTGACTCGGGGATAGGTGAGTGAATGCCTAGGCGCCGACGAATGAGTCTGGGTGGTGCTCTTCGCTATGGTGTTCAATCATCAACTGGTCTTTGGACTAGGGGCCGCAAGGTCTTGTTTCTTCAGTGGCGAGGTTTTGCTATGTTGTACGCATGGAGCTGCAATACGCTTCATGGCACACAAGGCTAAGGCAAAGTTTGTGCCTCTTTTGGAAGTGATAGCTGGTATGGGGACTATGCACTAAGTGGCATGGACTACATGGAATGTGCATTTGGAAATGCGCTTGATTAGCTTTCGCTAGGCAGCTACGCGTGGGGTGGTGCGCAGGGCCAATGAAAATGATTCAGTACATGAAAAGGTGTTGGTACGTGGCTTTTGGCCGTTAGGCTGGCCAGCTTGGGCAGCTTGGTGCGTCGCGGGTTTGCGAAGCATTCTATGCCTGTGACAGAGCGATAGAAAGGCTTGTAGCAGTAAAGAAGTGTAATGAAGTGCTAAGGAAGGGATGTGGTATCTCTACGAGCCACGCAACCACATACACACATACAAAGTAGCCACTAATGGACGAAAATACAAGAACCACAAAAAGTGGTAAACACACAAGAAGAGAAGGAATAAAAGTATTTCACTTCAAGAATGGCTTCAAAGAAGCTTAACTTACAAGGGGAAAGCCCCCCTTTATTAATAGACAAAGAGGCACCTTTGGAAGGTCTCCATATGGGACGTTGGAGCCCTTCCAACGGTCACAAATATGACCGTTGGAAGTTCCAACGGTCACAAATATGACCGTTGGAAGTTCCAACGGTCACAAATATGACCGTTGGAAGTTCCAACGTCCCATATGGTGGGCCCATTTAATAAGAAAAAGAAAAGAAAAAAGAAAAGAAAGAAAAAGAAAAAAGAAGGAAAAAGCAAAAGTAAAAAAGAAGGAGAAAGGTACATATGTGCTTGAATAAGTAAAAAGACAGATTTACCCCTAATGGGTATTACAAAAGAATATATATATATATATATTTATAAATATATAGATAGACACATAGCCGCATAGACACATATATATGTAATATATATATGAATATGTGTCATGATATATATATATATATATATATATATATATATATATATATATATATATAATTTAACACCCCCCTCAAACACACGGTGAGATCACCGAGAGTTTGCTAAGGAGGAAGTAAAATTGAGGCGATGCCAGAGCTTTGGTGAAGAAGTCTGCTAGCTCGTACTCGGTGGGAACATATGGAAGTTGAATGGCACATCGTAAGAACTCATCACGAACATAATTGCAGTCCATCTCTATGTGCTTTGTTCGTTTGTGGAAGATGTGATTGCTGGCAATGTAAATAGCACTCTTGTTGTCGCAACACAGCTTTGAAGGAGTGGAGAATGAATGCCCATGTCTTTAAGCAAGCTTCTTAACCAAATAAGTTCAGTAGTGGTTGTAACCATCGCCTGATATTCTGCCTCTGTAGAAAAGAGAGATACTTTCTGTTGCTTCTTACTTCTCCAAGATATTAGTGACTCTCCAAGAAATACACAATAACCTGTGGTGGAAATACGATCATCGGGGTTGCCCCCCAATCAGAGTTATTATAAGCAAGTAAATTAAGAGATGAGAAAGCGGATAAGAATAAGCCTTTTGTTATGGTGTTCTTTAAGTATCTGATGATCCTTATGACTGCGGCCATGTGAATGGTAGTATGAGCAATCTGGAATTGGCTTGCACTATAAACAACATGAGAGATATCGGGCCTGGTGATAGATAAATATGTTAGTGACCCAATTAACTGACGATAAGGAGTGGGATCTGCTAACGAAGTGCCATCATTGGCTCTCATCTTGGCATTGATCATCTCTGGAGTTTCCACTTTCTTGTCATCTGTTAGCCCAGATCGATCAATGATGTCGGATGCAAGCTTCATCTGAGAGAGGACATATCCCCTTGGAGAGTATGTAACTTCAATTCTTAAAAAATATCTTATAAAACCAAGGTTAGACATATCAAAATTTTCTTTTAAAATATTTTTAATAAGTTCAATACCCTTTTTATCGTTACCGGTGATGATCATATCATCTACATATAGTAACAAGATAGTTATATGTTCCCCTGAAGACTTAACAAACAAAGCAGTATCAGTATAACAAGAAGAAAAACCATTATCAACAACTACTTTGCTAAATAAATCATACCAAACTTTTGGTGCTTGTTTAAGACTATAAAGCAAGGTTTTAAAACCCGTGACTCGGAACTCGACTCGTTCTTTATTGACTCGTGACTCGGCGGGTCAACTCGGTGACTCGGACCGGGTTTTGTTAACTTTTGATTTTAAAACAAAGACAATATATAAATTGTTATTTAAACATATAAAGGTTTGTAGAATGACTTAATTACTAGTTTAATTGATTAATAAGTAAAATAACATCAAGTAAGACTGCTCTTAATTCAAATCTCACATTTACTAAAGAAACTACACAAGCAGGAGCAAGTCTTTCAAGACAATATATTAAGAATGACTTAATTATTAGCTTCAAGAACTTTAATAGCCATGCTCGATCATGGTTTACATCCTGAATATATGGTCATAGTTGTTGTGTTGCAGGTACTCAAAAAATCCTTGCAAAATTTTGGGAACATTGAACTTTATCTTGATATTTGTAAGTGTGTTTCTGATGTAGAGTTGATTGGACCATGCCCTATATATCTGCACATAAATGCATATAAGCTTTGGATAATGAGAATGTTGTGATGTATATATATTATAATGATAAATGTGGGCATTTTATGCTGTTGGTTTTGAACAGGCTGGCTGCCAACTATTGTGTAGGTCTCAGAGATGGTTGCATGAGGGATCAGTTATGTTAGCTGGATTAGTGGATTCACTCTATGTTCATTGAGGGGTACTGGGTTTGATTCCTTACCTGGAGCTACCAAAAGGAATGAATGATTGACAATTGGACATGTGAAATTTGATTGACTTTTACTAATTTTGTGATTTTATATTAAGTTGGTAAGCCTATTGTTATTATGCTATTTGTTCTTTGAAAAATGAACACTTATATATGAAAAAAAAATGGCCATAGCTTTTGAAAAATGAAAAAAGAAAAAAGTGCCCAAAACTCGCCCGAGTCAACCCGAGTTAGGCCGAGTCAACCCGAGTCAGGCCGAGTCAAGGCCGAGTTTTCGCAGAACGAGTTTAGCTTACCGAGTTGACTCGTTGGAGGGCCGAGCCGAGCCGAGTCACCGAGTTGACTCAGCGAGTTTTAAAACCATGCTATAAAGAACTTTGTTTAATTTAAGAATATTTTCTTTTCCAATTTCAAGAGCCGGCGGAGGATCCATAAAGACTTCTTCACATAGATTTCCGTTCAAGAATGCATTTTTAACATCTAGTTAAAAGATAGGCCTTTGTTTAATGGATGCTAAGGCAATTAAGGTTCGTACGCTAGTCATCCTAGCTACTGGAGCAAAAGTTTCTTCATAATCAATCCCGTATTCTTGGGCGTAGCCCTTGGCAACCAACCGAGCTTTGTATTTTTCGAGAGTTCCATCACATTTGGTTTTAACTTTATATACCCATCTACACCCAATTGGCTTTTTCCCTAAGGGTTGTCTTATAATGCTCCAAGTTTTGGCTTTGTTGAGTGCTTCTAATTCAACTCTCATGGCTTTAATCCAATGTGGATGGTCCTTAGCCTTTTTAAAAGTGGAGGGTTCATCATATGAGTGTATCATCATGAGACATGTTCTATAGTTAGGAGAGAAGGATTCATAAGACACAAATTTTTATGGTAATCTACTATTGCGAGAGGATCTCCTAAGTTGGTTATCTTCAACATGTTCTTCTAAGGAGAAGTCTTGGGAATATCTTTCAAACGCAGTTTGATGTTCATTTCCTAACCGCCGAGTATACACATTAATCTCATTAGGATTCTCATTTTGAGAATCATCAATATGTTGAAGAATGCTATTATCGTGATGTAAAGTACCATCACAAGAATTATCACAACTAATTTCACTTTGGGATTTACTTCTAGGTGCTAAGTCAAATAAGAATGAGTAATCAATGTCTTCTTTAGATGTTTGAATATCAAAACCATTTTGTTCCTCAATAAAATTTACATTTCGGGAAACATAAAGTTTGTTATTTCGAATGTCATAGCATCTATAACCTTTTTTATTTTCACCATAGCCAATGAATACACATTCAAGAGATTTTGGTGACAATTTGTCTTGTCCTTGAATAAGAACAAAGCATTTACATCCAAAGATCCTTAGTCTATTAAAATCAGGAGTAATTTTAAACAAATTTTCAAAAGGAGAAACATTTTTTAACGAAGAAGAGGGGGCATACGGTTTATAAGATATGTTGCGATGAGAATGACTTTGGCCCAATTTTTTTTGGGAACCTTTTTAGAGACAAGAAGAGTTCTTGTAGTTTCAATTAAATGCCTATGTTTCCTTTCTGCAAGACCATTTTGTTATGGAGTTTTTGGGCAAGATCTTTGGTATATAATTTCGTTTAGTTTGAGGTAATTTTGAAAATCTTTTGACATGTATTCACCTCCGGAATCAGATCTAAAAATAGCTATGTTATTTTGGAATTGGTTTTGAATAAGAATATGAAATTCTTTAAAATTAGAAAAGACATCAGATTTATTTTTAATAATATACACCCGTGTATCTAGTAAAGTCATCAATAAAGACAACATAGTAAGAATAGCCTCCTTTTGACATAACGGGTGCCGGTCCCCATACATCGGAATGCACAAGTTCGAAGGGTATTTTTGACACAAAACTACTATGCGAATACAGAAGTGAATAAATTTTTCCAAGTATGCAATCATTGCAAGTAAATGTATTTGTATTACAAATTTTTTCCAAAAAAGGAAAAAACTACAACTTGAAGATACTAGGATGTCCAAGCCTCTTGTGCCAAGTCTCAATATCTTTATATTGAACATGGTTACAAAAAGATTTAGATGGCAAAGACGAAAAATCCATATAGTATATGTCTCCTCTTCTACGGCCTTGCCCAATCCCCTTCCTAGACCGGAGATCCTGCACATAGTGAAAATGAGACACTGCATTCAAAATCAGTGATTTGAGAAACGAAAAAAAGGTTCAAACTAAGTTTTGGAATAATTTTTATTTTTGGAACAAAAGAGTCTTTATTTTGGCCATAAACTTTTTCAAGTTTTCCAATTCCTTCAACATCTAAGGATGTTCCATCGACCGTGGAAACATATGATTTAAAGGAATTGAGACTTGGTTTTGATAAAAGTGATGCATTTGGAGTCATATGGAAAGAGGAACCCGAGTCAAGTATCCAAGAAGCCATACCTAGAACGGAGGAAATGGTGACACCGAAAGTGGAAGGTATAGAGGAGTTCATTCTCATGAATTGTTGGAGAGTTTCGGTAAGATGTGCAATGAAATCCTTAATGTCTCCATCTTTTTTTGAATCTTCATTTGAGATTGGAGAAGTCTCTCCAACGGAAGCCACTTTCTTCTTAAGCTTGGGGCAATCCGGTCGAATATGACCCAGTTCATTACAATGATGACAAACAATCTTTCTTCCTCCACCATTATTTTTCCAAAAGTGAGGTGGTTTATATGGTCTAACTTTGTTACAGGGTCTAGACACTGCATGAACTTCACCACCTTCCTTTTTTAAGGCCAAACATGTCTCCTCTTGACATAAGTCGGCTAAGATATCACTAAGGGGAGTGGAAGCCCTATGAAGGAGGGATCCTCTTAGTTGCTCAAATTCGGGATGGAACCCATGAATAAATTGAAAAAATCTTTCTTTTTCCATTTTCTCTTGCCTTATGGCAATAGCACTGCCTTCCCATTGAGTTCAAGAATGATGAGTTCATCCCATAAAGAGGATAGGGCACTAAAATAGTCCCTAATACTCGTATCACCTTGCTTTGTTTCTCTAACTTTTTCTTGCAAAAAGAAGTGTCTAGCAAGATCACGTTGCGTGTACATCCCTTTCATAAAAAACCAAGTTTCATTGGCTTTCTTGAATTTGGCAAGATTGGCACAAATTTTTAGCTCAACATTATTCATGAACCATGCTAATATTTTAGCATGCTCACTTTCCCAATTTTCCATTTTAGAAGAAAATTCAAGAATGGCCTTTTCTTTTTCTTCTTCATTCAAAGCTCTCTCCTCGTTACCTTCAAATTTAGTGAGTTTCAATTGTGGTTCCGGAATGGTTCCACACACATAACTCCAAAGTTTTTTACCTTTGAGATTATTTTCTATGGCGGCCGCCCACGTACGATAATTGGTCCTCTTTAATTTAAATGAGAGATCAATTTTTGAATCCTTGTCGGCCATCCTTAACATAGAAAAAATGAAAGCAAAAGAGAGGAGGGATACTACTTGTCAAAAGAAGTCCAATGAAGTTTTTTACAACCTTGCACTGATACCATGTAATGAAGTGCTAAGGAATGGATGTGATATCTCTACGAGCCACACAACCGCATACACACATACAACGTAGCCACTAATGGGCGAAAATACAATGAACCATAAAAAGTGGTAAAGACACAAAGAGAGAAGGAATAAAAGTATTTCACTTCAAGAATGGCTTCAAAGAAGCTTAACTTACAAGGAAAAAACCCCCTTTATTTATAGACAAAGAGGCACCTTTGGAAGGGCTCCATATGGGAAGTTGGAGCCCTTCCAACGGTCATAAATATGACCGTTGGAAGCTCCAACGTCCCATATGGTGGGCCCATTTAATAAGAAAAAGAAAAAAGAAGGAAAAAGGAAAAGTAAAAAAGAAGGAAAAAGTACGTGTGTGAATAAGTAAAAAGACAGATTTACCCCTAATGGGTATTACAAAAGAAAAAATATATATATTTATAAATATATAGATAGACATATATATATCTATATATATATATATATATATATATATAGTACATATAATTTAACAGGAAGGACCATCGCGCCACACAGGCTTATTGAAAAAGTAGGCCTTTTTTTGTCCAATAGGTTTTGACTTTGTAAGAGATTCATTAAGTATCATTGTCTTTTTTGTTATAATACATGGTCAACTGTTAAATTATGTACCTAATCATTTAATGTAATATATATATTTTATATATATAAGGTAATACATATACATATATTAATATATATGCATATGTATCTACTTATTATATATATAAAATATATATTTCTATTTGTTTAGCTGTAGGGGTAGTTTAGTCTTTTCCTCTATTTTACGCACATTCACTTTTTGAATGTGATTGTAAATTTATTTTTCTTTTATTTCTTTTTCATTTTTTATTTTCTTTTTATTTAATGTACCAAAAGGTACCTTGGGGGGCCCACTCACATAGACGTTGGGCCCCTCCAACGGTCACATTTGTGACCGTTGGAGGGGCTCCAACGTCTATGAGTGGAGCCCCTCCAAGGCCCCCTTAGGTGTTGTTATAAATAGGGGTTCTCCCCTTTCTCTCATGGCTTTGAGTCAAAGCCCAAGTGCTCAATAAATTGATTCCATTATTTTTATGACTTTGCACATTTGTGAGTTATTTGTGAGTTGTGCTTTTGTGCACAAGTGTTCTAAAGTGTTCTTATTGTGCATTCGTGCCGGGTTTATTATCAAGAATATTAAGGTCTTGATCTTAGTATCTTGTTGGAGATACTTTCACATGGTATCAGAGCCTCGTTGAAGGAGGAGGATCGTGCATCTCGTCACTTGTGAAGTACCTCGAAAAACGTGCCCTCAAGTTAGTGAAGTTTTGGAGTAAATGTATACTTCGGGCAATATTTTAGAAGCAACTTTTGTCAAGAAAAGTTTAAAAATCCTTTAAGGTACGCATTATTTTCTATCGTCTTTCCTCTCTAATGGGTGAAAAAGACTCCCACTTCTCCCTTGGGTTTAAACTTAGTGGTTCGAACTACCATGTTTGGGCCGGCAATATGGAAGCCCATATCAAAGGGAAAGGCCTTTGGGGATACGTTCAAGGTTCCATATCGAAACCCGAACCCAAACTTTCTATCATAGAGAAAGGGGATCTTAAGATTCTTGAAGGTGAAGATAGACAAAAGGCCCTAGAAGAATATTCCAAAAAGCATGATGAGTGGGAAATGAAGAACTTCAAAATATTGTCTTGGATTTTTTCATCCGTTGAAACCAAGATCAATGCCAACATCATTAAGTTTAAAAGGGCCTCCGAAGCTTGGTTGTACCTTGAAAAAATGTATGCTTCAAGGGACTTATCTTACAAATATTATCTCCAAAAGAAAGCTTTGACTCTTCAACAAAACGATTTGTCTATTCGGGAATATTTTGCCAAACTATCATCTATTTGGGACGAGCTTGCTATGCTCGAACCAAAATGGAGTGGAGAAGCTATTGAATTAAGACACAAACAACTAGAGGAAGATCGATTCTTCAACTTTTTAAATGGTCTTAGACCCGAATTTGAGCAAATCCGGTCCTCTCTTCTATCCGCGTTCACATCTCCCTCTATTGAAGATGTCATCACCAAGCTAAGTGGTGAGGAAACACGTTTGGGGATTAGTAAAAATAACTCGAGTATCCTTGCTACACCTTCTCAAAGTGATTATGAAGTGGTTAATGCTGTGTCAAGACCCGAAAATAATTTGAAGACCTACAAACCACCCCATTTCAAAAATCAAGGGCAAGGAGGAAATGATCGATATGGCAAGAGAGACTATAGCAAATTAACTTGCCATTTTTGTAAAGAACCGGGGCATATCAAACCCATTTGTCCCAAATGGAAGAAATTTCTTGCCGGGGCTTTAGCATCCCAATCAGAGGAACGACCTTCGTCATCAAATGAGTCTCTTTCGCTTCAACAAATTATGGATGCTCTTCAACCTCTTCTCAAAGGAGGCATTTCTGGAGCCGCTATGTCATCCTCTTCCTCTCTCGGTAAGACATCTTGGCTCCTTGATTATGGTGCTTCATTTCGTATGACTCCAAGTCCTTGTTTTCTTTCTGATTATTCTAAAAATTTTCTTCCATCTTTTGTCTCAACGGCGGATGGAACACCTCTTGAAATTAAATGAATGGGCAATTTTGAAAAACAAGACTTCTTTATCCCCAAAATTCGTCTTATACCAAAACGAAACTTAAATTTACTTTCCGTTTATCAACTCTCGGACTATGGTTGCGCTATAAAATTTTCTTCTGATAAATGTTGGATACATGATCGCCAGTCCGGGAAGTTGATTGGGGAAGACTCTAGGAGAAGAGACCTCTACTATGTTGATTTTCTTAAAATTCCAAAGAATCAATTTTGTAATGTTGCTCAAAAGAAAGATATTCATGTATGGCATAAGAGATTGGGTCATCCCAACATTGTTAAAATCTCTTATTTGCCTTTTATTAAGCGTCTTTGTAATGAAAATTTTGTTTGTAATGAATGTATTCTTGGAAAAATGAGAAGTCTTCCTTTTCCTCAAAGATCCATGTTTACAACAAAATCTTTTGAAATTGTTCACTCCGATGTATGGGGTCCGGCTCCGGTGATATCTAAGGGAGGTTTCTCATACTATGTTATCTTTGTGGACGATTTCATTAGGTTTAGTTGGATATATTTTCTTAAACATAAACATGAAGTTTTCTCAACTTTTAAAACATTTCATATGATGGTTTTAAATCAATTCAATGGAAATTTATAAATTCTTAGAACCGATTCGGGTGACGAATATCTTTCCAATGAATTCAAAAGTTATCTTGAAAATTATGGAATTCTCCATCAAAAGTCTTGTCTTAAAACCCTCCAACAAAACAGGTTGGCTGAACGAAAACATAGGCATATTATAGAAATAGCACGAACTTTGCTCATTTCACAAAATATTCCGAAAAAACTTTGGGCTGAGGCAGCCCTTACATCTGTCTATCTCATAAATAGACTTCCATCTAAAAACTTGAACAAAAATTTCCCATTTAAAAAATTATACGAAAAAGAACCTGATTACAATAGGTTAAGGGTTTTTGGATGTAAATGTTTTGTCCTTACTGATAAAAATGACAAACTCTCCCCTAAGGCCATTCCTTGTGCCTTTCTTGGTTATTCTGAAACTCAAAAAGGCTTTCGCTGTTATGATATTAAAAGTGATAAACTATATGTTTCCAGAAATGTGAGCTTTTTGGAAAATATTAGTGGTTTCGAAAAACTTGAAACTAATGACGAGAATATAGACTATTCCTTTCTGTTTGATTTATTGACCGAAGATGATGATACTAGTGATGATGAATCAAATCAAAATGACTTAAGTAATAATGAAACCCATTATGAGTCCTCAACTCTTCATCAACACATCAATGAAGAACCACATAGAGATCCCATAACCTACTCTCATAGAGATAGGAATACTTTCAGAAGTGCCCTCGAAAGATATGATAGTGAGTCTACTCCTTCGAGTGAAGAAAACCTTCGCAGGACCGAAAGATCAAGAAGACCACCTTCTAGGTTCATCTCATATGAGTCCTTTTCACCTAAATATAGAGCCTATCTAAGCGCCATTCACTCTTACATAGAACCTAGGAACTTCGAGGAAGTACGAAAATGTCCGGAATGGATAGTCGCTATGAATAATGAACTAGAAGCTCTAAAGAAATAAAAAACATGGGAGTTTCAAGACCTTCCTAAAAACAAGAAAGCAATAGGGTGTAGATGGATGTTTAAGGTCAAGACTAGGAGTGATGGGTCCCTTGAGAGATATAAGGCCCGTTTAGTTGCAAAAGGATATGGTAAAAAATATGGGATTGGTTATGAGGAGACCTTTGCCCCGGTAACTCGGATGGTCACCGTCCGATGTCTTATAACCGTTGCCTCAATCAATAAATGGAACATCTATCAGATGGATATTAAGAATGCCTTTTTAAACCAAGATCTAAACATCTAAACAAAGAAGTATATATGGATGTTCCTCTTGGAATGGAGCCTCCTAAAGGAAAAGTGCTTCGCCTTCGGAAAGCACTTTATGGTTTAAAACAAGCTCCCAAAGCTTGGTATGATAGGTTTAACTCCGTAATGTTAGAAAATGGTTTTTCATCCCGCTTTACTGATACTGCTTTGTTTGTTAGAAAATCTAATGCAGGGATTGTTATTCTGTTACTATATGTGGATGACATGCTTATAACTGAGAGCGATTCTAAAGGGATTAAAAGCATAAAATCCATTTTAAAGGATAAGTTTGAAATGTCTGACTTGGGTTTCTTAACTTATTTTCTGGGTATTGAGGTAGCATACTCTCATAGAGGATATTTTTTTGTCTCAAACTAAGCTTGCATCTGAGATTATTGACAGGTCAGGTATTACAGACGATAAAATTTGTGAAACTCCTGCTATAGTAGGAGCTAAAATGAAGATTGATGATGGTGTTCCTCTCTCCGATCCTACTCCTTACAGGCAACTAGTAGGATCGTTGATGTACCTAAGTATCACCAGACCAGATATATCACATGCGGTGCATACGGCAAGTCAGTTTCAGCATGCACCAACTTCTGTTCACATGGGTGCTATCTTACGTGTCGTAAGATACCTAAAGCACACTATTAATAAGGGAGTTTTTCTGTCTTCCTCTTTTGAGTTAAAATTAATTGCTTATACTGACTCTGATTGGGGAGGTGACCCAAATAACCATCACTCCACCACTGGTTTTTGTGTATTCTTAGGAGACTCATTGATCTCATGGAGATGCAAGAAGCAGCAAAAGGTGTCTCTATCATCAACTGAAGCCGAATATCGTGCCATGGCGACTACTACCATGAAAATTGTTTGGATTCATCAGTTGCTGGAAGACATGGGGATCACTATTGAAGGGCCTACCAAGCTTTGCTGTGATAACAAAAGTGCGGTTTATATTGCTAAAAATCACACTTTTCATGAGCGGACCAAACACATAGAGATGGATTGTCACTATGTTCGGGAGGCGTACCTCAAAGGAATCATTGACCTTCCATATGTCACGTCCGAATATCAGTTGGCGGATTTCTTCACTAAAGCCTTGTGTGCTTCGCGTTTCAACTTTCTTCTTAGCAAACTCTCGGTCATCCTGCCCTAAGTTCGAGGGGGGTGTTAAATTATGTACCTAATCATTTAATGTAATATATATTTTATATATATAAGGTAATACATATACATATATTAATATATATGTATATATATCTACTTATTATATATATAAAATATATATTTCTATTTGTTTAGCCATAGGGGTAGTTTAGTCTTTTACTCTATTTTACGCACATTTACTTTTTGAATGTGATTGTAAATTTATTTTTCTTTTATTTATTTTTCATTTTTTATTTTCTTTTTATTTAATGTACCAAAAGGTACCTTGGGGGGCCCACTCACATAGATGTTGGGCCCCTCCAACGGTCACATTTGTGACCGTTGGAGGGGCTCCAACGTCTATGAGTGGAGCCCCTCCAAGGCCCCCTTAGGTGTTGTTATAAATAGGGGTTCTCACCTTTGTATTCTCTCATGGCTTTGAGTCAAAGCCCAAGTGCTCAATAAATTGATTCCATTATTTTTATGCCTTTGCGCATTTGTGAGTTATTTGTGAGTTGTGCTTTTGTGCACAAGTGTTCTAAAGTGTTCTTATTGTGCATTCGTGCCGGGTTTATTATCAAGAATATTAAGGTCTTGATCTTAGTATCTTGTTGGAGATACTTTCACATCAACATCAATACATGACAACTTATGATTTAAGAAAAAGTTTCATGTGGCTTGCTTTTCACTTTTACATTATTTGGATCTGTTCATGCAAATAAGACTTAATAAGTATTTTCTATGGAAAGTGCCAGAAACTGTCACGTGGATACAGCTGCGGATTCGGCTATATAGTGTTTTTTATGAAATTTTCCAATACAACTAGTATGTAAATGGATACCATGCAGGAAACAAAAATATGTGTGCATAGGCCAGAAAAGAATCCAGCAAAAACTTGCACCCCATGCTATCTATTATTGTATGAAGTGTGATATCAAGTCAATGCCTGAACCTATTGGTTTATTTAGCTGGGTTACTTTGATCTGGTTAATTCAACTGAAAAATTATCAAAGTGAATTAATTTAGTCAGGTTGAGTTATATTTAACAGATGAGGTCAAGTTATTTGACGAAGCACATGATATACCAATTTGAGATTGATTACGAAGTACGAACCTTCTTCTCATACCAGAACCACTCAGTTTTAACACAATCAATCTGCAAGCTGGTTTTGTTAATCATTGATCAGTTACTGTGATACATAGTCTAAGCAATCTATTTGACGACAGAAGTTAGCAATCTGGTATCTTTGATCATGACACTGACAGTGCTCTATAGAGTCAACTGCCAGCTGAATCTGGCTGTGGTGTGCCCAGAGTTAGCAGAAACTTCTTAGATAGGTGGAAAACTCGCTTTGGAAGTGCGATACTCCTCGCTTTCGAAACTTGATGAGAACTTCGATTCCCTCACGCTTCTCTTATGTTTTCCACATGCTTCATCTATTCTTGTTATATGTCCTCTTACTAAACTTGTCATGTTTTTTATGTGTTTTCTCTTACTCTTTTCACTCACTTCCATGTGCTTTCTCTAAATTGGTAGTCATGATTTTTAGATTTTGTTAAAACTTTAATTCTTACACTAAAAAATCATGAAATTTAATATTAATCAATTTTATTTTAGTTTTTATTTGTGTTTCATTTTGATTCCCATTCAATTCTTATATTTTTTTTTTATTCCTCGCTTCCCGCTTCCTATACATTTTAAAATGCATTGCTTCTTGCTACCGCTTTCTGTATCGTTTCTCGCTTCTGCTTCCTAGTCTGGCAACCTTGGGTGTGCCAAGTTATGGAGAACATGTTTAAATTTTTGTATTGCAACAAAATGTCATTGCCCAAAATGAAATATCCTTGTGATCTTAATATTCCTTTGATGGAAGTTGGGAAGGTTTTTATTTGTAGAGTCCATTTTGAAACACCTCATATTTTGGTTATCAAGCAATCAACTCTTCCTTCTCATCGGTAACTTTGTGAATCCCAGTTAACAGTAGAACCTCAGCTCTTTTGAGAAACTAGAGCAAAGAAATTACTTTGAAGCATTACTAACTCTCGGTAGTTCCATCTTTCACTTGGCCTCAAACCCTGTAGTAAAACTTTCTATTTCTTTTTTCTGACCTTTATCGCCCGAAACAAGGTGATGCTTTCTGAATGTGACACACATTTTTTCTTTTTTCCTTTCTTGGGTGGGTGGGTGGGTGTCGCAGTGGTGCTACTTAAGACATTTTTACTTGAACTAACCTGTAGTCCTGTTGTAATTCATGTTTGGTTTCTTTATATACTTGTGACTTCTTCCTTTAGTTCAGGGCAAGGTATTAGCAACTATAATGTGGTTTCTTCAAAATTCAACAAAATGAAAGGTGGTTACATTACTATTCTTGAGTTGAAAAATGCCGAATTCTGTGGAACATGAGTCAGCACATTGACTCGATTGGCTACTTTATTGATTGCTGAGCAATTTCATCTAGTTCAAGAAGATGCATGCACTAGGGACTCCTGCATGAATGCTAATTGATTCCTGAATTGGAAGTCACTACAACTGATTTGTTGTAAATCATTGAACTCCTCGGTTCATATTTGACTTTAAGTGCCTCCTATGTGACCAAGACAATTATGACTATGCTGCATGCATGACTTGTATCTATCTTGATACCTTCTAACGAGAACCTCCTGCTAGATTAATATGAAGGCTTGCCAGCCAACAAGTCAGACCTTTTATCTTTATCTTATAGATTATGGCAAAGCTGAACTTAATGTGATGTCAGGTATTAGATGAATATCTGAATGCTTTTGGGGATTCTTGGAGGAAGGTGCAAATTGATGCCAATCAATCATGGCCCTTTTTGACTGAATCTCTTACAAAGTTTCAGGTACTTTCTTTTTCTGAAACAGCTATCAATCTACTGTTTGGGACTTGGTACTAATTTGATATTCATATTTTGCAGTTATGAAAATATGTTATGCTTAAAGGTATATAACGTTTCTTCTCATGATCAGAGAGATACTTGTTGCTATTTCAGGACCCCACTGAGGCTGATATGCTGATGAAAATTCAGGGGCATTTAGATGAAGCCAAGGCAATTACTGTAAGTAGTAGTTGATTTCTGTTGTACCTTTTATGTCCAGGTCATGTTATTTTTGCCATCTCTATATATAATTTTCTTCCAAAGATTGTCAACTAGGGAAGTGAACCATCTTATGTACCAGCATGATTTGGAATTATGTTTATTTCGAAATATGGTGGTCGACCTGGTTTCATTGTATATATATATATACCATTAGGGGTATTTTGATCATTTCAGTCCTTGTAATAGGTTCTGCCCATTAGGAGCACATTAGTACTTTTACTTTATTTTGTTCTTTTTGTCTTTTTCTGTTTTTATAGAGACTATTTGGTCTTTGACCAAATAAAGGTGTTGGGTCCCTTTTGGACTAGTCAATAGAGCTATTGAAACAGTCCAACAACTATATTTATAGCTGTTAGAGCAGTCCAACAACTATATTTATAGCTGTTAGAGCAGTCGAACAACTCTATTTGAGACTACCTCTTGTGTATAAATATGGTTGACTCCCTCTTGTTCTTTAATCCTTCTCTTAAGCATTCATGCTCAATAATATCAATATTTTTTATATTTTGTGTTTTTCTCTTTAGTTCTTTAATGTCCTGAATGCACTTAGTGCTTGTGTTGTGCCTTTATGCTCTTGTATTGTCCCTTAGTTGGACTTATGTATGTGCATGTGCATTTTGTGTTAATGATCTTGTAAGCCCTTAGAGGCCATCATTTTGTATTTTTGCATATTTCATTATATGATATTAGAGCCAAGAAATCCTTCTTGGTATTTTGCCTCTTTTGGGTCTTGGGATTCTTTGGTTCAAGTTTGTGCTTTGTGAATAATTCATGATTGTTGTGACTTGGATTCAAGGAAAATCTTGACCTGATATGTATTTTATATCTTTAAGTGTTTCTTATGTTATCTATCTTATGCATTATACATGAGAAAACTCTTTTTTTCTTTATCTTTGAAAAATTATTTGTTATTTTTTATTAAAAACTAACATTTTTAAATGTTTATTTTTAAAATTATTGTTGGCTTTATTTTTTATAATATAATATTTGTTTGATCTTGTGAAATTATATATGTGCAATGCTTTTATAAGATCTAGTTTGAATCTTTTTTCAAAACTTGCTTTATTTGATATGTACGTATATGGTCTAGTATTCTTGAGCATGTATTGTTGGCATTTATATGCTCTATTTGAACAATTCTTGATTATAAATATTAAATCATGTTTGTATTTATTATTAAACTTTGTTTTGTTTCTTTTTTAAAAAATTATCATATATTTTAAGATAATTTGAAATGGTGTTGTGTATCTTTCACAAGAATTGTGTTTGACTTGAGTTTAATTTTTCTCTCTTTACTCTTGGTGTAGTCTTATGTGAAACTTAAAGTAGTTTTTGAAATATTAAAAATTATGATCTAGCTTATGAATAGATAATTTTTGTACTGATATTTGATCCTTGTGCACTTGTGATTGCCTTACATGATGAATGAGATTGTTTATTCATGCATAAGGTATTGAGCATGATTTCTTATGGGAGTCATTCACTTTAATAACTGTTTCTTGTTGGTACTTTTGTGGTCCTTATGATTGTGTTTTTTTCTTAGTCTCATGGTTCTTTAATGAACATTATCTTACATGTTTTGCGTGAGATTTAAATATTATGTTTTTTATTGCATACTTAGTCTTTAATAAAATATTAAGTTGCTTGTTCATAAATTAATGGACGTGCTTGTCCACTTAGATCTTTGGTGGATATGTGTGTTCTTGATTAAAGACTCTTAATTTATTGCATATACATGAGTTTTTGATCTTTTTGTGAGTATCCATGATTGGTTGTACTTGTGTATGCATTTGGTTTTCTATATGGTTCTTTGAGAATCTCTATATATGTTTTGATCCTCTTTAATGTTATATGCCATTGTTGTCTCATAGTAGACTTGTAATCTAGATTGATCTCTCTCTATAGCTTGCTTATATTGACTATGCATATGATTCCACTATATTCATTCTAAGTTTTCATCAACCATTATTGGATTAGAAACTTTGTTTTTTCAAATCGGTTCTTATTATATGAATTCACTTATTTGGAAATTGATTTTTGTGAGTATTTTTTGCCTTTTTATGGCATTTGGATTATCCATCATTGAATTTTATATAATGCATCATTTGTTTTTGGCCTTGTTGTTATTTGGTCAGGGTTAGCCATTGAGGTGAGTTGTGTGTGTACTTCATGTCATCTTATCAATCTTGATTCTCAAGTTTATAAATGATATGTTGTCATTTTCCTTGGGTCTGATTGATAGTTGATTGGCCTTTGAACTCATTCTTGTTGGAAATCCTAGTTAGTTGTTGGGGTGAGTTATGTGTGCACCTCATGTCATCTTGTCGGTATAGGTATGTGTCTAACTGGCAGATGATTGACCTCGGTTTCTATGAGTGTGTTTTACCACTCATTTGTTTATGTGACAATTGATATAGTATTGAATTACTTGATATCTTGTTTTTCCTGTGATGGTAGTTATGTTTTTTAAAACCATGGTGTTTCGAAAGATTGATATTCTTATTCTTCTCGATGGCATTAGTTTGTTTTTCATTACAAGCTCTCTTACTCCTTGTGTCTCCTCATAATTATGCCTCGTATCTAAGTGTCATTATATGTAGACAAGAGATGTTTATTCACACTTTTGTGCATTTCTTTTGCCCATAAGTAGCATTGAGATTATACTCTTGTTATAGTAGTTGATACACTTATTTTAAGTGTCATTATGTGTAGACAAAAGATGTTTATTCACACTTTTTGTGTGTTTGTTTAGCCCATAAGCGGCATTGAGATTAAACTCTTGTTCTAGTAGCTGATACACTTATTTTGAGTGCCATTATATATAGACAAAAGATGTTTATTGACACTTTTGTGTGTTTGTTTGCCCATAAGTGACATTGAAATTAAACTCTTATTCTAGTCGCTGATACACTTGTTTTAAGCAGAGTTACCGGAAACACCTATAGAATAAGGGAAGCGCGAAACACAGTGCTTCCGAAACACGAGGTGAAGCGCAGGTTCAATTGAGGAAGCACGTCCCCCTTTAAAGGGAAGCACATACCTCTTTAAAGGAGTATGCGTACCCCTTTAAAGGGGGACGCGTACCCCGATAAAGGGAGACGCATACCTCTTTAATGGGAGACACGTACCTCTTTAAAGGGGTACGCGTACCCCTTTAAAGGGGGACACTATTGTGGAAATGTCGAATTTGCCCTTAATTTTTTTTTACACATGAATATATTTTTTACTAAGGATAAACTGAGTATTTTACAAAACCCGTGAAAAAATAAAATCGAAAGGGGCTTAGGGTTTTGTTTTTTCACGCGTATCTTCCGACTCCTCCCTCCCTCTCTCTCTCTCTCTCTCGAGTTTTCGGCGAGCTCCGAGTTCCGGCGACCTCAAAAAATTCCGTTGGCCTCCACCGACTTCTGACAATGAAGATGTTCAGGACCTTCAGGTATGCTATCTTCTCTTACCCCCTCTCTGTCACGCTCTGTCACTCTCTCTATCTCGAATCTGGATCTGCTGGGTCCTTGGTGAAAAGGGGACGACAAGAAGCAAGGGTTTGTAACTTGGGTTGGAGGGCTCGACCAATCCCAACACAAAGCAAGGGCACACTGGGCGTAGGGTGACCTCCGGCCACAAAGATGCAAAGGGCTCGTGAGGAGTTGATGGTGGTTGGGTTCTGCCAACTGCGAGCCCTAGGGAGAGGAGGACCTCAGTCTGACCACCTGTGCATGGCAAGTAGCTTGGGCATGGGGGGGGGGGGGTGGCTCGACAGAGACACACAAAGAGGGAGAAGGTTGGGGGAGGAGGCTCCAACAGGGAGCACCATCGGCAGTGGCGTAGGTAGGATTCATGTGAGGGGGGGGGGGGGAAATAGGGGTGTAGCAAGAAAAAAATTTTGGTGTGATAGGGGTTCGGGGGCAGCGTCCCCGTTTTTTTTTTGAGATAAAATAAAAAGTGGCTACAATTATTAATAAAAATCTATTTCATATGGACAACTCAAACTATTTGCTGCAGTCAGGGCTGGGCTACAAAAATGGATAAAAATCTATTTCATCTGGAATCGGAGTTGGGCTAGGACTGAGCTTTTAATTTTTTTTTTAACTGGACGAAGAGGCCCATATTTTGCTTTGATGAAGAGTTTTCGAGTGATATAGGGCTGGTGTCTGACCTGTGTGGTGTGAGGTTCAGCTCGTGATTAGAGGTTTGATTCCTTCATTCTCTCTAGAAAGTACATTTAAGGAACATGGGATTGTTAGAGACTATTTGTTTCATTTTCCTGTTGCAATAACATGATGGTCTTTATCTTTTATGTTATCAATATGATAATTTATATTCTTATTTGAGTCCCATGAATGAACAGTATATTGGTTGAGAAACATTTCACATTTTGTGGTTTAACTGAGTTTATTTGGTCGTCTTTTTTAGGAATAAGGGTTAATGCAATATTTTTTTATCATTCTTGTAGGTTTTAACTTTTAAGTCATTTTGACGATTGCTTGAATCCTGATTCCTGATCAGATTGACTGGATCACTTTTATTATTCTTTTACTGTTGGATATATATGCATTATTGATTTATTGTTTTCAATTTTAAAGTCAATGAAAAACATGTTCTGCCTCCACAAGTTGTCTTATGGTTTCATTATGGTGTTTGATCTTGCAGACTTCCATCCTCTCCTTGATCTCTTGAAGTGACTTTGCTTTATGTGAATTCTGAACTTACATGTTGATCAAGTGAACCAAGCATGATAAAAGAAACAAAACAAAAGAGATACTTATAAGTATCCTATAATATATAAAAAATATATTATAGGAAAATTCTTGAATTCATATTATAAAAACATATTATACAAAATGTATACCAAGCATGATTGAGCTTATCATCCCTATTAAGTATGAATTCTTTGATATACCGAGCCTGGGCACACCCAGGCTCGACTCATTTACTCTATCAGAAGAGTGGGGCAACTAGTATGCTGCAGCTAGTTGTTTAAAATTTTAAATAAATATCATTATTGCTAGTAACAGTTGGCCAATATGAATTTTGTTTTTCTTCGTTATGTTATCTTTCTTTAACATTTTTTCATAAATGCAAACTTTTGAAAGAACTTCCTTTTTTTTTTTTAAATTTTGTCTGCTTTATCATAGTATATTATAGAATTATAGATCTTTCACCTCCTTAAATGATGTTTATTTATTTGTTTTAGTAATTGGTAAATTATGAGTAATGATTTGTGTTCTTCACTCTCCATCCTTTACTGTTAATAATAGTTTTTTTAAAGTGTTTTAGGCTGATTCTTATACTTTTATGATGTAAATATATTTGCATGTTCTTTGCTTCATTAATGACCATCCCAAGCTATGATCACGATAATTCTGATGACGATGACGATTCTTTGTACAATTTGGAGCATGAATCATCTAGTGGTGTTAGGAAGGGCAAGAAGAGGTCTTCTGCTTGTCCATATCAGTTTGAGGACAGAAACGAAAATTGTTTTGATGAGGAAGATAAAGAAGAATATGACTTGGATGACTACTATTTTGAAGATGACCAAGATGATGAACCACCTAGCATGCATAAAACAACAGTGCTATGGCGCCATGTATTGAAACAAAAGAAGAGTGGGCAAGGAAAGCAAGGTGGAACCCAAGTTTTTATGTGCAGGCACTGCAAAAATATTTATCATGGGTCATATACTCGAGTTTTTGCACATCTCATGGGATCTCCAAAGGGACAAAGTGTTGGGATTGCCTTTTGCCATGTAGTTGCAAAAAATGCAGAATTGGCAAAAAAAATTAAGAGGCAAGTTCGTCGAGTGGAGGTTTCATCAAGTGCATTTGAGTTGAGGAGATCAAGAATTGATACTCTGAAGAAGCCTATTAGTATGACTACATAATCTAGTGGAAGCCGAAAAACAGTTGATATTCGTGATACCTTTAAAAAGGTAGAAAGAGATGATGTAGATCACAAAATTATCAGATTTTTGTGTGCAAATGACATACCTTTCAATGTGCTTCGATCACCATATTGGGAAGAGATGATATCTGCGGTTAGTAAAGTGCCCGAATATAAACCCCCATCATATAAAAAAGCGCGAACAACGTTGCTTGACAGTGAAAAAGAGTGTGTTCACAGGGAGTTAAATGAATTTCGAGAAAAGTTTGAGGAGTTTGGAGTTTCCATTGTCTCAGACGGTTCAACAAATATCAAGAACTAACACTTGATAAATATACTTGCCTCAAACTGTTTTGGCTCGATGCTCTTATATGCAAGCGATTTTTCTAATGTGCAACAGTTAGTTGCAAACATTGCCGAGTTTTTGAAGACAAGATTTAAACTTGTGGGGCCTTCTAATGTAGTGCAAGTGATTACAGACAATGCAACAAATTGCAAGTTAGCAGATGAAGAATTAAAACAAACGTACAAGTATATTTTTTTGGTCACCTTGTGTTGTGCACACACTTAATTTGATCTTCAAGGATTTGGCATATGAGTTTCATTGGTTGGGAGAAACATATTTGCAGAGTAAAGAAATTGTGAAATATATCACAAATCATTCAAAAGCACTAACAATCTTTAGAAGCAATGAAAAATTAGAATTAATAAAGATTGCAAAAACAAGGTTTGCTGTTCTTGATGAAGAATATTGGGATTCTGTACGTTTAGCATTATTGATTACAAAACCCATCTATAAGATGATTAAATTTTGTGATCAGGAAGGCCCTATAATTGGTGAAGTGTATGAAGGCATGGACACCATGTTGGGGAAAATCAGAGACAATCTAAAAGGACAACCAGATTTATATGAAAAGATTCATAAGATTGTCTCAAATAGATGAGACAGAATGAATGTGCCTCTCCATAGTCTAGCCCACATGCTTACTCCAAAATATTACGAGTCGGAGTATCTCAAAATCCCAGCAGCAGGAGGGGTGAAACGAGTTTCTCCTGGTAAAAAATTTATTCTATCTATTTAATAACGTTTAAAGTTTAATGATTTAATTATTTTGTTATTTCATTTGCATTTTCTTGTTATAGTTACTAAACATTTTTTTTTTGCAGAAAAGGATAATGATATCTTAGACGGTGCAATACTCGCGCTTGAAGTCATATTTTCTGGAAATGAAGAGTTATCTACACTTTATAAGTCACAACTTGTGGCTTTTGCATCAAGAAGTGGAAGATTTAGCTGAAATGCAGCAAAAATAGATGCACTGAATCCTACAATGTCAGTGCTTAATTGGTGACATTTTTATGGTGGTGATACACCTAAGTTGAGAGCATTAGCTATTAAGGTTTTATCTCAACCTATTAGCACATCTTCTGCAGAAAGAGTGTGGAGCACCTATAGTTACATTCACAATGTTAAAAAAAATAGGCTCAATGAAGATCGTGCTGATACCTTAGTGTATATTCATTCCAATCTTCGATTGACAGGTATAATTAAACTGTGTTGTACTTTTGTTTTGGTATTTTTTTTTCTCTTTTTCTATCATTGATTGTTTATTAGCATTCATATTTTATATTTTTGTTATAAAAGTTGCAACAATCGCTACAAAGAAGGGCCTAGTCGAAAATGGAATATCAATCCATAACTTCCTATTGTAGAAGAAAATACGTTGAGATTAGATGATATGCGATGAAGAGATTTGGATGATAGTGCACAACAATCAAGCACTATTTCCAAATCCAAACATAAAGATGCACAACCAAGAGCTCCATTACCTCCAATAATCATACATACAAATGAAGTTGAAGAGGATACAAATCAATCCAACAGAGCTAGTAGAACTGCAGATATACAAGAGCGACCATCAGTTCCTCATGGTCGGATTGATCGTTTCTTTAGTCGGAGACCTAGGCAATGTATGTTGATATTGTGTTTTTTATATTTTAAATTATGGTTTTTGAACATTTTAATTTTTTAACGTATTCATTATAGGAAATGAAAGAAGGAGCAGAAGACATGGTCGTGGATGACAAGAAGCACGTGATAATGCAGAAAGTTCGCGGTCTATTGCTGATTTGAAGGGGAAGAGAAAGATGACAGATTAATAAACTCTTGAATTATTAATTATTTTTTTTTTATGATGTAGTTGGAGTAGTCTAACTTTAAAACATTTATGTTACTTTTTTGTCATGGTCTTGTAATCTTTTTTTGGTATACTTTTATTTTGAATCTTGCATAATGAAGTGAAGTAGTGGATTATGTTAATTTTAAGTTTAGAGTTTAGAACTTTATAGCTTATAATTTACAATTTAGAAATTTATAGCTTAAAAATTTGACCATATCTATGTAATCTTTGAGTTTATTGATTTCTCATTTTCTATGTTGCAGAGATGACAAGATTTACAACATCAAATAACAAGTCATTTGATTTTTTCGTTGAAAAAGGTACGCTTTTTAATCAAATTTATTTGTTTTCTTAATGCATTATTTAGTGTTTGTATGCATTTGTTAAATGGTTGCAACAAGAATGTGAACTATGATCTTCTCTTGATGTATAATTTTTTAAATGCTTGACAGTTGCAATATGATGCATTTGTTAGATAATTACAACTTATATTATTTATTGTCTATATACATGTTTTATTTTGTCAATGATGACATAAATCTTAGTTTTTGATAAAATAAAAATATATAATTACATTTTCGCTTCCCTTTCGATTCTTATTCGCTTCCCTTTCGATTCTTATTTGCTTCCCTTTCGCTTCTCACTCGAATCCTATGTCGCTTCCTTTTTTCGCTTCTTAGGTCGCTTCTGGTTCGCTCCCTAGGTCGCTTTCGAGACGCTTCCTAAGTCGCTTCCGAGACGCTTCCTAGGTCGCTTCCGAGACGTTTCCTGGTTCGCTCCTAAGTCGTCCCGCACTTCCCGCTTCCTAAAATTTTAGAAGTGCCTCACTTCCTGCTTCCGCTTCCTGTATCGCTTCCCGCTCCCGCTTCCTCGACTGACAACTCTGGTTTTAAGTATCATTTTATGTGGACAAAAGATATTGTTCTTCAATATGGTGAGTTATGTGTACCTATTGTACTCTTGATCTAGTCGCCGATACACTTGTTTTAAGTGTCATTATATGTAGACAAGAGATGTTGGTTATTCACACTTTTTGTGTGTTTGTATTATGCTCTTGTTCTTGTAGCTAATACACTTGAATATTGAGGTTTGTCTCTTATTTAAGTGTCATTTTATGTAAACAAGAGATGTTCTGTTAATGTGGTGAGTTACTTGCACCCATTAGTTATTCACACTTTTTATGTGTTTGTTAAGCCCATAAGTGGCATTGTGATTGTGCTCTTGTTCTAGTAACTGATACACTTGAATTTTGAAGTTTGGAGGCCTAGTGAGGTGATTGCTTGCGGTGGTCAAACTATTGTTGAGATTTACAAATATCATTCATTGTGTTATGTGGGTTTTTTAAATCTCTTTATAAAATTTCTAAACTTTTACTAGTATTTTCTTTGTATGAAAAAATGTTTATTGATAAAATTTCATGCATTTCATTGATAACATATATATATGTTTTAAAGATTGTTATTTGGTTCATTGTACTTAAACCCATTCTAGGTTGTGTGAGTGAATTCTAATGGGTTGTGATTTATGAGATCGCTTCCATCCATTCATTATTATATGCATTAAAAATATTATATATATATATATATGTTTCGTATTGATTATCTTGTTCACATTGTTGTATGCATAAATTTAATCAACTCCTCTTTTTCTTGAGGGTTCTTTTATTTGAAATGTTATACTTTATATGCATGTTATTTTTAGTATAAATTGATGATTTGTTTTATTTGAAGTATTTTTCTAAAAATTTAGGATATTACTAATACATGATTGTTTATTTTTTCTTGATAATTTATAAGTTCTTTAGTGATTGAATTCCCTTATGATCAATATTTATGTTTTCTTGAAAAATATATTGATTTTGGGTTTATGATTGTCTAAAATTCATTTCACAAAAATTTCTCTTTGAGGTATGCTCCTCTTATCTTTCTTAATGATTGTCTAAAAATTATTGTTACTTTGTTTGAAAAATTCTATTTAAGTGTTATTCTTGCTCAACATATATATATATATATATATATATATATATATATATATTTGTTTTGAAACTTCATAACTATTTGGTTAGAATACCTTCTTTTGTGTAGTTGAGACATTTATTTTGTTCTCTCTACAGGTTCTTAAAGATGCGATACATTGAGAAAGAAATATCTTCGATGCCTCATGAAGATGGAGATAGCCGATGAAGATGTTTGAGGATGATCACCAATGAAGACATTTGAAGACTTGTATTTGCAAAATTCTCTGATATGTCATAAAGATAGTGATTTTCATTGAAAACACTTGAAGACTTGGATCCTTCCAATAGATTCTTTTTTGTATTTTCAAACTTTCGGTATATCACACTGTAAGTTTGAGGGGGAGTGTTAAGTTGTATGTATATATATATATATATATATATATATATATATATATATATATATATATATATATATATATATATATATATATATATACATGCTTTGCATGTATCCACATATATATACATACATATATATATTTATAATGATGTAATAGGTAAATACCCATTAGGGGTATTTTGGTCATTTTAGTTCTTGTAATAGGTTGTACCTAGTGTTGTTAAAAACACGCTTAAAGGTGCAAAAGGTGCACCTCGCCTTGAGGTGTGACCCTATGTTTCTTGAGGCACATTAACATAGCGTATTGAGGCTGAGGTGCACGCTTCATGAGTTATGAAGCCTACGCCTCAGGGCGAGGCGTACCTTATTCTAAGGTGTGCGCGTCATTTAATTCAGGTCAAATGGGGGTCAAAGCCCGCCCCCATTTGACCCAAATTTGAGGGCGAGCTCGACCCTGATTAGGGTTGGGCCTCTCGTCTTTCTCTCACTCCTCGTTTCTCGTCTCTCCCTCCTCTATCGTTGCTCGACTCTCTCTCTTTATCTCTTTCTCTGGCGGCATCTCATCTCTTTCTCTCTCTACATCTCGACTCTCCCTCTCTCTCGTGTCTCATCTCTAAGAGGAAGAAGCAAAAGAAAAAGAAGGTATGCCCCCTCTTCTTTCTCCCTCTTTTCATTTTTCTCTTCTTCTTTCTCCGCCTTTCTTTCCCCATTGTTTCTTCCTCTTCTCCCCTGTTTTTCTTCTTCTTCTTATTCTCGTAATATAACGTATTTTCATACTTAGTCATTTTCTGGTTTTTCAAAAATTTGTCTAAGTCTGTGAGAAAAATCGTTTAAACCTCGATTTTTAACCGATGCTTTTGAGTTTGGGCTTGACCCAGGTCTCATCAGCTAGGTCGAGATGAGCCAATCAAAACGTGGGAAAAAGTTTAATTTTTGATTTTTAAATTCAAGCGAAATTCAGGTTAATTTCAGGCGAAATTTAGAATTGAATATTCGTGTAATATGTTGTTGGATGCGTCTCGAAATACTGAGCGCAACGACATGTTACTTTTTCGAATTCGAGTACCGGTTGACCCAGAAATCAATTTTTTTTTGAAAAAGTAGTTTAACGGTTTGTATCCGAAGTTGGATTGGACTGGATCCGATGGATTTGATCCAAATTAATATGGATCTGGACTCTATCCAAGACCCATATTAATCTGGATTTGGTCCAGTCCAAAATTTATTTGGATTTTTGGAGATGAATTTGGATATTAGATCTGGATCTAGATCCAAATCCATGCCCAACGTTTTCTAGCTTTAAATTCAATAACAAGCTTTAATTTAGAGTTAAATAAGGTTAATAAGCCTCTTAAGTTAATTTGGATATTTTTGGAAGCTTTAGATAATTATTAATTAATATTAATTAATTAATATTAATTAATTAATTAATATTAATTAATTAATATTAATTAATTAATTAATTGATTATTTTTTATTAATTCCGAATTTTAATTAGGGTTGAGAAGGACTTCTAAATGGAGTCCTTGTACATGCCTAAGAAGGCTAGAGTAAGTTTTAGAAAGGACTTCAAAAAGTTTGAAAACTTTCAACAAAAGTCAAACTTAAGAGTTTTGAAAATTTTGGAAAGAGAGAGAGAATCCTCCAACGAGGAAACTCTCCTTCTCCAGCCCATCTAGAGAGGGATGGAGAAGGGGGAGGGCATCACAACCTCTTGGCTTATTTAAACATCAAAAAAAAAAAGGAAAGAAAGAGAAAGGGAAAAAGAAAGAGGAGGAGAAGATCAATTTTTCTCCATCCATCCACGTTTTTTATCTTTCACCACTGTTTTGGGGTGATTTACATCTAAGGTACGGGTTTCTTCTCTTGAATCAAGTGAGAAATTTAATATCGATTGGATTTCTATGCAATATTTTGATGAAAATACATGAAAAAAGAATAAATATGGATATTTACTCTCAAATACATGGAGGATGATTCATGGATCTCCTTCCATGAATGTGTTTTTTTTTATTCTATTCATCTTTTCACAAATAAAATTCTGTACATGCTTAGTTTTATGATAAAACAGAATTTTTATCATGATAAAAATGGTGTATTATGAGCTTGTTTCTAAATGGATTTGATTTTCATGCTTTATCTAATGTGTTAGAGTCATGGAGTGCACGTAGGCTTATGAAAGCATATCAATGCATCATTGATCTCATTTTTTTGATATGAATGCATACCCATGGTAATACTAGTGTGCCATAAAAAATGTCATGAAAAATCGGCATAAACAAGTTTATGAATTTATGCAAATGCGAATGTGCATATGTTTTTGAATGTGAATATGCATATACATGTTTATTTGTATGTCTACTCGCCTAAGCAAAGCTGACCGGAAAATTGCTTTTATGGTAAACCTGAAATATGCATACATTTAAAAGTCCTGAAAAAAAATTTCTATAGTGCATAACTGTTTTCTTTTTGTACCGGACCGAGTCTATGGAGATTCCAGCAGGCTGTTTGGGCACGGCCAAGCCTGGTAGCACTTGTCTGGTGCTGCCAGACTGGGCCGACCAGTCGCAGACCCTGCTGGACCTGCCAGGCTAGCAGAACCGAGCCCAGCTGGTCGGTTCTGCCAGGCCTGCTGGGCAACAAACTGTTAAAAAAAACAAAAACAAAAGTTAAGTACATATGACTGGAACATTGATGTAGTCTTATTTCAGATGCTATTAGAGATGGTTGAGAAAATTTAAAACAAGTATTTTTTTGTGGCTGGTATAATTTTTAGTACTCTCTTACTGATTACTATTTATTCAGCTTATGAGTATCAACATGCTATCAGACATGGTTTAGACTTAAAGACAATGTAACAATATTGAAAAAAAAGGGTTACACTTTGGAAGTTAACAGACTATTTAAGCTAGCCTTTCAACCCAACCAAGTTGTTCTACTTCAGACTGACCTAACTCAGGCAGGTCATTTTACTCCTGTTTGACCCTAGCCAAGTGGGCCCGGCTGGGGTTGCACTCTGCCTTTCAAAAGAAAAAGAAACGGGGTTTTTAAAACTGAAATTCGTTTTTAAAACAAGGTGATTTGGGCTGGCTGGCAGCCAGCTGAGTGGAGCTCGGCTGACTGCCAAGCCTTGGCAGCCGTGACCTGTGTCGCACAGGCCTAGCAGGGCCGAGTAGCACCCATGTCAGGCCCAGCCGACTGGGTCGGCTGGGTGCTGGCCTATTCATGATACAAAAAAAAAATATGTATATATATAATATATCTATATATGTATACCAAATTTATTTTGTTGGGAATTCTGGTTTGATAAGAGACCCAGCCAACCCACTGTTGACTGGGCCCAGTCAATTTAGTTGGCTGGGCCAGGTACTTTAAAAAAAATAAAAATAATAAAGAGACAAAACAGAAACCTAATGCCGGCTGATGAAATGATTAGATAGTGTTGTGGCATTGGACTTCTATCACATGTACAGGTTATGCCAAATACTGTTGTGACCTGATATATGGTCAAAATTTTCAATTCATGTATACCCTTTATGCCTATATGGACTTGGACAGAAATTCAGTATGATGTGCAAAGTTTTCAGATTTTGTATTTGAATTTAAATATGGCTGATTACATGTAAAAGAATGAGGCCCTACGTGCTTGCACTTGGTTATGTCATGCTTAATCAAAGTATTATTTCATAGTTGTTTCATTTACATGTGCATACTTTAAATGATATGTTTATGCATGTAATAGAGGCATGCATGCTCACATGTTGGATTTATGAACGAAAGCATGCATTGACATGAATAGGTGTACTCAATGAAAATATGCAATTGACATGATTATGTGTGATGAATGAAAGCATACACTTAACATGAATGTGTGAACTCATGAACATGCATATGACGATTGTTATTGTTTCACGCACCTGGTTAAATTGGCATATATTCCTATGCATTTGGAAGCATGTTGACATCACTGTATATATTGCAAGTTGTTATGATTTTTGTGTATGATGCATCAATGATCAAAATGAATCTTCGTGGGCTTGGAGCTTTGGGTTGCGCTTTCTTTGCTTATTTTTCATGCATCGCAAAAATCACATTGATATTGTTTTCTATATTGCACTGTTCTATGTTTTTCATGGGGGTGGTCCTGTGATGAGCCTCGCATTTGGAAATGCGAATTTGTGGTATTAATTTGGCATACTGAATTGCAAATTAATAAAATGGTTATTAATAATAACTTTAAGAAAAAGAATAGTGTAATGTATGTTGAAGTCGACTCCCATAGAGACTCCCAAAAAGTGATTATTGTATTAGGTTTAATCTCTTCTTAAATAGAGATTAAACATCTGCGTCAAATTACAAAAAGACCCACAGTATAAAAGACAATAACAAGTAAGGGGCAATAATACACAAACCCCAAACTGCCCTTATAAACACGTCTCAACACTCTCCCTCAAGCTGGAGCATAGATATCAGTCATGCTCAGCTTGTCACAACAACGAGAAAAACTAGACCTCGCCAGAGCCTTGGTGAAGACATTAACTACTTGATCTTCGAAAGATATATGATCTGTGCAAATATAACCAAGACTGAACCAAGTCACGTACACAGTGACAGTCAACTTCAATATGTTTCATCAAATACTGGATTGTTGGCAATATATGTAGCGGCTCTGTTGTCACACATCATCAACATAGGTAGGGATACTCTCACCTGAAGTTCGATTAGAACTGATTTTACCCACATCATCTCAGCTGCGGTTTGAGCCATAGCTTGATATTCAGATTCAACACTCGACCTGGTTACAACAGTTTGTTTCTTACTCCTCCAGGTAATTAGATTTCTTCTCACAAAAACACAAAATCCAGTTGTTGACTTTCTATCTTCAATGGACCCCGCATAATCTGCGTCAGAGTAAGCAACATCTAAGGAGGAATTTTGTTTAAACAACAGTCCTTTACCAGGAGATGACTTTAAGTACCTGAGAACCATCATAGCTGCATCCCAGTGAACTTTAGTAAGTTTATCCATGAATTGACTAATTTTACTCACTGCTAATGAAATATCAGGTCTATACAGTCACATATAACAACTTACCCACCAAGGACCTAAAACTGACACTATCCACATATTCAGACTTCTCATCAAACAAATGAGTTTTAGGATCCATAGGAATGCTAACTGGCTTCACTCCTAGTATTCCAGTCTCTTTTAATAAATCCAAAACATACTTCCTTTGAGACAAAACTAAGCCCTCCTTGTTTCTTGCCACCTCGATACCCATAAAATATCTGAGGGGACCAAGATCTTTAGTAACAAAATGTTAGCCTTTGTTGCATAAATATCTTGGGCACTGCTCCATGTCAATATGATATCATCGACATATACCACCATAACAACAATTCCAACACTAGTTTTCTTAATAAACAAAGAGTGGTCTGAAGCTGGCCTGACAAAGCCAAAAAACGACATTACCTCAAATAATTTGTGAAACCATGCCAGAGGACTCTGCTTCAGGCCATAAATGGCCTTCTTCAACTTGCACACCTTCTGACACTCTCCCTGAACCTCAAAGCTCGGGGGTTGCTGCATGTAGACTGTTTCGTGCAAATCCCCGTACAAGAAGGCATTCTTTACATCCAACTGATATAAGTGCCATCCATAGTGAACGACGGAAAGGACAAGACGAATAGTGCCAAGACGAGCAACTGAGGAAAAAGTTTCAAAGAAGCCAACGCCATAAGTCTGAGTATAGCCTTTGGCAACCAATAGGGCTTTTTACCATTCAATTGACCCATCTGAGTTAAATTTAATGGTATATTGTAATGCCCCAAATTTTTTAACCTTAATTATAGTTTAAATATTGAAAATTCGAGACCAATTTTTTTGATTAGTATAAGTAAATCAAATCTTATAATGCGGAAACGATTTTTTAAAACAGTTAAGACTTTGGGCGCGGTTACAATAAAAATAACAATCAAATCAAAATGTACGGGATATACACATTTTAAACCACACACAATATAAGACTGAAATATGAAGAGTTTCAATTTCATTTCAAATCAGAGTATGAAAAAATACTTCAGTCTCTACATGATCAAGTACTTAAAACGAAAAGATCATGAATACCAAGATCGCAAGGTAAGAGTGGACCTTCGAGGATGCAGCTCGACCAACCCTTCGCTCCAACTATTCATCCTACTTTACCTCTATTACTTGTTCCCCATAAAACGGGGTCAGACTCGCTAAAGTCTGGTAAAGCAACCCAAACTCAAACTTAAAGAAAACATATAAAGCATTTAAAGGTAAAGATATATTATTCATCCATCGTTAAGTGATAGACAAGGGAACAACGTCCTATGAGTCATTCATTTCAAGCATTCAAATATAAAACATTTAAAAGCATTTCATCACTTAATATTCTATTCAACCTTAACTTATATAATAAAGCAATATCTATATGCATTCAAGTCATACAAGTCATCGCATATATATATATATATATATATATATATATATATATATATATATATATATATATATATATATATATATATATGCATCTAAGACATTCAGATCATTGCATCATTTTCATATGTATTCATAATTCTTATAAATAATAAGTCAAATCACATTTGACAATTCCAACGTGAAACACACACACATACCTTATAAGTAATTTAGTTAGATAGTCATGATACACATGCGTGATATATTTACTCAGACAATCATAATGCAATCATTTGCAATGAAACTATGTAGGCATGATGTATCATTCACCTAATAAGTCAAAACTAGTCATTTGTAGGCGTGATGTGTCATTCACCTATACGCTAACATAAGCGTCACAATCATAACCTCATATCAAGATCTAAAATCAATAAGGATCTGATTATCATATCTGAGTTCAATATATAATCATGCTATAATAGAAAAGCCAAATCTATAGATTCATAACAGTCTATCTCAATCAACTCAGAAGATCATCACAATTCATTATAACATTTCATTTATTCATAATAAAGATTTACAAAATCCACACCAGATCACTTGGTCTAGAAAATGTATGACGTCACAAGGAGTTACCGCCCTAGACGGATGGTCTACCTGTCTTAGACAATGCACTTCCTCATAGGAATATACCGTCTTCGCGGGCTATCCGCTCTTGGACAATGCACTTCCTCACAGAAACTTACCACTCTAACCGGATTACCTGATCTGGTCATGCACACCCTCGCAGAGAAGCCTTTGGGAATAGTTCCTCAACGGGTACCATATCCAGCGAAAACTATTGTGATACATGCATCAATACAATTGACCACTCTTAGGGTCGATAGCCATCAACACGGGCATAAACATGTATACAGTCAAAGCATCACATCATACATCACATCATAACATTTAACCAATAAGGCTTCATGAACCAAAGTTCACTATTGAACTTAAACATTTATCGCATGCATTCATAATTTTATTTCACGTGGTATTTAAATCATATCATATATAAGCATATTATTCTACGCATCATATCATCGCCACAAAGAACATTGTACTTCGTAAATTGAACCTCGAAGCATGCGTAAACAAAACATGAGTTCTATGCATGCATACGTGAACATACACATTTCATAATATGAAACCACTAAACCTTAACATACATAACTCCTGCGTAGTTCGAAATTTGCACACACGATAAAAGTCATATGCATTTTTCACCACATGAATCAATATATCACCTTAGATATAATTGTGTAAGGGTTGGTCAAAATCTCATTGACCATCATACCGTACATCATACGCATATATTTCTCAAGCAAACAAGACATACAAGTTCAAAACAATTTATAACATTCACATGCATTCTTCTATACAAGAATAAATGAATCCATCATATGACAAAACAATATATATAACATTCACAGTATACATCGAACACGACTTATACATATCCATAATAATTATATGTGCACCATGTATAAAATGTTAAAATGTATCTCCCAAAATTGTTAATGTAAATATAAATATATATACTTATATAAATAGAGATACATATACATATAATATATATATATATATATGTATCTCTCTATATATATATAAATATGTATATTTATATATTTTTATCTTTTTGTTTACCCAATAAGGGTATAATTGTAATTTCCCTTGCGCATATTCCATTTGGAATATGTTGTATTTTTCTTCTTTTTATTTTTTGTATTCTTTTTATTTTTTTATTTCTTTTTACATTTTCATAAAGGTGCATTGTGGATCCCCCAATAGAGTCGTTGGGGCCCCCCCAACGGTCACAAATGTGACCGTTGGGCCCCCAATGACTCCTTTGGGAGCCCCTTTGCACCTCCTCCTTCTTGTATAAATAGGGGTGTTTTCCCCAAGCTTGAGAGTCTCAAGCATTTGGTTCTTTATATAAAATACATGCCATAGTGCATGTTTATTATTTTTAAGCTTTTGCGTACTTTGTTCAAGTGTTGTGAGAGTGCCTTCGTGCACATCTTTTCTAAAGTATTTGCGCTCGTATGCGTATTGTCTTATCATAGACAATTTTACATGGTATCAAAGCCAGGTTGATTATTGAAGATCGTGAGATTCTCCGTTTTCGAGTGCCTCGAAAAGCATGCCTTCCGATCTTTGAAGTTTGAAGTGGTGGATCTTTCTTCTCATATATTTTAGAAGAATCTTGTGCAAAGTTGGTGTTGGAAATATTGTGTTGGTACGCTTTTCCCTCTATCTCTTTACTCTCTAATGGGCGAAAAAGAGTCTCATTTTGCTCTTGGTTTCAAATTAAATGGGTCCAACTATCATGTTTGGGCCGGAAATATGAAGGCTCATATAAAAGGGAAGGGCCTATGAGGATATGTACTTGGCACAATTTCGGAACCGGAACCCAAGATTACCGTGGTAAATGGAAGCGAAATCAAGATTTTTGAGGGAGAAGAAAGAACCAAAGCCCTTGAAGAATACTCCAAGAAGCATTTTGAATGGGAAATGAAGAATTTCAAGGTTCTTTCATGGTTTTTCTCATCCGTGGAAACCAAGATTAATGCCAACATTATTAAGTTCAAAAAGGCATCGGAAGCTTGGCATTATCTTGAAAAAATGTACACATCAAGGGATCTCTCTCATAAGTATTACCTTCAAAAGAAGGCTATCTCCCTTACTCAAGGTGAAATGACAATTAGGGAATACTTTGCCGATCTTTCCTCTATTTGGGATGAGCTTGCAATGCTTAAACCAAAATGGAGTGGAGAGGCAATTGAGCTCCGTCACAAGCAACTTGAAGAAGATCGGTTCTTCAACTTTTTGAATGGGCTAAGGCCCGAATTTGAGCAAATAAGGTCATCTCTTCTTTCCTCCTTTTCTCCCCCTTCTCTTGAAGATGTTCTCACCAAATTAAGTGGTGAAGAGACTCGTATGAATTTATGTAAACAAGGATCAAATGTTCTTGCGGTTCCTTGTAGTATTGAAGAAAATAGTGAGGTTAATGCCGTATCAAGACCCGAAAACAATGTAAAAACCTATCGTCCCCCTCACTTTAAATTTCAAAATCAAGGAGAAAATGGTGGACAAAGAGGAAAAAGGGACTATAGCAAAACTATTTGTCATTTTTGTAAAGAACCGGGGCATATCAAACCCGTTTGTCCCAAATGGAAGAAGCTCCTAGCCATGGCTACCACTGGTGTACCGCAGAAAGAGGAGGCATCTTCAAGTGGGACCCTCTCAATAAATCAAATAGTGGAAGCTCTTCAACCTCTCTTCAAGGGATCCACCTCCGGTGCGGCCGTATCTATTTCTTCCTCTCCAGGTAAAATCTCTTGGCTTTTGGACTCCGGTGCATCCTTTCATATGTCCCCAAACATTTTTTTCACTCTCCGATTACTCAAAAAATGGTTCCCCATCTTATGTCTCCATTGCGGATGGAACCTCTCTTGAAATTAAAGGAATAGGTAATTTTGAAACTCAAGAGTTTTTTATTCCAAAAATTAGATTTATACCTAAACTAAACTTAAATCTCCTCTCTATTTCTCAACTCACGGACCATGGCTGCGATATTAAATTCTCTTATGATAAATGTTTAATATAGGATCGCCAGTCCGGGAAATTGATTGGGGAAGGCTTTAGAAGAGGATATTTATATTATATGAAATCTCTTCAAGTTCCAAAAGTTTTGTGTAATGTTGCCCGGCATAAAGATATAAATGTGTGGCACAAAAGACTTGGTCATCCTAATATCACCAAGTTATCATATTTACATTTTGCAAAAGACCTATGTAAAAGCTATTTTTCTTGTAATGACTGTATTCTTGGAAAAATGGAAGTTTACCTTTTGAGCAAAGAACTATGTTCTCTTCTAAAACTTTCGAAATTGTTCATTCAGATGTTTGGGGACCTGCACCTGTTGTTTCAAAAGGAGGCTTTTCTTATTACGTAATATTTGTGGATGATTTTTCCAGATATTCGTGGATATATTTTCTTAAGTTTAAACATGAAGTGTTTTCATGTTTTAAAAATTTTCATTCAATGATTAAGAACCAATTCAACAGTAACATAAAGATTTTTAGAAGTGACTCTGGAGGAGAATATCTCTCCAATCAATTTAAGATATATCTTGAGGATCACGGTATTGTTCACCAAAGGTCTTGTCCTAAAACGCCTCAACAAAATGGGTTGGCTGAAAGAAAACATAGGCACATTATCGAGACCACTAGGACTCTCCTTATATCTCAAAATATTCCTAAATTTTTTTGGGCTGAAGCAGCTCTTGCTTCTGTTTATTTGATAAATCGCTTACCATCTAGGTTATTAGGAAAAATATCTCCCTTTGAGGTATTACATAAGCTCAAACCTGATTATAATAGGTTAAGAGTCTTTGGATGTAAGTGTTTCATACTTACGGATAAGAATGACAAGCTCTCTCCCAAGGCTATTCCTTGTGCCTTTCTTGGTTATTCCGAAACTCAAAAAGGCTTTCGTTGTTTTGACCTTCGAGATGATAAGCTATATGTCTCTAGAAATGTAACTTTTTTAAAAAATGAGAGTGGTTTTGAAAAAAATGTTTCTCAACAAGAAAATTTTGATTACTCCTTATTCGACTTATTGTCTAGTAATGATGACATATCTAGTGATGATGATGTATCATTAAACCATGATGAGGAAAATGATGGAGATATTGGTGAACATAATTCACTCAATGAACAAGAAAGTAGAGTTCCAAGTGAGCCAATAACCTACTCTCGAAGAAACCAAGACACCTTTAGAAGTGCTATTGATCAATATAGTGAGCTTTCCACTACTCTTGACCATAGAAGATCTGAAAGGAATAAAAGACCTCCAACTCGTTTTGTCTCTTTTGATTCTTTTTCACTCCGATATAGGGCTTGTCTAAGTGCCATTCACTCTTATTTTGAACCAAGAAGAAGCTAAAAAATGTATAGAATGGCAAGAAGCCATGCAAAGTGAACTTGATGCTCTTAAAAGGGCAGAAACTTGGGATTTCCAAACTCTACCTATATGAAAGAAAACTATAGGATGTCGATGGGTCTTTAAAGTTAAAACTAAGAGCGACGGTTCCCTAGAAAGGTATAAAGCTCGCTTAGTTGCAAAAGGGTATGGGCAAGAGTATGGAATTGATTACGAAGAAACCTTTGCCCCTGTAGCTCGAATGGTTACGGTTAGGTGTCTTATTACTATTGCGTCTATTAAAAATTGGAACATTTTTCAAATGGATGTTAAAAATGCCTTCTTAAATAGTGATCTCAACGAAGAAGTATATATAGATGCCCCACCAGGCATGATAATTCCTAAAGATAAAGTTCTTCGTCTTTGGAAGGCTCTCTATGGTTTAAAGCAGGCTCCCAAAGCCTGGTATGATAGGTTTACCAGTGTAATGCTGGAAAATGGTTTTTCCTCATGTTATACTGACACTGCTTTGTTTACTAGAAAATCTAATGCAGGGATTGTAATTTTGTTGCTCTACGTTGATGATATGTTAATTACAGGTGATGATGTTCAAGGAGTCAAGGGTATTAAGTCCGTCTTGACTTCAAAATTTGAGACGTCAGACTTAGGTTTTCTGACATATTTTCTTGGAATTGAGGTTGCCTATTCACAACGTGGTTATATTCTATCTCAGTCTAAACTTGCCTGCAAGATTATTGACAGGTCAGGTATTTCTGATGACAAAGTATGCGAAACTCCTGAAGTTGTGAGAGCAAAAATGAAGATTGACGACAGTGTTCCTCTAACCGATCCTACTCCTTACAGGAAGTTGGTAGGTTCTTTAATGTATCTTAGCATTACTCGACCCGATTTGTCACATGCTATACACATCGCCAGTCAGTTTCAGCACGTTCCTACAACCGTTCATATGAGTGCTGTGCTTCGCATCATCAGATATTTAAAGGGAACTGTGAATAAGGGAGTATTCCTATCTTCGTCTTCTGAATTGAAATTGCTTGCTTATACTGACTCAGATTGGGGAGGTGACCCTAGTAATCGTTACTCCACCACTGGTTTCTGTGTTTTCTTAGGTGAGTCTTTGATCTCATGGCGATGTAAAAAGCAACAGGTCTCCCTGTCATCCACTGAAGCCGAATATAGAGCCATGACATCTACCACCATGGAAATTGTATGGATTCGACGCCTTTTGGAAGATATGAGAGTGTTTATCAGAGAACCAACAAAGCTGTGCTGTGATAACAAAAGTGTAATTTATATTGCCAAGAATCACACCTTTCACGAGCGAACAAAGCATATAGAGATGGACTGCCATTATGTCAGAGAAGAATACTTGAAGAAGGTCATTGATCTACCATACGTAACGTCTGAGTATCAGCTTGCTGACTTCTTCACCAAAGCTCTATGTTCACCCAGATTTCATTTCCTCGGCAAACTTGCGGTTATCACACCGTAAGTTTGAGGGGGGGTGTTAAAATGTATCTCCCAAAATCGTTAATGTAAATATAAATATATATACTTATATAAATAGAGATACATATACATATAATATATATGTATATGTATCTCTATATATAAATATATATATTTATATATTTTTATCTTTTTGTTTACCCAATAAGGGTATAATTGTAATTTCCCTTCTTGCGCATATTCCATTTGGAATATGTTGTATTTTTCTTCTTTTTATTTTTTGTATTCTTTTTATTTTTTTATTTCTTTTTACCTTTTCATAAAGGTGCATTGGGGATCCCCCAATAGAGTCGTTGGGGGGATCCCAACAGTCACAAATGTGACCGTTGGGGGCTCCCCAACGACTCCTTTGGGAGCCCCTTTGCACCTCCTCCTTCTTGTATAAATAGGGGTGTTTCCCCCTTGTTTTCCCCAAGCTTGAGAGTCTCAAGCATTTGGTTCTTTATATAAAATACATGCCATAGTGCATGTTTATTATTTTTACGCTTTTGCGTACTTTGTTCAAGTGTTGTGAGAGTGCCTTCGTGCACATCTTTTCTAAAGTATTTGCGCTCGTATGCGTATTGTCTTATCATAGACAATTTTACATGTGGTATCAGAGCACACAAAGCAACATAGTATGCACAAACCAAAGTATAATGACAACATTGCGTACATATTATACATTCATAAGTGCACATGCATTCAAACCTACACACAGGGGTACCTGCACCAAACACACTCCATATTACGCTAACTACAATCATCACAAGCATGATCTCCGAACTACAATCACAAGAGTCCTAGATATCCACAACTAAGTAAAGTGTGTGAGCATAACTTGTATTTTCAATTCATTTAGATATTCAATGCAACATTATGCTTACACAATTAGTGCCTAAACATGCTCTCTATAAGTTCAGTTAAGGTATCTTACCTTAATAATGTAAAGAACATTGAATTGAAACTCAAAAGACCGAGGAATTTCGAAGTCCGCAAAAACCGCTACCCAAGCAATACAACGAACCCTTCGTGTGCGATCGCAAATGCCAAAAACTCAAAAAATTCTAATTATAACAAGATTAGCCAAAAATAGCAAATTACCCTATAAATCATTACTAAGAGCCAAATAACACACAAATACACTCCAATAATTTACAAACTCCATCAAAAATATATTTAAATATAATATATATATATATGTAGTGATTTATAGCCCAAAATAGTTCTATAAATGCAAATTATACCCTGATTGGCTTGAATGAACAAATGAATATGTAAAAAAATAAAATTCAAAATCTAGAAACACATTTCTAATTTGGAGATAAAAAAATGAGTTTATTTATTAATAATCCTTAAAAGTTACGGGTTTTACATATATACCTATTTGCAGGTAACAATATCGGCATCAGCAGGGGGATCAACCAAGTCCCATGTGCCCCGAGAGCAAACAACATCCATCTTATCTTGCATAGCCTGCAGCCATTTGGGGTCTAAAAGAGTTTGACTGTGATGGAGCAACATTGAGGAGGCAGACAGAGCGGAAATGAAATTCTTCATGGATGCACCAAGATTAACTTCTGAAACAAACTGAGAAATGGGATGAAGGGTGCACTGTCTCTTTCCTTTGCGCAGAGCAATAGGAAGATCATCATCAAGAACACAAACTTCAATATATTCAGGGATACTCACCTCAGGAGAAGTAGATAATGTAAGGAAACGACTTTGAATACATTAGGTTCAATAATAAACCAATAAACGTGTACATGAAGTGCGAATACACACACCCACTAATGGATAAACAAAAGCATGTAATGTGCCAACACATAAACCCACGAAGGGGCAAAGCCACAAAGGCTACAAAATATACATCTTCATTATGTGGAAGGGGGTAAAAACCCCTTATTCTACAAGAGGGAGAGCCCTCAAATATATAGAGGGAGAACAAATGAGAGAGAGGGGCCATTGGGGCTCCCTTCTAGTCGTTGGGAGTCCCAACGGTCATATTAATGACCGTTGGGCCCCCCAATGGTCCTTCTATTTTGTAATAAAAAGAGAGAAAAAAGAAAGAAATAACAACAAACAACAACAACTACGCCTTCATCCCAAAACAATTGGGGTCAGCGATATGAACCAAAAAAGAAATTCATTTTGGGTCTTCCACATGAATCCTTTTCCTCCAATCATTTCTATCCAACGCCATGTCCTCGGTGAGGTTCAAAGCATTCATATCCTTTCCTATCATCTCCATCCAAGTCTTCCTAGGCCTACCCCGACCTCTTTTAACTAATATATTTTCCCATTTCTCCAACCTTCTAACTGGAGCATCATTAGGCCTTCGCCGAATATGTCCAAACCACCGTAAACGATTCTCTCGCATCTTATTTTCAATGGGTGCAACACCTACCTTCTTACGTATCTCTTCGTTCCGAATCTTATCTTTTATTGTATTTCCACACATCCATCTAAGCATCCGCATCTCAGCTACACTCATTTTTTGAATATGATGTCTCTTGGCAGCCCAACATTCCGTACCATATAGTAAAGCGGGTCTAATAGTCGTCCTATAAAACTTTCCCTTCAACCGCAATGGCATTCTACGATCGCACAACACTCCAGTAGCACTTTTCCATTTCATCCACCCAACCTTTATCCTATGATTTACATCTCCATCAATTTCTCCATACTTTTGAATGATGGATCCCAAATATTTGAAATAATCATTCACCGGTATATCTTGCTCACCAAGCTTCACTACACTCCCATCACTACTTCGTTGCTTACTAAACCGACATTCCATATATTCAGTCTTACTCTTACTCAACTTAAAACCTCTAGCTTCCAATGTCTGTCTCCATAATTCTAACTTAGCATTAACCCCAGCTCTAGACTCATCAATCAAAACAATATCATCAGCAAACAACATACACCACGGTACATTTTCTTGAATTGATCTCGTAAGCTCATCCATCACTATCGCAAATAGGAAAGGGCTTAAAGCAGATCCTTGATGTAACCCAACCGTTATCGAAAAATTGGTTGTCACCCCTCCACAAGTGCGGACATTGGTTACTACTCCTTCATACATATCTTTAATTATACTAATGTACTTGAGAGAAACACCTTTCTTCATCATTGTCCACCAGAGAACGTCCCTAGGTACTCTATCGTATGCCTTCTCTAAATCAATAAAAACCATATGCAAATCTTTGTTCCTCTCTCTATATCTTTCAATAAGTTGTCTAAGAAGATGTATAGCTTCCATAGTTGATCTTCCAGGCATAAAACCAAATTGATTCTCCGATATCATGACAACCTTCCTCAACCTAGACTCAATCACCCTCTCCCAAAGTTTCATAGTATGACTCATGAGTTTTATACCACGATAGTTTGTGCAATCTTGTATATCACCCTTATTCTTATATAAAGGCACCAAAGTACTCTTCCTCCACTCATTAGGCATCTTATTTGTTCGCCAAATCAAGTTAAAAAGATTTGTCAACCATTCTAAACCTTTCTCTCCCAAGCATTTCCAAGCCTCGATAGGTATACCATCTGGGCCAACTGCCCTTCTTGATTTCATTTTCTTCAAAGCCTCTGCAATTTCTTTCTTTTGAATCTTGCGCATGAAGTCACGATTTATCTCATGAAAAGGAATAGAGAAGTCTCCAAGATCTTGAGCATGACTATCATTAAACAGCTTATCAAAATAATCTTTCCATCTCTCCTTAATCTCCTCATCTTTGACTAAAACCCTTTGCGTTTCATCTTTGATACATCTAACCATACCCAAATCCTTCGATTTCCTATCTCTCATCTTTGCAAGCCTATAAATATCCTTCTCGCCTTCTTTGGTATCCAACTTGTCATAAACCTCCTTATATACCTTAGCCCTCGCGTTTCGAACAACTTTTTTAGCTTCCTTCTTTGCTATCATATACTTCTCCAAATTCTCATTATCACGACTCTTACTTAGATTTCTATAACACTCTCTTTTAACCTTAATAGCTAATTTGACATCCTCGTTCCACCATGATGTATCCTTACCTAGTGGTGCACCGCCTTTAGACTCACCCAATACCTCCTTAGCTACTTTTCTCATACCACCCGCTATCTTATTCCACATTGATTCTGAATCCTCCTCGAGACACCAATCAACTTCCTTAACTACCTGCTCTACAAACATTCCTTGTTTAGCTCCTTTCAGTGCCCACCACTTAATTCTAGGATCTATCCTATGTCTATCCCTTTTGCGGCATTGTCTAATTCTAAGATCTAAAATTAAGACTCTATGTTGTGTAGCTACACTTTCTCCTGGTATAACCTTACAATCGATGCAACAACCCCTATCTCTCTTTCTAAGTAAGAAAAAATCTATCTGACTCGTATTAACCCCACTTTTAAATGTTACTAGGTGAGACTCCCTCTTCCTAAACCAAGTGTTTGCTAAGATCATATCATAGGACAAACAAAAATCTAAAATCCTTTCTCCACTTTCATTTCTTTCTCCTATACCATAGCCTCCATGGATATTCTCAAATCCATCCCTACTAATGCCTACATGTCCATTAAGGTCACCGCCGATGAAAAGCTTTTCTCCATAAGATGTCTCTTGTACTACTCCATCTAAATCTTCCCAAAATTGATGCTTAATGGAATCATCTAAACCTACTTGAGGTGCATAAACACTAATAATATTAATAATATCCGTACCTAATACTAATTTAATAAGTAAAATTCTATCACCCTTCCTACGGACCTCAACTACATTATCTATAAACTGACGACTCATAACAATCCCTACTCCATTCCTATTCCTATTTATTCCTGTATACCAAATCTTATATCCCCAAGGTTCTATCACTTTAGCTTTCTCACCTACCCATTTGGTCTCTTGAAGACATAAAATATCAATCTTTCTCCTACACATAACATCTACTAACTCTACCAACTTACCAGTTAAAGACCCTATGTTCCAAGTGGCTAACCTAATTTTATGGTCTTGGACTAACTTCTTTACCCCCACCCGTCCAACAAAGTGAGGGAACCCTTGCCTATTTGACACCACACCCGGGCGCCGGTGTGACGCGTCGCTTCTGGGCGACGACCTAGCAACCCTTGCACATTTATCACTGCCTCCGGGCCTAGAGAGTACAACGTGTCGCTCAGTAGGGAACGCCCCAACGAAATTCTCATATTGGTTCATTTTCATAGGATATGACAAAGTTTTTATGCTGGCTGTCACAGGCCTACCGCAACCCTCCTCCTTTATCCGGGCTTGGGACCGGCAGTGTATAACTACACAGGCGGAGTTAAAAAAAAAAAAAGAAAGAAATAAAAAGAAGAAAAATCAAATGTAAAAAATATAACCATATTTCAATTGAAATGTGTAAAAGGAAAAAGACAAAAGTACCCTTATCGGGTTTTACAATGATATGTCAATATGGCCCCTTTTTTTTGTTGAAAAACATTTTTTTCAAAGTCGCTTTCATTTTCTAAGAATGTTACATTTCTTGAGACATATAACTTATTATCTCTAAGGTCATAACAACGAAACCCTTTTTGAGTTTCAGAATATCCGAGAAAGGCACAAGGAATAGCTTTGGGTGAGAGCTTATCATTTTTATCAGTAAGTATAAAACACTTACACCCAAAGACTCGTAACCTATTATAATCAGGTTCAAGCTTATGCAATACCTCAAAAGGAGATACCCAATATCCTAGATGGTAAGCGATTTATCAGATAAACAGAAGCAATAGCTGCTTCAGCCCAAAAGTTTTTAGGAATGTTTTGGGATATAAGAAGGGTCCTAGTGGTCTCAATGATGTGCCTATGTTTCCTTTCGGCCAACCCATTTTGTTGAAGAGTTTTAAGACAAGACTTTTGGTGAACAATTCTGTTATCCTCAAGGTACTCCTTAAATTGATTGGAGAGATATTCTCCTCCAGAATCACTTCTAAATATCTTTATGTTACTGTTGAATTGATTCTTGATCAATGTATGAAAAGTTTTGAAACACGAAAATACTTCATGTTTGAACTTAAGAAAACCCGACTCATAGCAACCCATTTTGGCTCTAAAAGAGCCAACTCATCCCATAGTGGGTTTAAAGCACTATAATAGTCTTGAATATTTGAATCGCCTTGTTTGGTGGTTCTAATTTTATCTTGCAAGAAATATGCTCTTGCAAGATCCTTTTGGGTATACATACCCTTTATAAAAAAAGCCTCATTTGCCCGGCGAAATTTAGCTATATTAGCACATACCTTGAGTTCCACATTGTTCATGAACCAAGCAAGAATTTTTGCGTGATTGCTTTCCCAATCTTCAACATTTTGGTGATTTTCAATGGCTTTGACGCGAGCATCTTCTTCAAGAGCCTTTTCTTGGCCACCTTCGATCTTTGTGAGCTCTAATTTAGGTTCCGGAATGGAACCCATAACATACCCCCAAAGTTTCTTACCTTTGAGGTTGTTCTCCATAGCCGAGGCCCACATCATGTAGTTCTTTTCATTGAGTTTGAAGGATAGGTCAATTTTTGCTTCCATAATGCCTCCAAGAAGTGAGAAACGGGAGACAAGAGATTAGAAATATATGTACCACGCTTTTTCCTCTAAGAACCGAGTGACTTTGGTACCATGTAATGAGATATGCGAAAATCCAAAGAGTGCTATAAGCACTTGCAATGTCTTACAATGGACAAACAAAAGATACAATATCCAAGTCCACAAAGGGACAACACATACACAAGCCTTGAGATAGGCAAAAATATAAAAGTCTCTTTATTGAAAGAGAGAGCTCTCAAGCATGAAAGAAATAGAAAGGGGTTCACCCCTATTTATACAAGAGAAAAAAGAGGAAGGGAAGCTAAATGGCCACAAAAGGGGGCTCCCATGGAGTCGTTGGGAGCCCCCAATGGTCACAATTGTGACCGTTGGGGGCCCCAATGACTCTATGGTGGAGCCCCTTAAGTGGCTAAAAGAAAAATAAAAAATAAAAAATAAAAAATAAAAATAAAATAATTACAGAAAATAAAAAATGAAGAAAAACAAGTACCCCTATCGGGTACTGTGTGAAATGACCATAATACCCCTATTGGGTATTATGGTGTATTACCCATATATATATATTTATATATATATATGTAATGATACATATATTTTAACAGTCTTACCATGGTTGTCGCTTGTAGATAGTCACTCCCGAATAAGAAGAAGGTTGAGCTTTAAGCATGGGTTACAATGCTTCCATTAGTTGAGCCAAAGAGAGGGAACCGATGCATTTGGAGTCGTCCACTTCACTTCTTTCAATCGAAGCCACTCTTTTGTTTTCTTTATAATCCTCCTTTCTTTTGGGACAAAAAGGTTTGATGTGCCCCGACTCATAGCAATGATATCAAATAATTTTTTCGCCTTTTTTAGAATCATGATCACCCCTCTTTTCATAGTTGTTGGGGTTTCTACCATTTTCATTTCTTACAAAATGAGGTGGTTTATAACTCTTGGTATGATTTCTGGGCTTTGACATGACAAGCACAAATTCTTCATCCTTAGAAGTGGACGAGCTCTTCAATCTATTCTCTTCCATGGTTAATTCTTCAAGTGTTGCAACTATGGAAGAGACTACTCCTTTATGAAGAAGAGCGGATTTAGTCCCTTCAAATTCGGGCTTAAGACCATTTATGAATTGATAGAAATGCTCTGCTTTGATTTGATTTTCACGAAGCTCAACATCTTGTGGACAATGCCACTTTGGCTCAAGAAGAGCCAATTCGTCCCAAAGGAGAGAGAGTGCATTGTAATATTATCTTATGCTTATCTCTCCTTGAGTCATGGTCCTCACCTTATTTTGGACGTTACATACATGCACAATATTCTTAAGACTATACATGTCTTTAAGGTATTTTCATGCTTCACTAGCGAAGTCAAATTTTGCCAAGCTAGAGCACTTGTGGATGTCCGCACTATTAATGAGTCATCCAATAATTTTGGAATGACCCATTCTCCATTCTTTTCATATTCGAAAACGACCTTGGTCATTTCTTCTCCTTGAAGAACAACCTCCTTTTCATTCTCAATTTTTGTAAGGGTGAGTTTATGCTCTTTTTCGGTGCCATCAAACAACCCCCAAAGCCCCTTTTCCCAAATTTTATGTTTTACTATGGATGCCCACATCACATTGTTTGTGTCATTTAGGCGTACGGGAATGTGAACTATCACTTATCTCTCATTCTCCATTTATGACAAGAGAAAGAGGAAAAGAAAAAAAAGAATGGAAAGGGAAAAGAATGAGAGAGAATACAATACAAGACTTTTGGAGATGACTCGCTTCCCGATGCACCAATCAGAATTTGAATGTATTTTGCCAAGTCCACAATCCTCTTCTTGATTACGATCTTTCTTCTACCAAACACCCTTTGGAACACCAAAGCTCTCATACCATGTAATGAGATGAATAAAATCAACTATACATGCAAGAACACAGTTTCAATCAAGTAGAATACTTGATTGAATCACCAAACCACCCACACAAGGGTCTAACAAATTTGATATTTCATAGAAGCACTCAAGAATGAGTTAAGTTTACAATGCCTAAGAAGGCATATTTATAATACAGGAGGAGTCACATGGGGGCAGCCCCATATGGCTGTTGGGGCTGCACCCAACGGTCACATTTGTGACCGTTGGGGCAGCTCCAACGGTTATATGGAGTTGTCCCTATCACAAAAAGTGAAAAAAACAAAAAAGAAAAAGGTCAAAACAAAAACAAAATAAAGTGCAAAAATACAATGTAAAAAATAAAATAAAGTGGGCTGACTCCCATGGAGTAAAATGACCGAAATACCCCTGATGGGTATTTCGGTTTACAGTGAAGTATACACACATATTCTTATATGTATATGTATATATACATATAAGAATACATACATTTAAACATCTAATACCTATGATCCAAATTAATATGGATTTGGGCTCAGTCCAAGACCCATATTAATAAGCAATTGACCCAACCCAAGATCCAAATGGATTTTGGATATGGATTTGAATCCAGATCCAAAATCTATACCCAATAAAAACATAGTTTTAAATTCAATATTTATGTTTGAATTAAAGTTAATTAAAGTTAAAAAGGCTCCCAGAGGGATAAGGTACCCTTTGAAAGCTTCTAGATATTTATTTATTAATAAATAATTAAAATTAATTAATTAAAAATTAATTAATTAAAAATTAAATCTTATTTAATTCCGAATTTCAAAGGTTGCTAATTGGTATGACTAGAAGAGTCCACACTTGCCAAAAGACAAGAGTAAACAATAAAGGAGTATTAAAAATTTTTTGGATTAAGGAAAGGTTTGGAAAAGTCAACATAGAAAGAATTTTAAAAAAAATGGAAAGTGGGAGAGAAGGACTCCCAAAAGGGGAAGTCCTCTCTCCAGCCCACTCTAGAAGGGCTGAAAAAGAAGGGGGGCGTCACCCCCTATCTCCTCTATAAAAAGGTCAAAAAAAAAAGAGAAAGAAAAGAAAGAAAGAGAAAGAGAGAGGAAAAGGGAAAAGAGAGAGAGAGAGAGAGAGAAAGGAAGGAGAAGGAAGAAGGAAGAAGAAGAGTATGAGAAAGTAACCCTATCGTTGACAAATAGAGGGGAGAGAGAGAGAGAGAGAGATCAAGGGAGAGAGAGAGAGAGAGAGAGAGAGAGAGAGATCAAGGGAGAGAGAGAAGAGAGAGGCAAGAGGGTTCAGTTCATCGTGACTGCCCTCTCATTCTATTAATAATAAGAGTGTAAAACACTAGGGTACTAAAATACTCCTTAATACAATGTTAATTTACATCATACATGAACTGGGTCTGGACCCGATCCATTACATAAATGGATCGGGTCAGACATATACATAATGAGGATAATGACGACTTCTTTTTAGCCTCCCTCAAGTTGTGCATTGTGTTGGACCATGAACAACTTGTTCTTCAGAAACCAAAATCTATCCTTTGTCAACCCTTTAGTGAGGATGTCAGCAACTTGTTCTTCAGTTGGCACATACATAGGCTCAATCTCTTTGTCTTCAACCTTTTTCCTAATAAAATGTTGATCTATTTCAATGTGCTTTGCTCGACTATGGTGAATGGGATTGAATGACATGTTGATGGCACTTTGGTTGTCACACAACAACAGTGACCGAGTAATCGGTTCTCCCATTTCTGTCAGGAGATGTCTTATCCATGTACTCTCGGCCGTGGCAGTGGCCATCGATCTGTATTCAGCCTCAGTGCTTGATCTAGCAACCACCTTTTGTTTTCTACTGCTCCAGGATACCAAGTTTGGCCCAATGAAGCTGCAATAACCGGATACTGATCGTCGTTCGTCTGGATCACCCGCCCAATCAGCATCAGCATAAGTGCCGATCTCATGGCCCCCGCCTGGATCTAATTCTTCCTTTTTGTTGTATACCAGCCCATCACCAACTGTACCCTTTAGGTAGTGGAGTATACGTTTGACTGCCTCCATATGTGACATACGAGGTTCATGCATAAACTGGGATACCTGATTAACCGAATATACTATGTCGGGTCTAGTAAAAGTCAGGTATTACAACATGCCAACTAAACTGCGATACTTAGTGGGATCTCCATATATATCCCCTTCTTGTGAACTCAATTTCTGATGAATGACACTTGGAGTTGTTAACGACTTACAATTTGTCATGCCTGCTCTGCCGAGAATGTCCAACGTATATTTGTGTTGAGTAAGGATAAGTGTATCATTTCTCTTATCAACTTCTACCCCAAGAAAATATCGCAGCTCTCCCAAATCTTTCATCTTAAATCTCTGATTTAATAACTTCTTCACCTGCTCAATGTGACTTTTACAATTCCCTGTGATGATGATGTCATCTACATATATCAACAGAAGAGTAGTGACTCCTTGCTCATTGTGAATAAATAATGAGTGATCCAGAAGAGAACGAGAGAAGCCATGCCGTTGTATTTCTAGAGAGAAGCTGTCGAACCAGGAACAAGAAGCTTGTTTCAAACCATAGAGTGCTCTCTTTAATTTGCATACATATTTTTTGGCGTCTCGTTCAACATATCCAGTGGGTTGTTCCATGTAGACCTCTTCTTTTAAATCCCCGTGCAGAAAAACATTTTTTACATCCAGCTGGCTCAATGTCCATCCATGTTTAATGGCTAGACTCAACACAATGCGAATGGTCCCCATTTTAACTACAGGACTAAAGGTTTCATCAAAGTCTTGGCCTTCCTCTTGTGTGAATCCCTTGGCTACAAGTCGAGCCTTGTACCTTTCGATGCTCCCATCTGGTTTATACTTTATCTTGTACACCCATTTTGACCCAACAACATTTCTGTTCAGTGGTCTAGGTACAATCTCCCATGTCCCACCTTCATGTAAGGCCTCAATTTCTTCATTCATTGCTTCTACCCATCTTCTAGAGCTCGCAACTTGATAGAACATGAGAGGCTCATCCTCTTTACTTATGGATGTCAAGAATAACTGAAAATCCAATGAAATTTTTTTATAACTTACCCACCTGTCAAGCGGATGTCGAATCCGTGAGGATTTTCTGATATCCATTTGCTGCGAAGCGGATAATCCATATGGATCCGTATTCGTATAAGGAATGAATGAGGGCTCTTTCTCTCGCCGGGTGTACACAATACCCTTATACCTTGTTGGCTCCAAGTCATATGTAACAGTTTCCTCCGTTTGAGTCTCATTGGCTGAATCCTTATGTGGCTCCTTCTGACTGCAATTTTCTGGACAATCTACTTTACCATTAGAGAAGAGTTCTGAATTTAACCAGGGGTAGTATACCTCAATGCTGAAGCTTGAGTTATCAGTATCCACCATAGTTGAATTATTATCCTGATAAGCAAAGTTCATTTCGTCGAAAATAACATTCCTTGATATTTTGACACGCTTACTCAGGGGATCATAACACCTGTACCCTTTGTAATCTTCTGCATATCCTATAAACCTGCATTTTAAAGCCTTATCTTGGAAATTGTGCCTGAGTGAACTGTCAATGTGAACATAACAAAGAGACCCAAACACACGTAATTCATGATAATCAGGTTGTATGCCAAAAAGAGAGAAGTATGGTGCCTTATTTTCTAAGATACTCATGGGCAATCGATTTGTCACATGAACTGTGGAGTGGAAGGCCTCAGTCCATAATGATACAGGGAGATTGTTCACATGCATTATGCTTATTGCAGTCTCAACAATATGTCGATGCTTCCTCTCAGCAATCCCATTTTGTTGAGGTGTATGAGGGCAAGACACTCTTCTCTTTATCCCATTATGTTGAAGAAAATTAACAAAGTCACTCGATGAGAATTCACCTCCTTCATCACACTAGAAATTAAGAATATTGGTAGAGAAATGATTTTGAACAAAAGAGTGAAATTTTTGGAACAATCCAAAGACTTTTGATTTGTGATTCATAAAAAATATCCAAGTATAACGTGAGTAACTATCAATGAAAATAAGATAGTATTTACTGCCAGAAAAAGAAGTAATTGGGGCAGGACCCCAGACATCTGAACAAATGACCTCAAATGGCCTTGAAGCTCTTTTATTAATGGAAGCAAAAGGTAAAGCATGACTCTTACATAAATGACAACTAGAACATTTTGTATCAACGACTTCTGAACTCAGACTGGACTTAGGAATAAGATTATTCAGGACAAGTTTTTCAATGAAATGGCGACCACAATGGCCAAGACGACTATGCCAAAGTCTTGGCTTATTACTTTCAGAGACAGTAAATATAAAATCAGAATAAAAAACTTGACGTTGGTGAGGCTTTAAGGATGAATAGTTGGAATGAATGGAGGAAGGATCTTCTTGAAAGATGTACATGTTGCCCCATCGTTTTCCTTCAGCGAATGTCCTCCTCGTGCGAAGATCCTTGACATAAACAGAAGAGGGAGTAAATTCAACTGAAGCATTAACATCATCAACAAGTTTTGAGACAGAAACAATGTTCTTTTGAATATTAGGAGCCTGGATGACACTTTGAAGTTTAAGAGAGGACTTTGACATGTGTATAATGGCATTTCCAGTATGTGAGATTGCATGATGGGATCCATCTCCTGTGACTATGCTATTCTTTCCAACATAAGGTGTAAGAGTCAAGAGTTTACCTACATCACCCGTAACATGAGTAGCTGCTTCAGAGTCGACATACCAAATTCCTTTGTCATTTTGCTTCATATTCAATCCTGTCAAGGCTGCCAACAACAACTCTTTTACTTCTCCATCCTTCCTAGCCTCTGCTTGTGGAGCTTTCCCTTTGTTTTGAGGATTAAACCAACAATTTGCTTTAATGTGCCCTTTCTTGTTGCATAGGAAACATGTGGGAATGGATCTTTGTCCCTGGATATTGGGTGTTGGAAGTATGCCACGACCTCCATAATTATTTCTCCCTTGGCCTCATTTTTCTCGAAAAGAACTTCCTCGTCCTCGACCATAACTCATTCCCATAGCCAGCACATCTTGTGTTCCGGAATTCCCATGAGAGTCTTCAGAAGATCCTTTCAGATTCATCTCATATTGCAATAATTTCGCACGAAGATCTTCAAACTTTGGAAGTTCTGGTAAACATAGTAAGGTTGTCGTCATAACATGATAGTCTGGCCCCAATCCACTCAAGGTTTGTTGTACTTTATCTTTTTCACTGACAAGACACCCAATAACGGCCAGCTGATCTGTGATGCCTTTCATTTTATTCAGGTATTCCATAATAGACATGGAATCTTTCTTCAGCATTTGAAACTCTCGCTTAAGAAACATTATTCTTGCCTCAAAAATTTGTGAATATGTTTGAACTAACGTATCCCACAGTTCCTTTGCCGAACAATCATCAGGAAGAGCAATAAGGACCTCCTGTGAGAGAGTTGAAGTGATGTATGCCACTAGCGATTGATCCCTCTTCATCCAAGCAACATATTCTGGATTCTTGTGGAGAACAATAGATTCTTCTCCTTTATCGTCCGCCTTTTCTTGTGAAAGGAATTCTGGAGGTGGTGGGACCGATCCATCCAGATGTCCATAAAGGTCCTGACTCTTTATAAACGGGATTATCTGTCTTTTCCAGGTTAAGAAGTTGCAGTTATTCAGTTTTTCAGAGACTAATTGACCGAGAAAACTTGAGGGCAAACATGATTGCCCGTGAGTAAAGTCCATTTGATGAATATGTTTGAACTGACACTTAGGTATGAAAAACAAAAACAGAGGGCTCGGCTTAACAGAACACTGCTCGGCTAATAAATATGTAGATGATGACAGAACAACCGACCAATCAGAGTACTCGGCTGACAGAACCAATAGTGATTAGCAGGGGATACTCGGCAGGCAGTTCTTTTCAGAACCAACGAAAAACAACAGGGAAACAACAGGGAAACAACAAAGATTTTAAAGGGAAATCACAGAAATATTTTCAGATAAGGGAAAACAGATGGCAAGCGAGAAAGTAACAAAGATTAGCAGGTGATTCACAAAATACCAGAAAGAAAGAAAGTCACAGATAGGAAGAGGATCGAGTTTTTCACAAGGAAAGGGGAACCTGTACTTATCGTTTCCAGATTTACGCTGATTCACGACTGATAGATCCACGCAGATACACGCTGGCAACCTCACTCCCAGATTCAATCTGCTTTGAGATCCACACAGATTCACGACTGACAGATCCACGCAGATAGGCTCACCCAACAAGGTTCACGGCTGATAGATCCACGCTGGTAGCCTCACTCCCAGATTGAATCTGCTTTGAGATCCACACAGATTCACGGCTGACAGATCCACGCAGATAGACTCACCCAACAAGGTTCACGCTGAAATCCACGTAGGTTCACGCTGGCAGCCCTTCACTCCCAGATGTCACGCAAGGCTCTGATACCATGTGAGAAAGTAACCCTATCGTTGTGAGAGAGAGAGAGAGAGAGAGAGAGAGAGAGAGAGAGAGAGAGAGAAGAGAGATGCAAGAGGGTTCAGTTCATCGTGACTGCCCTCTCATTCTATTAATAATAAGAGTGTAAAACACTAGGGTACTAAAATACCCCTTAATACAATGTTAATTTACATCATACATGAACTGGGTCTGGACCCGATCCATTACATAAATGGATCGGGTCAGACATATACATAATGAGGATAATGACGACATCTTTTTAAAGAGACCCTTTTCTTCTTCGAGCATCCGTCACTTTTTCAGTCTTTCAAGACTTTTTTCGGTCTTTTCAAGCTTTAAAAAAAGGCATGAGTGTTCTCTCTTCTTTCGGATGAGAAAAAGAGCCTAAATAGGCTTTAGGCAATATTTTTGTAGAGAATGATGGATTCTAGTTTGATTTTTCACCTTTCTGATTCATGGAAATCGATGTATGCATGCTTAGAATACGTGTTTTTGGTTCCTACGCTAATATACATGCATATATCTATGTGTTTCTTTTTATGTATGCATATACATATGTGAAAACTATGTATATATATATATATATATATATATATATATATATATATATATTTGGGACAGATCTATCCCATGAAATGAGTGGACAGATCTGACCATCGTAATGATGGGCCGATCTGGACAGATCTGTCAACTATACTAGTGGACAGATCTGGACAAACTTAAAGAAGTTTTTTTTCTGTTCAGCGAAGTTTAAACGGGTCACCATGAGGGCGACCCAAATAAAAAAAAAATTAGAAGATCCGGATCCACGGATGGATCCGGATAGGCCCAAGAGTGGACCCAACGAAAGGGGGGTCGTGGGTCACGAGTCCGGTCGACCCATACCCACACCCGTATGTGTGTTAAAAAGAAATCACGTTTAAAAAAAAGCGTAAAAGGACAGGGTTCGGGTGAAACCCTAGTTAAAATGTTAAAAGGGGGGGGGGGGGGGGGGCGTTAAGCCCCTTTCACGCTGAACGTGGAGAGGAGAAGGGAAGACCGACCCTCCCCACGATCTCCTCCTCCCCGATTCTCTCTCCAATTGACTCTCTCCCTCTCGCATCTCTTAAGAAAACCCCTCCTCTCTCTCACTACCTCGTTATCCCTCTTCCTCTCCCTCTCGTTTTCCTTTCTTTCTCGCACCAGCTGGTGAAAAGGCACACGGCTCACACGAGCACGGCGGCGAGGGTTCACTTGGATTCACGGTAGCAGTGGGGATTTCACATTTTCGAGGTAGGTTTTATTATGATTTTCTCAATGTGTATGTTCCAAGGATGCAAGTTACAACAGTACAACCCATTTACATGAGTTTAAACTGGGTAAATGTTGAATCCCGGAACTGTGTAGGTGTTAAATGACGAATAGTTAATTTCTCATATTCTGATTTTTGGAAATCTAACGTTGAACCTGCTGATTACCGTATTGAAGTGAGTAGAAGTTCTTCGATTTTGCTGTGGTCATGCTTTGTGCATTTTGTTTACATGGGTGCACAGAGACAAGTCCTCATTAGAGGGTTTCTCTGGTATGAATGGTCATGCGGGAAAACCTGAAGTTGTTTTGCATAGCGTTAAATCTGTTATGTGGATGTAGTTTAGTGCAAAAAAGAAAACTTGAAGATTGAAATCACGGACTGAGTACTGGCAACAAAACGTTTTTTTTTCTTCTTGTATGAAATCCATGAATAGAAATCTGCGATTTAGTTATCCTAAATTAAAACTGAAAAATGTTTGTGATTTGCCTCAACTAATGGGTGTTCTCTTTTTGTATCTCAAAGTATATTTGTGTATGACTGCGGGTTTGCATTTTTATCCATGGTCAAAAATCTGTCTGCAACACCTGCATTACAGCGAAGGATATGTTTTATTAGTTGTTTTCACTTGCTTAGTTCTTATCCCATCATAACTGTGTAATGAACGGTGTTGTACATTTGGATGCAAAGTAGGAGTTATATTGGTCGAGATAGTATGAGATTCTATGCTACCTAAAATGTGATGAACATGAAATGTCCAGGAGTTATCTTTTCAAGTATTAAAACTTATGTCGTGATTTGCAACATAGATTGTAATTGATCACACCCCTAATTATTAGAAGGGAAATCTATGCGTGTTTATGGATATTCTACAACATAGGGAATTTGTCGGTATTTCTGGCACACGTAGGTCCAGGGGTGTTGCATATTTAATCCCTGTACAGCTTATTTTCTGAAATACACTATGGTACTGTGCTATGCTTTACTAGATCTTGTTTTTTTCAGGTGGTTATACCGTGATGGTAACATTCACACCAGAAATCTTGAAATATGCTGTTTGTTCATGTACATTTTTTTATAGAAAACTATAGTTCTAATTGATTATGAACATATTGATAAGTGGATTATTTTGCCTCTTGTGAGGCTAATGCAAATCTTTGGTCTCACATGTAAATCAGCACTTAAAGAGACTTCAATATTTCGTGAATGCTTAGTAAATGCAGAATTGTATTCGCTGTAAATTTTTGGAAAGTTCCATTTCAACCATGCTGGTATTTGACATCATATGATGCTTCATGTTAATGCTGGCATCTTAGTTGCCAAGTCAAGATATTGAGGGTTCCTTAGTGGCCCTCGAGTTTTAAATGAATACTCAAATAAATTGAATTTTTATAATTTCAGCTGACTAGTTTAAAGGTACCGGGGCATGCATGCTTGACAGTTTAAAGGTACCAGAGCACTCTACTGGGTCTGCACAATTAAATGGATAAAGTTTGGTTAATATACCTTTTGAAGGTATGAATGGTTGGGGGCCTATTACTCCTGTAGTAGGAATCAAATTTTGAGGAACTCCAGTGTCTTTGAGCGACTGAGTTCGGTACATGGAATATCCAGACATATCGAGAAATATAAATTAATAAGAAAAGCAACTCACTCAGATTCGGACTTACCTTGGAGAGGGTAGGTGGTACACAATTCCGGGGATATGTATTTCTTGCTTTGAGCGGCAATGACTCGTTGGTCCCCAGTTCTCGGAGTTAAGAGACCCGTGAAAAGACGACATTATTCACGAACTGGGTTTGGATCAGATCCAAACCCAATTCAAGTTTATCTAATTTTAGATTTCAGCACATGTTCATTAATTGTATTAATGGCATATTGTAAATTACATTGTTGTGTAATGGGTATCTTCGTACTCTAATAATTGTAACACTATATACTTAATGGAATGCCAATACTGCAGCCTACAATGAAGGATTCTGCAACTCTTACGTATCCTCTCCTCATCCTGTACTTAGTCTTGTGCATGTGACAAGGAACCCATCATTTCTCACATGGTATCAGAGCTTTGATCCTCTCTCCAACGTCTTTTTCTAAGGTATTCCTTTTCTTATCCTTCTTGAAATCTATTGATTCTCTCCAGTCAACGTATTTCTGAAATCTGCATCCCTATTTCTAAAAGTCTCCATCTAATCTCTCTCTTTCTCATCTAATCATCAGCTACCATTGATCTTATTCTAAAAAAAAAATCTGCATCTCCCCTCTATTTGCATCTAATCTCTCTCCTTCTCACGTGATTTCATTTGGTCACGCTGTTTCACGTGATTTCATTTGGTCACGCATGAGCAAATCTTTGTGTGATTTCATAAGTTGTCCCTCATCTTCTTCAGAAAGGTAAGGTCAGATCTGAGTAAAATATCAGGTTCTTTTCCTTTACACTTTGAATAACGTTACCTCCAAAAAAATCATATTCAGCTCTTTGTATTTTCTTTTAAAGGAAAATACGTTACAACCAAGTAACGTGATTCTGTTTTACATTTCATTGACTGATCTTTACTCTGATCAGTTTACTTCATAACTTTGGTTCTGCTAAAAAAAAAAAAAGAGGCCGAGTTTCGAGTTCTGAAATTTAGTTCTGACTTCTTTGGTTCTACTCCAGTATTGTTTCTGACTTCCTTTATTTCTGAGTCTTGCTCCGCCTTCAATCATCTATGGATTCTTTTTCTTCTTCTCAATCTGGTCTCTCTTCCAACTTTCTTAGTCAACTTGTATTTGAAAAACTGAACAACTCCAATTTTCTCACCTGAAAAAGATAAATCATCCCATTTATAAGAAGTCAGGATCTTTCTGGACATCTAGATGACTCTGTTTCTGTTCCTCCAGAGTTACATATCACAAGATAACAATACTGGGGAGGGTGACTCTTCTATTACTTTTGTCAGAAATCTAGAATATATATCCTGGATGAAGTGTGATCAAGCTTTGGCTACCTACATCACTTCCACCCTGTCACAGGAGGTGCTTGTGGCAATTCCAGATGACTGTTCTGCAATGCAATTATGGCACCGATTGGTCCAGACATATTCTCAAGTTTCTCAGGCCAGAGTATTATTTTTGAAGAAAGAGTTTCAAATGCTGAGGAAGGACTCCATGACCATCATGGAGTACTTGAACAAAATGAAGACCATTACAGATCAGTTGGCCATCGTGGGATGCGCAGTTAGTGACAGAGATATGGTGCAACAAACTTTGAGCGGGCTGGGATCGGATTATCATATGATGATTACTTCTTTATTGTGTTTGCCAGATTTACCTACATTTGAAGATCTTTGTGCCAAGCTTTTACAATATGAGATGACCTTGAAGGGATTTTCTGAAGATACTCATGCTCATGTTGGGGCACACGATGTCCTTGCCACAGGAGTTAGCTATGGACGAAGACGTGGTAGGTATGATTTTCGAGAAAGAGGGGAACAAGAAAGAAATGGACAAGGAAGTCGTGGAATATTACCTACACCCAATATTCCTCCTAATGGGCAGAGGCAAAGATCTATACCCACCTGTTTTTTATGCAATAAAAGGGGACATATCAAAGCTAATTGTTGGTTTAATCCTCAAAATAGAGGCAAACAACCAAAGACAAGAAAGGGGTCAGATAAATTGAAGAACAGTAGCGAAGTCAAGGAGTTGTTACTATATGCTCTAACTGAATTGAATTTAAAACAAAATGATTAGGGCACTTGGTATGTCGATTCTGGTGCAGCCACTCATGTCACTGGTGATGCTGGTAAGCTCCTAACTCCCGTTCCTTATGCTGGTAGAAATAGTATAGTCACTGGAGATGGGTCTCACCATCATAGTTCTCACATTGGAAACTCTATCATTCTTATGTCTACTTCTCTTGCTCTTTCAAATGTCATTTATGCTCCGAATATCAAGAAAAATATTGTTTCTCTCTAAGCTTGTAGATGATATTAATGCTCTAGTTGGGTTTACTCCTTTTTCTGTTCGTGTCAAGGACCTTCACACGAGGGAAACGTTCGCTGAGGGAAAACGCTAAGGGAATATGTACGTGTTCCAAGAGAATCCTTTCAGTTGAAGCTTACATCATCATCTTCTTTAGTCCTTCCTGAGAATGTTTTTAGTCTTTCTGAGTGTAATAAGTTGAATCTTTGGCATGGTCATCTCGGTCATTGTAATAGTCATTTCATTGAAAAGCTTGTTTCAAGCAGTCTTATTCCCAAGTCAAGTCTAAGTTTAAATGTCAATGATAAAAAATGTTCAAGTTGTCTACAATGTAAGAGTCATGTTCTTCCATTTCATTCTATTAATAAAAAAGCTTCAAGACCATTTGAAATTATTTGTTCTGATGTTTGGGGTCCGGCTCCAGTTCCCTCTATGTCTGGCATAAGATATTATCTTATTTTTGTTGATAGCTTTTCTCGGTATACATGATTTTTCTTTATGAAATTTAAATCTAAAACATTCAAGTTATTTCAGAACTTTCATTTCTTTGTTCAAAATCAATTCTTTGATAATATTTTTTGTTTCCAATGTGATGGAGGGGGTGAATTCTCCTCAAATGACTTTATTAATTTTCTCTAGACAAATGGAATACGTAGGCAGGTGTCTTGCCCTCATACACCTCAACAAAATGGGATTGCTGAACGCAAGCATCGCCATATTGTCGAGAGTGCAAAGAGCATGATGCATGATAGTAACCTTCCAATTACCTTATGGGCAGAGGCTTTTCATTCAGCCGTTCATATCATAAACCGATTGCCCATGAATATCCTGGAAAACAACTCACCCTTCTTTTTTTTACATGGTGTTCATCCAAATTATCATGATTTGCGAGTATTCGGGTGTGTATGTTATGTTCATGATGACAGTTCAATGCGACACAAGTTTCAGGATAAGGCCTTGAAGTGCAGATTTGTGGGGTATGCTGATGATTATAAAGGGTACAAATGCTATGATCCCGTGAGCAAGGGTATCAAAATATCCAGGAATGTTGTATTTGATGAATTGAATTTTGACCACAATGTTAACACTCTTTCTGAAATTGAAGTTTATCACCCCTGATTACAATTTGATCTCTTTTCTAGTGTTGATGCTGTTTGTCCTTCAGAATGTAATCAAAGAGATGAGGGAAACATGTCTGATGCTCTCCAAAGGACTCAGGAAAGTGTCCTCTCAAATCTATCCTTGCCTCCCGAAAGGTATAAAGGTATTGTTTACTCTCGACATGAGAAGGGGACCCTCTCCAATTCTGATCAGGAGATGAATTCTTCTTCCTCTGTTCCCAGAAGATCCACTCGACCCCGACATCCTATTGACAGATGGGTAAGTTATGAGAACTTCACTATGGATTTCCAACTCTTCTTAACCTCTTTAGGTAAGGAAGATCAACTCACAACATTTTATCAAGTAGTAAATTCTAAGCGATGGATTGAAGCTATGAATGAAGAAATGGAGGCTCTTCATGAATGTGGCACTTGGGAGATTGTTCCCAGACCACATGATCAAAATGTGGTTGGGTCCAAGTGGGTGTATAAAATAAAATATAAGCCGAACGGTACTATTGAACGATATAAGTCTAGACTGGTTGCCAAGGGATTCACGTAGGAGCAAGGACAAGACTATGATGAGACCTTCAGTCCGATTGTGAAAATGGGCACTATTCGAATCATATTATCATTGGCTATTGAGCACCAATGAATTATCAGTCAGCTGGGCGTAAAAAATGCATTCCTACATGGTGTTAAAATACATGTAATCAATATATATATATTCCATCATACCCAATAGGGGTATTTTAGTCATTTCACATGTACCCAATAGGGGTACTTGTTTTTCTCCTCTTTTTATTTTTTGTATTTATTTTTTTATTTTCATTTTTCATATCGCTGACCCCAATTGTTTTGGGATGAAGGCGTTGTTGTTGTTGTTGTATTTTTTTATTTTCATTTTTATTTTTCCCTTTTTTACCCACTTAAAGGGACCCCAACATTGAATCGTTGGGGGCTCCCAACGACTCCATGGGAGCCCCCTTTGTGGCTCTACTTTTGAGGCCTCTTGGCCTCCCCCCTCTCTCATTTTTCTTGTATAAATAGGGGTGACCCCCTTTGTATATTTTCACTCTTGAGAGCTCTCTCTCTTTCAATAAGAGACATTTATATTTTATGTTGTGTTGTCCCTTGTGGACTTGGGTATCTTCTCTTTTGTTTGTCCATTGGTGGACATTGCAAGTGCTTATAACACTCTTTGTATTTCCGCATATCTCATTGCATGGTATCAGAGCCTTGTGTATGCTCTTGATTCTTAATATAGCTAGTCAAGTAGTTATATATTTTTTTTATTTTGTATCTCTCTTGGTTTGTCCTCTTGAAAGAGATTAAATGGAAGGAGAACAAAAGATTGATCTCTCCTTCAAGCTTAATGGTTCCAACTACATGATGTGGGCCGCCGCCATGTAGAACAACCTAAAGGGTAAAAAGCTTTGGGGATACGTTATGGGCACCATTCCGGAACCGCAACTTCAACTCACCAAGATGGATGGTGATCAAGAAAAAGCTTTTGAAGGAAATGCCCGCATGAAGGCCATTGAAGATCACCAATCTAAAGTGGAAGATTGGGAAAGCAAGCATGCAAAGATTCTTGCTTGGTTCATGAACAATGTGGAGCTCAAAATTTGCGCCAACATTGCTAAATTTCGGATGGCTAATGAAGCATGGTTCTTTATGAAAGGTATGTATACTCAAAAAGACCTTGTTCGTCAATTCTTCCTCCAAGAAAAAATCCGGACTATTAAGCAAGGGGAAATGAGTGTAAGAGATTACTTTAGCACTCTTGGACCCTTATGAGATGAGCTATCTTTACTAGAACCAAAGTGGGTTTCTAGTATAGATGTGGAACTAAGAAGAGAACAAATGAAAAAAAAACACTTTTTCCAATTTCTACATGGGCTTAGGCTTGAATATGAACAAGTTAGATCTTTCCTTCTTCATAGATCTAAGCCTCTTCCTTTGGAAGATGCCATAGCCGAAATATGGCAAGAAGAAACTCGTCTTGGCATGATTAAGGGGGGAGATGAAGTTTTGGCCGTGTCTAAACCCGACAATAATGTGAAAGCCTATAAGCCTCCACACTTTGAGAGGCAAAATAACTATAATGGCAACTATAGAAAAGCCATTTGCCATCATTGCCAAGAACCGGGTCATATAAGACCTAATTGCCCTAAGCTAAATGAAGCACCAAAGAATAAGGTTGCATCCGTTGAAGAAATTACTCAAAAGGAGGAAACTATCAAAGGGAAGGAGTCCTTCTTTCTTGCTTAACTATCAGAAGCACTTCAAATTTTACTCAAATTGCCATCAACCTCAGGTGCCGCCATAGCTTCTTCTTCTCTTCCAGGTATGTCTTCTTGGATTCTTGATTCTGGAGCTTCCTTTCATATGACCCCTCTTGAAAATGGGCTTTCCAATTTGTGTAATAACTCTAAAAACTCTTATGTTTCAACCGCCGATGGTACATCTTTACAAGTAAAAAGTTTTGGAACGTTGAATTTTTTCAAAGATTTCTTTGTGCCAAACATAAGAGTGGTACCACAACTTAATTTAAATCTTCTCTCCGTTTCTCAAATATGTGATCATGGATGTGAAATCTTCTTCTCAACTAAGGATTGCTCTATACAGGATCTTCGGTCCGGGAAGCAGATTGGGCAAGGCCATAGGAGGGGCGATCTCTATTACATGAGCAACTTGAAACTTCCCACTAACTCTTTTTGTAATCATGTCTAAGATAAAAATATTAAAACTTGGCATCAAAGACTTGGACATTCAAGTTTCTCAAAAATGTAATCATTTTCTTTTGGAAAGAAATTTTGTAATGAGAAACATTTTGTTTGCAAGAATTGTATTTTTGGAAAAATGAAATCCACTCCTTTTCCAAATCGAACTTTTGTGTCCAAAAGACCTTTTGAGTTAGTCCATTCGGACGTTTGGGTCCCTTCTCCGGTCATATCGAAAGGAGGATACTCCTATTATGTTACTTTCATTGATGACTACACTAGATATCTGTGGATCTATTTTCTCAATTTAAAACCCAAAGTCTTTGACTTCTTCAAGAAATTTTATATGATAGGCAAAAATCAATTTTCAAATAATATCTCTACCCTTAGATCCGATTCGGGTGGAGAATATCTATCAAATGAATTTCAAAATTATTTGGAAACAAATGGAATTTGTCATCAAAGATCATGTCCTAGGACTCCTCAACAAAATGGTCTAGCCGAAAGAAAGCATAGACATTTTGGAAACCACTAGGAGACTTCTTATTTCCAAAGAAATTCCAAAAAGTTTTTGGGCCGAAGCCACTTTAACTTCAACTTGATAAATAGAATGATATCTTCATCCTTACAAAATACACCTCCATATGAAAAACTATTTGAAAGAACACCCGATTTCAATAGATTAAGAATTTTCGGGTGTAAATGTTTTGTCCTTACACATAAAAGAGACAAATTATCTCCTAAAGCTATTGAATGTGTTTTCTTAGGATATAGAGAAAATCAAAAGGGTTTTAGATGCTTCGACCTTAAAAATAACAAACTCTATGTATCCAAAGATGTAACCTTTTTAGAAAATGAAAATGGTTTTGAGAAAACTAAAGATATTGATGAAAGCGAATATGCTTTCTTATTTGATCTTCTCTCTCAAGAAGATGAGACTCCTCAAGAAGAGGAAATCTCTAATGATTTGTTGAATGATCTAGAGGATATTCCTCTTAACAATGTTGAAAATGAAAGTGATAGACCCATCCAAACCTATATTAGGCGTGGTCAACAAGCTCCCATGAATGCCTTAGAAAAATACTCTCAAGATTCCAACATAGAAGAAACCTCTTTAAGGAGATCTGACCGAATCTCCAATCCTCCTAATAGGTTTGTTTCCTATGAGTCTCTAATTCCAAGTTATAGAGCGTGTCTAATTGTGTTACTCTTTTCATGAACCTTCACATTATAATGAAGCAAAAAACATTCTCCAATGGGTTGAAGCCATGAACTTAGAACTTAGTGCCCTTGAAAAGACAAAAACTTGGGAAATAACTTCATTACCCACTTGAAAGAGATCTATTGGATGTAGATGGGTCTTCAAAATTAAAACTAAATGTGATGGATCATTAGAACGCTATAAAGCCCGGTTGATAGCAAAAGGATACGCTCAAGAATACAATATAGATTATGAAGAAACCTTCGCGCCCGTAGCTAGAATGACTAGTGTTAGGACTCTTATTGCAGTTGCGTCAGTTAAAAAATAGCCTATTTATCAATTAGATGTTAAGAATGCATTCTTAAATGGTGAATTAAATGAAGAAGTTTACATGGATCCTCCACCAGGAGTATGTATTGGTGAAAATAAGATTCTCAAACTTAAAAAGACATTATATGGCCTAAAGCAAGCTCCAAAGGCTTGGCATGATAGATTTAACAATGTAATGACAAGTTTGAATTTTCGTTCATGCTATACTGACACTGCTTTGTTTGTGAAAAGTGCAGGGTCTTCAGTAGTTATTCTACTACTTTATGTTGATGATATGATCATCACTGGAAGTGATGAGCAAGGAATTAATGATATTAAGAAGGTTTTAAAAGAAAATTTTGACATGTTTGACCTTGGTTTCTTAAGATATTTTTTAGGAATTGAAGTAGCGTACTCTCCTCGAGGGTACATTCTCTCTCAGATAAAACTTATTGTTGACATTTGTTTCAAGTCTGGTATCTCCGATGATAAGAAGACAGAAACCTCTGAAGTCATCAATGCAAAGTTAAGGTTGGAAGATGGAACACTCCTCGAGGATCCTACTCCCTACCGTCAACTTGTTGGGTCTCTAACCTACTTATCCATCACTCGGCCAGACATAGCTCATGTCGTCCACTCAGTCAGTTTCAACATGCACCTACAACTGTGCACATGAGTGCAGTCTTAAGGATCGTTAGATACATTAAAAACACCATAACTAAGGGAGTTTTTTTTTCTCCTCTTCATCACTTGATTTAATTGCTTATACTGATGCTGATTGGGGAGGAAATCCCAATGATAGAGTCTCAACTACTGGTTTTTGTGTTTTTTTAGGTGACTATGATTTCTTGGAGATTTAAGAAGCAACACAAAGTATCATTGTCCTCAACAGAAGCAGAATATCGTGCTATGACCAATACAACCATGGAGCTTGTGTGGCTAAAAAGTCTCTTCAGTGATATGGGCATAGTCATTTCTACTCCTTCGAAGATGTGTTGTGACAACAAAAACGCAATCTATATCGCAAGCAATCACACCTTCCATGAGTGTACTAAACACATCGAGATGGACTGCCACTACGTTCGTGATGAATACCTAAGAGGAACCATAGCACTGTCGTACGTTACTTCCGAGTACCAGTTGGCGGACTTCTTCACTAAAGCCCTTGCAGCTCCTCGTTTTATGTTCCTTCTCAGCAAGCTTTTAGTTATATCCCCGTAAAGCTTGAGGGAGGGTGTTAAAATATATATATATATATATATATTCCATCATACTCGATAGGGGTATTTTAGTCATTTCACATGTACCCAATAGGGGTACTTGTTTTTCTCCTGTTTTTATTTTTTGTATTTATTTTTTTATTTTTCCCTTTTTTACCCACTTAAAGGGACCCCAACATTGAATCGTTGGGGCCCCCAACAGTCACATTTGTGACCGTTGGGGGCTCCCAACGACTCCATGGGAGCCCCCTTTGTGGCTCTACTTTTGAGGCCTCTTGGCCTCCCCCCTCTCTCATTTTCCCCCTCTCTCATTTTTCTTGTATAAATAAGGGTGACCCCCTTTGTATATTTTCACTCTTGAGAGCTCTCTCTCTTTTAATAAGAGACATTTATATTTTATGTTGTGTTGTCCCTTGTGGACTTGGGTATCTTCTCTTTTGTTTGTCCATTGGTGGACATTGCAAGTGCTTATAGCACTCTTTGTATTTCCGCATATCTCATTACACATGGAACTCTGAAAGAGGAAGTGTACATGGAGCAACCCACGGGGTATGCAGAAGAGAACTCCAAAGAATATGTGTGTAGATTAAAGAGAGCTATATATGGTTTGAAGCAAGCCTCCCAATCTTGGTTTGACAGTTTTTCTCTTGAAATAGAGAAATATGGTTTTAGTCTGTCTCTTCTTGATCATTCTCTTTTCATATTCAAATGTAAAGACACGGTTACCTTGTTATTGATATATGTTGATGACATAATCATTACAGGTAACTCTAATGAACATACTGAGCAGGTCAAAGAACTCCTGAATCACATGTTTAAGATGAAGGATCTTGGTCAACTGCGATATTTTCTTGGAGTAGAAGTTGACAGAACTATTGAAGGCATGACACTCACCCAACATAAGTACACTATTGATGTTTTCAGCAAGGCAGATATGAAAGATTGCAAGGCTCTAAGCACGCCTAGTGTACTTCATCAGAAACTCAGTTCCCAAGATGGAAATTTTGTATGAGAATCCTACATAATATCGCAACATTGTAGGGATGCTTCGATATCTCACTTTTACTCGCCCTGATATTGTCTATTCAGTTAATCAGGTATCTCAGTTCATGCATGAACCGCGCATTGGGCATATGGAAGTTGTTAAACGCATTCTTCGATATTTGAAGGGAACTATTGGGGATTGTCTTGTGTACAGAAAGAGTATGAATGAACGTCACATGCATGAATTTCTTGTATACACAGATGCAGACTGGGCGGGAGATCCAGATGAGCATAGGTCAGTCTCAGGATATTGTGCATGGTTTTAAAACTCGCTGAGTCAACTCGTTGACTCGGCTCGGCTCGACCCTCCAACGAGTCAACCCGGCAAGGCAAACTCGACTTGCCAAGACTCGGGCCTGACTCTGCTTGACTCGGCCTGACTCGGGCGAGTTCTGGGATGTTTGAAATTTGATTTTTTATTTGAGTTGAAACAAACATGGGATGAAGTACGGTTGTTATAGACATAACATATGTTTTGTCTGTTATGTTCTAAGGGTCTGTCCAATCTTGGACAAGCAATCAGACAAACCCTTAGGGTCTCTTGTGAGTGTGTCCTTAGTGGTCCTTGTGTTGGCTGATTTGGTGGATTGACGTGCTCATTGGATTTGTGGTATGTGTGCTCTTGGATCTTCCCTGTGTGTGTGTGTTAACTTCGTAACATGTACTAGGTATCACTATCATAGCATAATCAACTATAATATTCATCATGTATTATCAGAAGCATAAAATTAAGGAACTAAGTATATGTTGGAAACTGGTAATTGGCCTTGTGGTAGCAAGTAGCTAGAAGTCACTCAAGAGAGGATTCGTAATGTTTCCATAAATTTCTACCAATAAGACAAATGCCAACAGAGCTTCACATAAGTTCTTGATTGCTTGACAATGCACAGAACCATCAAAATACAAAAATCCCGCTAATTCATAAGAAACAACATTAGGAGCCAGTGTTCATAGGGAAAAGAGTTTTAGCTCTATTTGGGAGTGAACAACCAGGATTTTATATGCTGCATCTCTTTCGACAATTTTTGTCATGCCACTTAATTTCATAATTTTCAACTTACACTATAGTTATTCTTCAACTTACTCCATAGTCCTTTGTCTAAAAAAGAAATTTGAAGGCTATTTAGCAGGCTATCCTAGAGTTTTTTGCTACAACATTAGTTGCTTTTAATAACCTTTGTTCATTTGTCAAGGATGTACATTTATATATGGTCACATGGACAACAAAAAGGACACATGGCATGCCATTGTTGTTCAATTTTTCATTAAGAATACAGTATAAGGGGGCATGACACAAGGGTAACTGGTAAGTTGGGAATATTCCTGTGAGATAGTCTGGCAGAGATCAGCCTATGCATTTTTCAATGCTACTGCTCTCTATGAATGGTTTAACTAGAAAATGACAAACCCAAGAAGTAATACAAGCAAAAACCAAGCTAATTTAGTTGATGCCAATTGTTATCAATTCAAAAGCAACCTAAGAAAGAGTCACATCTCTCTCCCAGTTTCAGTGATTACATGCCTTAACACAACCCAAGGATCTCTTGTTTACTGAAAAACATGGTTTGAGACAAATTATAAATTGTTTTTCTTTTAAAATCAAAAGTTAACAAAACCTGGTCCGAGTCACCGAGTTGACCCGCCGAGTCACGAGTCAATAAAGAACGAGTCGAGTCACGGGTTTTAAAACCTTGATATTGTATTTTCGTTGGCCTAAATCTTGTCTCTTGGAGCAGTAAGAAACAAAGGGCTATTGCGAGATTGAGTACCGAAGCGGAATATAGATCAATGGCAGCTGCTACAACTGAAGTAACATGGATAAGACATATGTTGACAGAAGTAGGAGAATCAATATCTAAATGTATTCTCTCATGTGACAATCAAAGTGCCATCAACATGTCATTCAATCCTATCTACCACAGTCGTGTCAAGCATATTGAAATTGATCAACATTTTGTAAGACAGAAAGTCGAAGAGAAGGAAATTGAACCAGAATTTGTTCGGACTACTGATCAAGTTGCTGACTTGTTTACCAAAGGGCTTATCAAGAACAAATTCTGAATGTTGAAAGGCAAGTTGTTCATGGTTCAAAACCATGTACAACTTGAGGGAGGATGAAAAGAAGACATTATTCACGAACTGGGTTTGGATCTTTATCCAAACCCAATTCAAGTTTATCTAATTTCAGATTTCAGCACATGTTCATTAATTGTATTAATGGCATATTGTAAATTACATTGTTGTGTAATGGGTATCTTCGTACCCTAGTAATTATAACACTATATACTTAATGAATTGCCAATACTGCAGCCTTTAATGAAGGATTCTACAGCTTTTACGTATCCTCTCTTTATCCTCTACTTAGTCTTGTGCATGTGACAAGGAACCCACCATTTCTCACAACCCGGACTACCAATTTTGTCTTAGGTGGTAGCTCCAAGTCCTTCTGCAGAAGTTAGGGATGCATCCTGTTTGTTTAGGCCTTTGGGAGGTTCTCTCGGTTACTTGACCGCTCCCTTAGGATTTCAGTTTCAGTTATAACATTCGAGTTAATAAAACACCAATGTATAATAAACCCTTGAATGTTCTCTTCTGTTACGGTTGCCTTGGTCCGCGAGTACCCGCGGGATAATTCAAGAGAAACATTAATTTGAACCTGTTATTAGTTATTTACATGTGATTAGTTAATAGAGCATGAATTAAACTTGTTAACTTGTAATTAGTTAATTGAGCATGTGATTAAGTATTTAAACCAGTGTTTACCTATCTCATTAGGTGTTAATTCATGTTATGTTTTTTTTGAGTTAGAATAGTGATATGCAATAAATTATTTCCATGTTTTTTTTATGCCATGTTTAGTATCATGCCTTACTGCCTGTAGTTAGTCAAACACATTGCATACTTGTTACATAGTACATTTGCAAAATCATGGTATTCCCTACGCAGATCGGTTGTAGTCTGACATAAATTATTTTTCAAGAGAAGAGTAAAAAGTAAAAAAAAAAGAGAAAGAAAGACAAAGAGAAAAAAAAAGAGAAAGGAAGAAGGAAAATAAGGAGAAGGAAGAAGAAGTGACCCTCTCCTTCTCCGGGCATCTGTCATTTTTTTTGGTCTTTCAAGACTTTTTTTGGTCTTTTCAAGCTTAAAAAAGGTACGAGTGTTCTCTCCTTTCGGATAAGAAAAAGAGCCTAAATAAACTTTAGATAATATTTTTGTAGAGAACCATAGATTCTATTTTGGTTTTTCACCTTTTCGATTCATGGAAATCGATGTATACATGCTTAGAATACGTGTTTTTGGTTCCTACGCTAATATACATGCATATATCTATGTGTTTCTTTTTATGTATGCATATACATGTACATATATGAAAACTATGTATATATGTATATATTTGGGATAGATCTGGACAGATCTGTCCCATGAAATGAGTGGACAGATCTGACCATCGTAATGATGGGCATATCTGGACCGATCTGGAAAGATCTGTCCACTGTACTAGTGGACAGATCTGGACAAACTTAAAGAAGTTTTTTTTGTGTTCAGCGATAAATAGGATACCAATATATATATATATATATATATATATATATATATATATATATATATATATATATATATATATATATATATATATATATAAAGCGAGCCTCTCGGCTGGACTGAACTGGGACAGCTCAGTCCCGGCCGACTGATTCAGATGGGCTGGGTCACTGTCGGAGAAAAAAAATATTGGTATATGTATAAACGTGAAAAAAAAAATTATGTATATATAAGATCGAGGGGTTTTGGGGACAGGAAAAATTCTGTCCAGTCCCAGACGACTCCCTGTTACTCAATATATATATATATATATATATATATATATATATATATATATATATAACAAAACAAATATTACACGTAATATATAAACTCTTTTTTTTCTGTTACCAGGCCCAGCCGAGCCTGGGTTGGCTGGGCAGGTGGCCTGGTTATGGCCCCAGCCGATCTCAGTCAGCTGGGTGTGGTTCTGTAGTGCACAGACCCAGCTGACTGAGTTCGGCTGGGCCAGATGCCTGAATTTTTTTTTATGTGTACAGGTTAACTTAATTTTTTGGGCTCTCAGGGCAGCCAGCTAGCCCAGCCAACTCTGGGTTCGACTGGGCAAGTCTGGGTCTGCCTGGTCCAACCTAACCCAGTTCGGCTGGGCAGGGTTGTGACCCAGCTGACTGAGTTGGGCTCGGCCATGGGCCTATTCTGGCCAGCTATGTCACATGGGTGCGGGTGCGGGGGTGCGGCACTTTCAAAAAACTTGGGTGCGGGGGTGGGGGGTGCGGCAAAATTATAAAAAATTATGTATATATATATAGTCCAAAAGTTGGACATAAATGACCATGGGTGTGTTGACTGCACCCAGGGTCAGGTTGACCACATCTGGTGCGGGTGCAACGCGGATGCGGCACCTAGTTGGAGAGTCCCTGTGACATAGCTGGCCTGACTATTTCAAACGAAAAAAAAAATTGTTATATTAGAACAGCTATAAGAAAAAAAAATGATTTGGATTTAGTTGGGTGGCTGGCAGCCCAGCCGAACTCAGTTCGGCTGGGCAGGCGCAGGTCCTGCCAGGCCCAGTTAGCTCGGCTGGGCAGGTGGAGTACCTGCCAGGCCCAGCCGACCTGGTTCGGCTGGGCAGGCATTCAATATATAAAAAAAGAAAAAACAGTTTATGAATCAGAATATTTTTCTGGGCAGTTGCAGGGGCCTGTTAGGCCCAGCCGACCTGGGCTCGGCTGGGCTGAGCAGGGCCTGCCAGGCCTGGCCAGCCGACCTGGGTTCGGCTGGGCCCTGTGTCTGTGTATGTGCCAAAAAAAATAGATATTATATATATAAAAGTAATTGTGGAATAGGTTTTTTTTACTGATTTAAAATTTGGACCTTTCTTGCGTATGCTAAACATGATATCTATGTTGCTTCATGCTTGTAATATGTTCAGATTTTTAGATATGATTTATGTATTGGAATTTCTTATGTATGCTCAGAGTGTCTATTGTTGAGGTTCAGATTATACATGACAAATATGCGGATTTTGCACATTAAATACATTGTGTTATGCATGATCAATATTTCTAATGCAATGATGAGTTTGTTGTGTTCATAAAACATTATAACTTGAGAAATTAGTGTATTTACTGTTCCACTACACCTGTACCAGATTTTTCTTTTGACAATTTAACATAATTCTATTAATTGTAAATTTTCTAAGAAATCCCCTCAAGTTTCCTGGATATGTTTGATGAAGGAATTGGTGTATTTCCCAGTGTTAATGGATTTATGCTAGGTGCATCTGTAGTATAAGGTTATAAATGACATACTATGTGTTTATCCATGTCTGTATATCTCCTGCTATCTAATAATGTTGCCCTGCATTTGATATAGATATTTTGTATCTGTGCAAAGAAAACAAAAGGAATACCATACTGCTGAGTTCTGATTTCATTTTCAATTTTCATTTCTCTCTTCAGACAGTAAATCAAACACAGAAGCAACTTCAGGATTCGTCCCAAGTCGTTAGTGAAACATTTACAACCTCAACCTTCATTGAAGAAACCATGAAGCGCAGGAAATTAGCTGTAAGTCCGTATTCTATATCAAATCTCAAGATGGTAAAGCTGTTTCAACTTTAGGCTACCAAGATATAGATCATTACTAACTTCTAGGCTCCTAAAATAAAGATTAAAGCTAAATAACTAATTTGTTGTCTTTCTTATCGTATTTAACCTCTAGAAACTACATGATAAGTTGGGTCAATTTTAGTTGTGGTTTGTTTAGTTTTAAACGTTATTCATGTTTGTGCTGCAGCTGGATAAATTTGTTTAGTTATAAACATCATTATCATTTGAACCATCAATTATACAACAACAACAACAACTACGCCTTCATCCCAAAACAATTGGGGTCAGCGATATGAACCAAAAAAGAAATTCATTTTGGGTCTTCCACATGAATCCTTTTCCTCCAATCATTTCTATCCAACGCCATGTCCTCGGTGAGGTTCAAAGCATTCATATCCTTTCCTATCATCTCCATCCAAGTCTTCCTAGGCCTACCCCGACCTCTTTTAACTAATATATTTTCCCATTTCTCCAACCTTCTAACTGGAGCATCATTAGGCCTTCGCCGAATATGTCCAAACCATCGTAAACGATTCTCTCGCATCTTATTTTCAATGGGTGCAACACCTACCTTCTTACGTATCTCTTCGTTCCGAATCTTATCTTTTATTGTATTTCCACACATCCATCTAAGCATCCGCATCTCAGCTACACTCATTTTTTGAATATGATGTCTCTTGGCAGCCCAACATTCCGTACCATATAGTAAAGCGGGTCTAATAGTCGTCCTATAAAACTTTCCCTTCAACCGCAATGGCATTCTACGATCGCACAGCACTCCAGTAGCACTTTTCCATTTCATCCACCCAACCTTTATCCTATGATTTACATCTCCATCAATTTCTCCATACTTTTGAATGATGGATCCCAAATATTTGAAATAATCATTCACCGGTATATCTTGCTCACCAAGCTTCACTACACTCCCATCACTACTCCGTTGCTTACTAAACCGACATTCCATATATTCAGTCTTACTCTTACTTAACTTAAAACCTCTAGCTTCCAATGTCTGTCTCCATAATTCTAACTTAGCATTAACCCCAGCTCTAGACTCATCAATCAAAACAATATCATCAGCAAACAACATACACCACGGTACATTTTCTTGAATTGATCTCGTAAGCTCATCCATCACAATTGCAAATAGGAAAGGGCTTAAAGCAGATCCTTGATGTAACCCAACCGTTATCGGAAAATTGGTTGTCACCCCTCCACAAGTGCGGACATTGGTTACTACTCCTTCATACATATCTTTAATTATACTAATGTACTTGAGAGAAACACCTTTCTTCATCATTGTCCACCAGAGAACGTCCCTAGGTACTCTATCGTATGCCTTCTCTAAATCAATAAAAACCATATGCAAATCTTTGTTCCTCTCTCTATATCTTTCAATAAGTTGTCTAAGAAGATGTATAGCTTCCATAGTTGATCTTCCAGGCATAAAACCAAATTGATTCTCCGATATCATGACAACCTTCCTCAACCTAGACTCAATCACCCTCTCCCAAAGTTTCATAGTATGACTCATGAGTTTTATACCACGATAGTTTGTGCAATCTTGTATATCACCCTTATTCTTATGTAAAGGCACCAAAGTACTCTTCCTCCACTCATTAGGCATCTTATTTGTTCGCCAAATCAAGTTAAAAAGATTTGTCAACCATTCTAAACCTTTCTCTCCCAAGCATTTCCAAGCCTCGATAGGTATACCATCTGGGCCAACTGCCCTTCTTGATTTCATTTTCTTCAAAGCCTCTGCAATTTCTTTCTTTTGAATCTTGCGCATGAAGTCACGATTTATCTCATGAAAAGAAATGGAGAAGTCTCCAAGATCTTGAGCATGACTATCATTAAATAGCTTATCAAAATAATCTTTCCATCTCTCCTTAATCTCCTCATCTTTGACTAAAACCCTTTGCGTTTCATCTTTGATACATCTAACCATACCCAAATCCTTCGATTTCCTATCTCTCATCTTTGCAAGCCTATAAATATCCTTCTCGCCTTCTTTGGTATCCAACTTGTCATAAACCTCCTTATATACCTTAGCCCTCGCGTTTCGAACAACTTTTTTAGCTTCCTTCTTTGCTATCATATACTTCTCCAAATTCTCATTATCACGACTCTTACTTAGATTTCTATAACACTCTCTTTTAACCTTAATAGCTAATTTGACATCCTCGTTCCACCATGATGTATCCTTACCTAGTGGTGCACCGCCTTTAGACTCACCCAATACCTCCTTAGCTACTTTTCTCATACCACCCGCTATCTTATTCCACATTGATTCTGAATCCTCCTCGAGACACCAATCAACTTCCTTAACTACTTGCTCTACAAACATTCCTTGTTTAGCTCCTTTCAGTGCCCACCACTTAATTCTAGAATCTATCCTATGTCTATCCCTTTTGCGGCATTGTCTAATTCTAAGATCTAAAATTAAGACTCTATGTTGTGTAGCTACACTTTCTCCTGGTATAACCTTACAATCGATGCAACAACCCCTATCTCTCTTTCTAAGTAGGAAAAAATCTATCTGAACCATCAATTATATCAGATAAAATATCTTGTTGTTTAGCCATAGATATTTATGACATGAAAATTTATGGTCTTTTGAGCACTCTAGTGATGACATGCCATTTTTCTGCTCATTTTGAAGCTCTTCTTATTTAATAAATGTTTCTTTTCTGGATTTTATTGATTATTTGTATCAAAGGTTTTGAACCTTTGACTGCTAATCTAGCTCACTATTTCTTTTTGTAATGTTTTTGCTTGGAAACATTTATTTTATGGTGCAGATGTATAGAAAAATAAACTTGGCCTTCATATTCCCTTTTTCCTGTAGGAAAACAGTGGAGAGTACGCAAGGGCTGAAGAGGAGGTTGATGTACAGGACAGAAGCATTGCAGGTTCAGAAGAAATGGAAAAACAGATCGTTCTCATTCTTGAAAGGATTGAAAGGTTTACTGAACAAGTACGTTTTATCCTCTTAAGGAAAGAAAAGCTTAGCAAGAAAATCGGATGATTAACCTGGAGCAGGCTCATGAAACAATTAATAAAACGTTTTCCTTTCGTTTTAATATCAAAAGTTGACAACCCGTGCCTCTTGTCCTTATTGAGCAGCTCTGTTCTAAAGGAATGGTGGTCCCACGTGTCTTAAGCCTCTTGGCAAGCTTTGGGGCCCACACCTCTTCCTTAAAGAGGTTTAAGCTTCCGTGAGAGACAGGTGGGAGACTGAACCTCTGTGAAAGACATGCCTCTCAAAATGATTTAAGTGTATGTCACCTTAAAAAGACTAATTATTAGTTTGACAATAATACGCTTTAAATGATTCCTTTTGGAGCACATTGTCAAGGAGTATATAAAGATATCAACGTATTAAAACTTATGTAGATGAAATCATGAAAGCAAGTACTTGAAGCAATCAAAAGAGGGGAACGGCTGCATAAGAAAGAAAAATAGAAGGATCTAAAGAAAACAACTTTTCATTGATATATGAATTAGAGTTCTCTTTTTTCATTTTTAAAAGTTTTCTTTCTTTTCCAATTACTTTATTATTTTGATTGATCATTATTCCTATTAATATTGGTTTGTGTGGTTAGTTTCATTAATTATTTTTTACTTATGCTCTACAGCAAAAGATTTTTAATGATATATTTATTATCATCTTATGAAAATGTTTACGATGTTTTTGTCAACCTCTGAATTTTATGGTTGGCCATTTTTGTTTCAAGTCTAACAAATTCTCGCACAATGCATATTTCAATAACGACCAACATGGCCCCATTAAATTGAATATTGCATTCATGCATGAGAAACAAACGATGATGTCAGTGTGCAATCTCCCATTTTCTGTAAGGTTACAGCAGCTTTTTTTAAATGAATCCCGGTTCCAAGGCATATGCAATAACCGTGGTTGCCCATGCAGGTTTCTGAGGTCCTAGAAGCAGGGAAGACTCTGTACAAGGAATTGAGTGATGATTTTGAGGCGCGTGTACTTGCGTGAGTTCAAATACACTTGAATCCCATCTACTTTTGTGCACAATTGGAGCATGAAGAAACAAAGGCTTATGTTATTGCAGGATTTATCAGCAGCAGGTAGAGGCATGGCAAGATGATATCAAAGAGTTGCGCCTGCTTGATGGAGCTAACGAAGAAACCGAGCAACGCCTTCAGAATGCACTGCATGTCCTCCACACCTTCAATAAAACTTAGTGAATTGAATCTCTCAGTAAGGCCATTGAACTATGATCCTCTGACTGTAAATATCTGTGCATGGTATTCAATTACAAAGCGTTTTCTTTTCTCATGGAAGTAGAAATAAGATGACAATGCAAACATACAAACAGTTGTCTAGAAAATTACAATCCGAGTACCTTTCCTGTTTTTCTCCGCCTCTATTTTTGCATATGATCGCACAGGAATGTATTTCTTGAGATTATCTTGGACAGACCTTTCACTATTCGTGAGAAATCAAAGATGGAGAATTATGATGTATTGCTGATTGTGATACGCAATGAGAGAGAGAGAGAGAGAGAGAGAGAGAGAGAGAGAGAGAGAGAGAGAGAGAGAATTGAATTGGCTCTTGCAGGGCAGGAAATGGTCGGACCAAAAGTTGCTCTAATCCTGGAATACGTTGTTAAGCTTATCATAAATTACATTAAACTGCCGCACCTTTGGGCGGTTCTACTTTAATTTCTGTTTGGGAAGTAGGGATAAGAGAGGAACCGGATAGAACCAAAATAGTTATGAGGAATCAAGATTTTTAGTTCTTACATTACATTGTTTGAGATAAAGGAATAGGTGGAAATTGTCAAAATTAAGGAATTTACATCAACTAATTCCTTTCAAATCGTCTTTGTTCTAAATTTCTTCACAAGGAAGGGATAATTGCCAAATTCTTCTCAAAGAAAGATTTCAATTGTTTTAGAAAACCTCCAGCGATGTGTTACCAAACAAGAGAATCCCTCTCGGCTGTGGCAACATGCCTTTTCTTTCACATATGCATTTTACCAAGTAACAAATCAACTTGAAGTCAGGGAGGTGAATCCATGTGCACTCGCACCTCTTGAAGAAGATAGGACGTCGCTACAGCCTACAGCTTTATTTGTGGGCAAGAGAGATAAGATGGATGAATCTAATGTGTCCACTAAAGAGATAAAATGTGCGGGAAAACAAGGGAAGAATGACGGAACCCTAGCTCCCCTCTAAGTTCAGATCGCTGGTGAAGTGCAACGGTTTTCCGGCGTAGTGTGAGGCGTCGGCAGCGGTTTGGTCACAGAACGGTGTCTCTCTCTCTCTCTCTCTGCTTTCAGTTGGGGGAAGAACCAGCCGATTCCAATCTGTGGTCTCTCTCTCTCTCTCTCTCTCTCTCTCTCTCTCTCTCTCTCTGTTCAGTTAGGTGAGGACCCTGCCGATTCAGAAGGCGATAGGTCACATCTGTAAGGTTAGGAGGTGATGGGAGAAGCATCTGGGGAGGAAGGCTCCCGTGGGGGACCCGACGGGAGGGGAGTCGTCGGGGGCAGGAGCAAGAAGGAATCAGGATTCCAAAAACTGGTCGGAGGTCGTGGGCGGTCAATTAAGAAAATCTCAGCAGCAAGGGGAGCTTATCCGATCGATGATAGAAAAGTCATCTACGTGCCTGATTGGCACGTTGATTTCTGGTTTTGTAGGAGAAGAAAAGAATGGAGTTCAAGTTCATTTTTGAGAACTTGAAACTGATGTGGGCTAATATTGATGATCTTCAATCTGTGATGGGCTGTTTCTCATTAGGGTGAGAAAAGAGGAGGATCTGCATATTATTATGCGAAGGGGTGGATGGAAACTTGCTGGACGCACTCTTATTGCGTACAAATGGCACCCAGGTATGCAGTGAAAATTAGTGAGGATTTCGTCGGTGCCACAATGGATCCGTCTTACTGATCTTTCAATTGAATATTGGAGAGAGGATTTATTTTGGGGAGTAGAGGAGCACCTGCGGGCAAAACTCTTGGAGATTGACGAGTGCACAAAAAGGCTGAATCGTATGCACTATGGGAGAATTTGTATTGAAGTGCCGTTAAACTTCTCTCGCCTTAAGGAGATTGAGATTATGATTGTCAATAATAGAACCTTTAAACAAGCTATAGAATACCAATCTAGAGTCTCGTTTTGCTCGGTCTGTGGATCCTCATATCATGTGGATGGTGTGTGCTTGAGGAGATCGTCCCCACAGACTCCAAAACATAAAGAATCTGAGGAAGGGTGGACTCAGGTTAAACACAAGAAGATATGGAGAAAAAGAGAGACTCAGAAGGCTGATCTAAACCCATTTGATGTTTTGAGAGATGACCTCATGGAAGAGGAGACAGTCCTTGTCAGATGAGGAGAGAGGGAAGTCCCACCCAGGGATGGAACAACTATGGAGTTTGAATCAGGCGATGGCCAACCTCAGTCGATGGTACCGGAAGTTTCGTTGGATTCCGGTATTGAGGTAACAGTTGGGGATAAGGGTATGCACACGTCCGATGCATATACACTCGGTTAGGGAAGTTTCTGTACTGGACGTGGATGAATTGACAAGTGGCAGAAGCCCTAATGTGTTTCCTAATTCTAAGAAAAGTTGATTGTAGTGACATCTTAAACAGAGAAAGATTCACGTAATGTGGGAAAAAGCCACTTGTCTTTGTTACCCTTACAGACGTCTTTGGAAATTAATGGGATCGACATGCAATTGGTTCACTTGGGACAGAATACTGCGTTGGAGATCCAGCCCCATCCTGACCTAAGTTTACTGTCAGGGTCAAAGTGGGGCAGGAAGAAATCTTTGGATAATATGGGTCCTAGTGGATCTGTCTAGGACTGATCGGGTCATAGATAACAGTAGGGAGATTTTGGTCCCTCGCTCCAAAGTTCTGAAAATTGCGAAGGTATTTGATGAGGCGAGGAAACCTAAAGGTGCAAGATAAAAAATCGGCCCCTTTGAACCACGAAGGTGACCACTTGCTCTCTCAACCCTGGCGATCGTGTGAGTGCCCCTGAGGATAGCTCGTTGTCCTTGACTATCTTCACCACTCGTGCGTCATGAAGGTCCTCTTCTGGAACGTGAGAGGCTTGGGCAGATCCTGGGCTTGAAAAGATATCAAATCTATGATTGCTAAAAATAAGGTGACCCTAGTGTTTTTATTTGAAGTGAAAATTTTTGTAGGTGTTGCAGAAAAAACATTAAATTGCTTCTCGAATTTCAAGTATGTTGGTAATTTTGACTGCGCCCCGGTTAGTCGGGTTATTTGTCTATGGGACCTGAATTTCATGAAAGTAGAGATAATTTCTATTACTGACCAAATTATTACAATTTATGCAGAAGATTCATGTGGGGGAAAGGATGGTGTCAGGGGAGTACGGCCATAACTATTATGTTGACCACAGAAGTTGAGAGGGTGTTGTGTTCTCCCCTAAACACAAATTCGCATGTTCCTGTGTGTATGAAGGAATATCTTGGGACCCACGATAATTCATATGTCAATGTTGTCCACGATGTCTTTATAATAAAATAACATATAAAAAAGGTAGATATGCTTTTGACGGAAATGTCCTCCCGTAAGATAGATATGTATTGAACGAAAATGTCCTCCCTGTAAGCCCCACTATTTTTCTGAAGAATTTTAAATGATGTATACTTCATTGTTGGAAAATTTCTTGTTTCGGCACGAGCAATACTCGTAATTTTGGCAATTATCGCTTGCTGAGGTTCTGAATCGCGTAGATTGCTCTACGAGGCGATTCGAAGCAAACCGCGACGAATCAAACCTCAATATTTGTAGATTACATTTATATTGTATTCACATGGGGTTCGCTCTGAATTTGGAGCCTAAACGAGAGCAATATCTCGTTATTTCACGGATTTTGGCGAAATAGGGGTATATCGGTAATTATGAGTCATACCGAGGCCCAATTTCGCCGTATTTGGGAAATTAAATATACTTTATGAAAGCTTAAATCTTAATTCACATAATGTAATTTAAAATTTTGATTTTTTAAATTAGTTTGGATGAGTCCTTTTTAAATACTCATTATATTGAGTTTTTACAAAAAAAAAGAAGTAAATTGCAAAATCCTCAAAACCTAGAATAGGGTTTTCGAAAACACTTTTACATGGGGTGGGTTTTGGTATTTAGAAAGGTTTGACATGGGCCCCACCTCAGCCCATGTCCTTTTTAGAGTTTATGAAAAACATAATTTGCAAAAAACTCACCTTTCATAGGCATTTTTGAAAAGTTTCAAAAACCACTAATTTGGGGCCTTAAAATGGAAATTTGTAAGGTGGGTGGGCTCAGCCCACATTTTAAGGGGAGTAGGCTGGGCGCCCCTTAGGGGGTAGCCCCTACTTGTTTTAAAAAAATAATAATAATAAAAGAAAAAAAAAGGGCGATTTTCTATGGGAGGGCTTGACCTTGACCTTGAAAGGTCAAGGCCAACCACTCCCCTTAGATTAAGGGGAGTGGTTGGAAGGTACCTTGTACCCTAGACCCCCTCCCCATAGGGCCTTTAGAGTAGGGTGGGGCGTGGGAGGGGGAGACCACACATCTCCCCTCCTTCACTCCCCACCACCCATCTCTTTTTCCCCCTTTTTAAACAAGGGAAGTTGAGAGAGAGGGTCGACACCCTCTCTCTCTCCTTCCTCTCTTCTCCAACTTCTCCTTCCTCCCTTCTTCCTCTTCTACTCTCTCTCCCTCCCCTTTTTGTGTTGTTGCTCAGCTGGACCAACCTAGCACAAGGTGAGCTCCTCCTTCCCTTTGCATTTTAGCTTTCGTTTCAAAAAAAAAAAGAGAAAATTTTTTTCATGTCCATGCTCGTTTTTCTTTCAATAGTGGTAGAACGCCCCTTTGGGGCTGGTGCTTGGTAGGGCGCTGGGCTGAGCCTTTGCATGGCCAGCCCAGGTCCTTTTGATGACCTTGCTGAGCCCCCAGCTTGTGGGCTGGGCCATTGCAGGCCCTGCAATGAGCCCCCAGACTGACCCAAAGTTGGTCAGTCCGACTTTTTCTCTTTTGGCTGGGCTGGCTGCAGCTCGTGCTGCAGCCCACGGTTGGCAGGGTGGTCTGGGCCATCCTGGACCCAGACCCACCCGAAGTGAACCCATCCATGGGTGAGCCCACCATGTGTGAGCCCACCATGGGTGAGCTCCCCCCCCTTCCTTGGTTAGCCCAAACGCACCACCCGGGCGCCTTAGTACCCGGGGGTTTTGGTCTAGGGTTTGACCTGCTTGGTCAAGGGCGACAGCTCTGGTTCGAGCCACCATTTGGCTCGAACCAGGGGCCTGTATAGGCCCCTTTTCTTTTTTTTTCTGCCCTGGCTAGCTGCCTAAAGGCAGCGGGAGGCCTGGTGCGCGTGGCACCCAGGCCACCTCCTCAGCACACCCACTTGCTAGGCGTGCCAGGTAGGTGCAGCCTGGCTCAACCCATGGTTGGGTTGAGCCAGATGCTACAGACCTAGGGTCTGTAGCAGGTGGCAACCCCCCCCCCCCCCATGACCTGGTTGGTTGCTGTGCAGCTTGGGGCCGGGTGCTTAGAGCACCCGGGCTTGGTGCTGGGCGCGCCACTTGGTGGCGTGCTGGCCCCTTGTGGGCCTGGTCTGGACCCATGGCTGGGTCAGACCAGGCGTGGCCTGCCCCCAGCAACCTCAGTTGCTGGGGTAGTCAGGCTGGGTCTGGACCCTCGGTGGTCCAGACCACCACCTTGGTATGGCGCCACCTAAACCGGGTGGGCGCCCCACCATAGTCACTCCTTTGGCGCCCCTTGTGGGCTCGCATGCACCCGCTGGGTGCCTTGGTATGGACCCACTCTTGGGCCAGACCAGGGGTGCCTGTGGGGCACGCCCCCTTGTGCCCCTGCCCCCTTGCAGTCGGCTGAGCCTGGGCCAATAGGGCCCAGGCCAGATCGGTGGGTCTAACCCACTTGGTGGTGTGGTTGGGTTAGCCGCACCCTCAAGGGTGTGGGCTAAGGCCCAACACTCTGGACCAAACCCACAGTTGGGTTCAGACCAGGGGTTTTCGTGACCCAGCTAGGTCTGGTCACGTGTGGACCAGACCTCGCTTGAGGTCTTGGTTGGCCGTTGGGCCCTGGGCTAAGCCTAGCACCCTTGCGGGCGCTCCAGGCTTAGCCAGGTGTTGTTACACCCGGGTTTGCCAGCGTGGGCTGAAGCCATTGTGGCTGTCAGCCCCACTTGGACTGTTGCTGGGCTTAGACAAGGATGGCAGGGCCCCCGTGGCCTGGCCACTTGTTCAGCCCCTCCGGGTTTTGGTCCCCTGTTGGCGCCAAATCGGCACCGGGTGCCAAGGCACCCGGCCACCTTGCCGCCAGTGTGAACAGCCCTTGTTGGACCCCGGCATGGGGCCCAGACCACTCGCAGGTTTCGGCAAGATGGGCATGACCCCGTGGAGTTCCACGGGAACTCCCCCGTGGTGACGTTTGCTCATCCGTGCCGATAGGAAATGTTCGAGCCTTATAGCAGAACGCGTCGCTTGTTAGCAACGTACTTGTCGCTTCAGGTTTTGGTTTCTCGTATCCCGCATCCCCGTAGGGGTGGCCATGCGGTTGAGCTTGCAAGCGGTGTCGTGACACACGCTCGCGTGGGGTTGTTCGGTTCTACGGACCTTTCAGGTTGCGGTCTTGTTCGTGCCCCAGTCGTGCAGCCGCGCATCTGGATATGCCAATGTTATTCCCATTAGCATGGGATTAGGTTGGATTATATCCCTTGACACTCGTGAGTGTCGGACTCGCGAAGATCCCTGGCGGATGGCTTCGCTACACGAGATTCTGCCACGTTATGATAATTGTATGCGTTTTTGGACGAATTTACACCTGTGTGGGTTGTCCGGGTTTCGTACGTGCAAGCCAACACGTTTTGACAAGTATGTCACTGGCCCAGATGTCGAGTGCTTCCCTGTTTGACTTCCGTTCGTATATCGACGAACGTACACTGCACCAGAGGCGTGCTTTACACTCGACATGACATACACTTGGAAAGGAACTGGAATTATTGTAGGGTTTGACACTTTTGACCTATTGAGGTCTTGAGACTCGGTTGGAGTCTACGGGCAATGGCCCGGGTTAGTGAGAATGTGCTCACACGTTCGTGTCGCCTTAGGCATAAATAAAATGTTATATTATCGTCGTCACAGGCGATGTGCTCGTGGTGGCCGTGTGAGGCTGAGCACGTGAATGGGCAGGCCAAGTCCTCGTTTGCGTACCCCGCGGGGACCACGAGGCGCGACTACCTCGAGAGGAGGTACGACTGGAAGTTTGAGCCTAAATAAGATAAACCTGCCGTGCCCCATTCACAATTTGGTCACCCAGGGAGAGGGTGAATGGTACAGCCCCGAGTGACGTGTCGTTACTATGACTTGTTCTTTAGAAGAGCCGATGTGCCCTCTGACCTCAAGTCACTCGGAGTTAGGGAGGTCAAGGTTGCCCTCTACAGGGACTTTTGCTACTGCAGTAGTACGGATTGCAATCCTTTACCCCTGTGAAATGTTTCTCCTGGCCGCGTGTCGCCCGCAGGTGGTTTTCTCATCTTGTAGCATCCCCGGTTACCACATTAGAAATTGAATAACAGACGCCGGGTGCATGTCTCACAGAACTCGAGGGTTTTCCTTCGCGTACCCGAAGGAGGTAAAAAGAGGAACATAAGGACTAACCAATCAGACTGACTTACTGTAGTTGTTACTCCAGAACCGTATGTACTTGTGTTCAGTTGCTACTTTTTGTTGGTTAGTTCCTACTCTGTTACTTTAGCTGCTACTTTCTGTTGTTCAGTTTCTGTTTTGTTACTTTAGTAGCTGCACTGTTACTTACTTGTAGTTTTACAGTCTTGTGGCACGTGCACCTACCTGACACACACTTGTACTTTTGTTTCAAATGCTTCTAACTGTTCCATTATGATAGTTATAGTCTGGTACTTAGCATACTTGTATCATGCTGCTTACTTTTTGTGTTTCCTTTAAAATGAAAATGTATGGATGGTTTGTCTCACCAGCTCGCAAGAGTACTGACCCCGTTTTATGGGGATACAGGTGACGAGTAGATGCAGCGTGATGCGACGGCGCACAGCAGGAGCCTTGAGACCCACACTTTGCAGCAAATTCTGGCTTCTTCTGGGTTTGGGGTTTGAGGGGTTGTACCTCTCCTTTTTGTGAGACTGTTCCTTTTTGTACCCAGTCTCGTTTTTGTATCATTGCAACTATTGTGGAAATGAAAAATATTTTACTTAGCTTGTAGTTGGTTTTCTCACTGTGGCTCGCTCAGACTTGCAGCCTTTGCTTTGCCCCTGTTTCCCTCTTTTACTTCCGCTAGTGTTTTTCACTCTGTATATCCCTTCAAAAAAAAAATCCTCAAAAACCAAAGGTTTTTACAAGGTCGGGGTTTGGGGCATCACACTCCCGCTCCCCAAATATAGATTTGCACATTCCGCCTTTATTTTTAGCTTGTGCTACAACACATGGCCGCCTTCTCGTTCCTGCCTTATGTTAGATAGAAAATATTTTCTGGTTCGTTCCTATCTCATGGAGATAACTATAAATCGAACGACTGGTTCGATCATTGGTGGGCGTCAAAGGGGGATTTGTCGGCCATCTCTTTTTACAGTCTTCTTTTCTTCTTTGTTTTCGTAATGCAGTATGGAAATAAGCAATGATGCACAAACATTCCAACAAGTGTAATTAAAGTGTTGTGAGCACCTTTCCATGTCATCGTGCTATTGTTAAAGAACGTATGTCGTTGTGAGTGTCATTAAGGCATTGTTTTGTTATTCTAGGTAGATTTTATCGTTTCAATGGTTGGAAACTTGAAGACATTTGTAAGACGCTGAGACATGTTGACAAGAATGCTTGGTTATATATGCGAGCAAGGGCCTCTACCCCATCCGATATTGTTCATTCACTCAGTATATGCAATGTAACACAAATTATGGTTGTAGTAACATGTATATCGATTTATGAGATATTGTTTCATTTGTAATATATTATGTTGAATTGTCGTATATCGATTTGTAAGATATTATGTGTTTTCTAATGTTGATTTGTGAAATATTATTTTGTTTGTTGATATCGATTTGTAATATTATGCTGAATTGTTATATATCGATTTATAAGCTATTATGTGTTTTATAGTGACGATTTGTGAGATATATTTTGTTTGTTAATATCGATCTGTAATATGTTATGCTGAATTGTCATATATCGATTTGTAAGATATTATGTGTTTTCTATTATCAATTTGTGAGATATTGTTTTGTTTGTTAATATCGATTTGTAATATATTATGATGAATTATCGTATATCGATTTGTAAGATATTATGTATTTTCTATTGTCGATTTGTGATATATTATTTTGTTTGTTAATATCGATTTGTAATATATTATGTTGAATTGCCGTATATCGATTTGTAAGATATTATGTGTTTTCTACTATTGATTTGTGAAATACTGTTTTGTTCGTTACTATCGATTTGTAATATATTGTGTTGAATTATTGTATATTGATTTGTTAGATATTATTTATTTTTGAGTATCGATTTTTAGATATGGTGTTGTTTGTTAATATCGATTTGTAAGCTATCATGCTTAACTAATCAATAGTCGTTGTTATATGCATCTTGAATAAATCGTAGTAAACGTATGCACTGGCTAACGTAAATTGATATTTTGCACATGACAATGTTGAGCATATCAGCTAGTTGCAGTGAAGATGATGTATCTCAATCATTGGGAAGTCATGGAGCAACGAACATCTGTACTATCGATGCACCTGAAGAATTGAATATGTGCACTAATGATGCACATGATAAGAAGGGTGCAGGCATTGGATTCACTCTTGACTTGAATATTTCAGCAGACGAAATGCAAGTCGATAATGAGGTAGACGATCATGACAGTGCACTTGACAAAGGTGCAGGCACCTCAAGTCTACATGATAGTACACATGACTCTGTTACCGTAGAGAATGTAGTTTAATAACGAGGAAGTTGCATACAAATTTTACAATGATTATGCCTTAAAACTTGGCTTTAGTGTTAGAAGGTATTCTTGGGCAAAAAATGCACAAGGTGTCGTGGTGAGAAAGTGTAAGACCCGCAATTTTTCAGTTTAACTCTAAATAAATTCTTGAGGCATTTTTCAGTGAAAAATAGTGTTTTTATCGTAAAGCGATTTGAACCGATTCCTACGATCCAAATATACTTAGGATATTTGTATCTTCACGAATATATGCTCAAACACTCTAGAGGTCATAACTTCCTACCTGATCGAAATCAAAAGATTTCCACGAGCCAACTTTCTTAGTTCCATCAATACGAAGATAATGGCCTACTCAGAAATTTTCGGAAAAAAATGCCGAAAACTCCACTTTTTTGCGGGACCCGCAAAAATATTGGTGGGACCCACAAAAATATTCCTCAGAAAATATTCTAGAATATTCTAAAATATTCCAGGACCTTCCAGAGAATATTCCATAGAATATTCCTTCTAGATAAGATCAAATAGTCAGATGGATAAAATCAAAAGTAATTTCTAAAAAAGCTATGGACTTATATGGAAATTCTGAAACTTGGGGCTCAAGTTTCAGAACCTATAAATAGGGGTGCCCTCTCTCTCTAAAAATCGCCATCCCCCCTTCTCTCTCTAGCTTCTCTCTCTAGAAAAACCTCCCCTACCTAGCCTACTTGACCTGGTCTGAGCCTGCCTGACTTAGCCTAAGCCTGCCTGACATGGTCCTAACCCACCTGACCTAGGTCTGAACCTACCTGACCTAAGTCCAAACCCAGTTGACTTGACTTGAACCTGGTTTGGTTCAAAGTTAAAGTCCAAGTCCTTTTTCGTCCGAAGTTCGAAGTTGATCCTTTTCGAAGTCGAGCCTCGTTCGAAGCATCGAAGCATTCCAGAGCCATTTCTTCCACGAATTGAAGTAAGTTCGCTTCATTAATCCATCTCTCTCAAGTATTTGATTGTTTGTATATAGCATATACTTTTTGAAGTAGTATCTTGCTTTAGTTCTTGGTTGAGCCCTCTAGGACGCTTCGGTGTTCACGCGCTCGCCTCGTAACTATTGTCAGATATATAAGTCCGAATACGCAGTATATGCGTTCTTCAAAATAGTATCTCGCCCTAGTTCTTGGTTGAGCCCTCTAGGACACTTCGATGTTCACTCGCTCGCCTCGTACCTATCATTGGATACAGATCTAGGTGTATATGTGCTGATTCTGCCGACGCGTCCTATATCGCACAGACTATGTAATTTACCTTTGCCGTCGCGTCGTATGATGCCAAGGCTCCCTGCTTTCTGCAATTTCCAATTACTGCACTTCTGATTATGCATTTACTTACGCTGTCGTGTTGAATGACACCAAGGCTCCTACTTTCTGCAAATATATATGTAGAATATTTCGTTCAGTTACACACCCTGAACAATAGTATATGCATTTCTTTACACCGCCGCTGTATAAAGCACAATCTTCTGCTTATACTAAATATATGGCGCGTAAATGAGCGTTCAAATGGAGATCCACTCCAAATCGTCAATGTGATCCCCTTACCGCTCCTCGTTCAAGATTCTGCTTGACGAATGAAGCCCCTATTGGAAATGCTTCACTTTTTGGCAAAATGTTCTTTACGTAAAGACTAAGTCAATTACGTATGGCCTGGATATGACCCAGGGTTCCTGCAACCTTGATAGATGCAAAGTACGCACAACGGTGCACATCCATTTCCTGAGTTAAGCGTAGCGATCTCCCACCAAAGAGGGGAGATGCTGCTGAAATTGATAAAAGAAACACACGCTTTCTCCGTTAAAGAGAGGAAGTGTTGCTGAAATTCTTGAAGAAGTTAAGAATAGCTCAAAAAGAACGTAGCAGGAGTGCTACCTAGTTCATGAAACACCTTCTACAATGTAGAAAGGATCGTCACACCACTGATGATAGAGCAGAGGAGGTGCTGACATAATGGTTGGCAAAAGAGCTGTCAGAACCAGTTAAGTGGCACAACAGTGCCATTTGTTGGAGCGATGTCAGAATGACTCGTCTCCCTGACACCTGCAAGGGCACCATACTTGTAAGAGCCGTTGCGCCAAAGTAGTGGTAGCGCCTTGATGAGGTCCTGAGCTTGTTGCGTAAAAATACGCCGAGTAGCCGATCCGTAGAGATCGAGTCATGTGCATGCTCATTGAGAATTATCAGACAACCAGACTCGTAATGGCCGCTGAGCAGGTGTGTGTTGTTTCCACCGAAAGAGGTGAAGTGCTCATCAAGGTCGCAGTGCCGAGAGCAGAGTTAAACATGCATATGAATAAAACCTTTGTTCCACGGTGAAAGTCGTGTGGTTGATTGGGGTCGGGTACATACTTCTCAAAGGTTGCCCTATAGGCATGCAATGTTCGTCAAGTAATTGTAAGACCGGCAGGCCCCTTTCAGAATTTCTCACCGAGGAAGACGGTGATGGCGCAGCCTTGAGTGACATATATTTCACCCAAACCTGATAGAGTTCATTGATGACCTCCGTCACTCAGAGGTATGAAGGTCGTGGTTATCCTTAAATATCTAAGAATTGAACCCAACTACTGCAGTGACAGAATGCATTCGAATACCTAGTAAGGATCTCTTATGGTATGTTGTACCATACTACTAGGGGGATGGGGTCAATAGGCCTCTGAGGTATCTAAAATACATAGAATAATCAACCCCCAGATCATCGCGTTGTCACCTAGATATGAGTCCCCTAAGCCCAGGGAGAGGTGCAATTATCGATACAAAGCATTAGCTTAGGTACAACGATACTTTGAATGTATGCGTGTATGGACGTTGTTGAGTCAGTCCTGCATAACCTTTGTGAAGGTGTCATGGTCGGTATACTACTGAACCGATTGGAAAAAAACCCCATTGATATCCATACGACTGAGCGAAGCTCGAAGAGTTGTCCTTAGATTCGTAGGATACGGATGTGCCAAGCATAAAGGCTTGAGCTAGACATCTATTCGTGACTCTGAAGAGGTCAAGGTTAAGTCGTAGAGACTTGAGCGGTTATTCCAACTCACAACCCTGAAGAGGCTTATGCGAAGTTATGAAGACTTGAGTGGACGTTCAACTCATAGCCCTGAGGAGGCTCTTGCGATATACGCTAAGTCTTGGAGGCTTGAGCGTCGTTATTACGCATTGCGACCCTGAGTGATCTTCACACTTACTTGAGTTGAATGGATACATGATTGCTTGCTTACCAGACCATCAGTGGTTCTGACCCCGTTTAATGGGGATTTCAGGTGTTGGACCTGCGTGGCGATATGCGGAGCAAGGCGGCATCGAGTTCAAGGGTTTCTCTAGACAAAGTTGTACTGCTTCCTTTTATTGAACCTATACTGCTTTTTACAACTGTGATGTTGTAATAAACATGTGGTTTTCGATAAAATGGAACACTTCGGTGGTCAATGAGTTGCTTGGCCACATACCTGCAACGTGCTTGGAGTTTTCTAAAACTGACGACTCATTATCGTCTGATTCCGCTGCTAAAAGCTTTTCTAAGTTCCGCTGCAAAGAAAAAAAAAAGAAATTCATGAAAATTTCAACTTAGCTTTGTTTTGAAAATCCGGGGCGTTACAGAATTGGTATCAGAGCAAGAGTCTGAGAAACCTGGTTCGAGATCCGTCTTGTTCACGATATCGCACTGTAAGTATATTTTATACTTCTTGTTCTGATCTGGGTGCATCTTTGTATAGATGGCAACTCACGACTCACGAGGCTACTGCTATCGTTGCGGGATTATGCACGATGAGTGGGTGTGCCCATATGAGGTACAAGACTGCCAGTTTTGTGGCGAAGAGGGGCATTCCGCCAACGAATGCCAAATGAAACACACCACTGATATGGGTCGGCGGGGATCGCTTGGTCTTAAGGACGAAACCTCGCGTATTAGCAGACCACACTACTCCAGTAAGGGGAGTAGCCGTACCCCAGTAACTTCAGATGAACTACCATCTCTGGTAGAATTTGACTTGAACTTCCTTAAGGGATTCAGTCAATCGCAAAGCTACCAACAGGCATCATGCACGCCTAGCTTGCACAGTCGGGATGAGGGATGCAACAACTCCTTCTATAATACCATTATGATTTAGGATTCCTCGAATCATAGTGTTATTATATGGGGGAACAGAGCGGCTTCACAAACGCCGAGCCTGAATGGCCAAGGAGAGGGATACAACTCTTATTATCCCATTATGATCTCGGACTCCCCGAGTCGTAATGATACTGAATGGGCAAGTGGACCGGCATCGCTGATTTACCCACAAGATTCGCTTGAGAGTGCGAAAGTGCCGCCCAAGCCAAAATTAGTTGTGCCTGCACCAAGGCAGTGTGGAAGTAAATGATATTTCGTGTTGTTTGGGTCAAGAAAGAAATACAGTTCTTAGGAGAGACTTGTAATGTTTTGGAGTCAATAGACTCATGTATATGGTTTCTCAACGCCTAAAAGTCTGCCAGTGCGGCATGACATTTTGTTTAAGGCGATGCTTGTGTAAATATGATGTATATTAAGTAAATAAAGCTTTGCTTAAGTATATACATTGAGAAACTAAAACTCGTTGTTTGAATGTGATAGATAAATGGCTCCTACGACGAGGAGAACCATGCCGAGCGAGGAGTCCCATACTCAAGGATTCATGCTGGAAACACTCAACAATCTGATTACTGCCATCCGTGAAACAAGGCCAGAACTAGTCGTATCTCGAAACGAGAACCTTTGAGGAATAACCTATGAAAAAATCCTCAAGCTCAATCCGCCAGTCTTCGCCGGTAGAGCCGATCCTGAACTGGCAGAGAGTTGGGTCGAAGAGACAGAACGTGCCTTCCTGGTACTGGGAGTACCAGAAGAAAAGAAGACCAACTTTGGCACGTACAGGCTGAAAGACAACGCACAGAAGTGGTGGGATACCACTAAGATTATCCAGTTCTCGGAAGTTGAAGTCATTCCTTGGACTGACTTCCGGAGAGCTTTCATGGATAATTACTTTCCGTTACACTCTAGAAACAAGAAGAAGATGGAGTTTCTGGAATTGGAGCAAGGTGGCATGAGTCTGATTGACTATACCACCAAATTTCAAAATCTTGAACGGTACTGCTCCCGGTTATTTGAGACCGACCAAGAAAAGGTCGACAAGTTCATCAACGGACTGCGGGAAGGGCTAAGATCACGGGTTATCACCACCATGCCCCAAACTTTTCAAACTGCTGTGGCAGCAGCTTCGAAAATTCAAGTGGATTGGGAACGATCAAAAGTGATCATAGCAAAGAGGCCTGTAGTTGATGGTGAGAACAAGAAAAGAACGTTCCCAAGTGGCTAGGGTTCACGACAACCCTTTCAAAAGAAAAGGTTCCAAGGTGGGAATGTTACTCAACAGGTCGTGAGGCCAAGACAGAACATGGCTCCAAACAATCTGCAGTCCAATCCAAACTGCCCAAAATGCCATGTAAATCACGTTAGAGGACCATGTCCACGTGACACAGGTGGTTGCTTCTACTGTGGCAAAGTGAGCCACATTGCAAGACAGTGCAAGAAGAAGCTTGCTGATGAGCAAAAGAGGAATGCCGGATCTGCCGGACCCTCTCAACAAATATCACAGCGAACGCAAGTCCAACGACCCCCACCTAGAGTAGAACAAAGGCCTGCTGCAGGTCGTGTATACGCTGTAATGACTGAACAAGTCGAAACCGATGACCTCATTGAAGGCATCGTACCTGTTAATGGACATGCAGCTTACGTCTTGTTTGATTGTGATGCTACTCATACCTTTATCTCCGATGATTTTACCGAACAACTCCACGCTTCGGTACAACCGGTGGATAAAATGATCGAAGTATACAACCCGTTGGGTTCACGCACCAAATGTATCTATTGCATCAAGAATTTGGATATAGAGATAGCAGGGCAACACTTGCCTACCGATGCCATCCTGATCGATATGGTATAGTACGGTGTCATTCTGGGAATGAATTGGTTAGCCAAGAACCATGTCAGGATCTTATGCCAAGAGGGCAGGGTGATTCTATCACGACCAGGAATGCCTAAGATAGAATACCGGATATCCAAGCCAGTTCCACAAAAGCGGCTTATATCAGCTCTTAAGGTACAGAAATACCTTAGGAAGGGTTGTGTAGCCTTCCTACTTAGCCTTTCAGCTGAAGGCTCAAATATCAAATCCCTTGAGAGTTTGAAAGTGGTTCGGGAGTTTCTCGAAGTGTTTCCTGAGGAATTGCCAGGACTTCCACCACTTCGTGAGGTTGAATTTGGAATTCAATCCTTACCTGGGACTGCACCAATATCCAAAGCCCCTTATCGTATGGCGCTAGCTGAACTCAGTGAGTTGAAGTGTCAGTTGGAGAAACTGATGGAACAAGGGTTCATCCGACCAAGTATGTCACCATGGGGAGCCCCAGTGCTATTTGTAAAGAAGAAGGATGGATCCCTTCGGTTATGCATCGATTATCAGATGCTTAACTAGGCAACCATTAAAAATAAGTATATGTTGCCTCGGATTGAGGACTTATTCGATCAGCTCAGAACAACGAGAGTGTTCTCCAAGATCGACCTTAGGTTTGGGTACCATCAACTCAGAGTTAAGGAAGAGGATATATCTAAGACTGCCTTCAGAACGAGATATGGCCATTATGAGTTCGTAGTAATGCCCTTCGGACTCACTAATGCGCTCGCTGTCTTTATGGACCCGATGAACCGAGTGTTCAAGCCATACTTAGACACTTTTGTCATCATCTTCATCGATGACATTATCGTGTATTCAGAGAATGAGAAACAACACAAGGAGCACTTGAGAATCGTCTTGAAAACCCTTCAAGATAATCAGCTATATGCCAAGTTTTTAAAATGTGAATTTTGGCTAGACAAAGTGATGTTCCTTGGCCATGTGATCTCGAAAGATGGAATCACAGTGGATCCTGCGAAGGTCGAAGTTGTGATAGACTGGAAGCAACCAGAAAATATCACTGAGGTCTGCAGCTTCCTTGGACTTGCCGGATATTATCGGAAGTTCATACAAGACTTCTCCCGAATCGTCGTACCGATGACGAAATTGTTGAAAAAGGGAGTCAAGTTCGAATGGACTGACCAGTGTAAGGAGTGCTTTGAGGTTCTCAAACAGAGGCTTACCACTGCCCCTGTCCTTACCTTACCTTCTGGTCGAGGAGGCTTCGTTGCTTATACTGATGCCTTGGGAACAGGTCTGGGTTGCGTGTTGATGCAGCATGGCAAAGTAATCGCCTATGCATCCCGTCAGTTGAGAATTCATGAGAAAAACTATCCAACCCACGATCTTGAGCTTGCCGCGATAGTTTTCGCACTTAAAATCTGGCGACACTACCTTTATGGAGAGAAATTTGAGGTCATGTCGGACCATAAAAGCTTAAAATACATCTTTTCTAAAAAAGAACTTAATATGCGGCAAAGGTGATGGATGGAATTCCTTAAAGACTATGAATTCACACTTTCCTATCATCCTGGAAAGGCGAATATCGTAGTTGATGCCCTTAGTCGCAAGACTGTTGGCACTCTGGCCAGCCTAACCAGACAATGGACGTTGATGGAGGATTTCGTCAACTGGAAGTCATTCCTGGCTGATACAGGCAGAATACGATTGTCAAGCCTGATAATACAGCCTGAAATCATGGATCGCATCGTAACCGAACAGTTCAAGGATCCCCAGTACTTAGAATTGAAAGCTCGTGCTGAAAAGGATGATACTTTCTTCCATTTGAAAGAAGATGGAGGAATATGGATGGAAGAAAGGATTTAGGTTCCAAATAACCCTGAGCTAAGAGAGGAAGTACTCCAGGAAGCTCATAGTAGCAAGTACACTATCCACCTTGGAGGCACTAAAATATTCAGAGACTTGTAGAGAAAGTACTGGTGGAGGGGAATGAAAAGAGACGTGGCTACGTTTGTCTCGAAGTGTTTGATCTACCAGCAAGTCAAGATCGAACATCAGCGCCCTGGCGGGAAGATGCAACAGATCGAGATTCCGGAATGAAAATGGGAGGGCATCACGATGGATTTCATCATTGGATTACCTTGATCCAAGAGACAACACAATTCCATATGGGTGATTGTGGACAGACTTACCAAGTCTGCTCACTTCCTACCAATCAACACTAGATATTCAACGGAAAGGTTGACAGAAATCTACGTTCGGGAAATCGTCAGACTCCACGGAGTGTCGACCACGATCATATCTGATCGTGACTCGAAGTTCACCTCCCACTTCTGGGAGCAGCTACAGAGAGCCCTGGGGACAAAACTCAAGTTTAGTACAACATTCCATCCCCAAACAGATGGGCAATCTGAGCGAACCATACAGACTCTCGAAGACATGCTGAGAGCTTGTATGCTGGAATGGAAAGGTGATTGGGACTCCCATCTAGCGTTAGCTGAATTTTCTTATAATAATAGCCATCACGCTAGTATTGGAATGGCACCATATGAAGCCCTGTATGGACGACCCTGCCAATCACCGATCCATTGGGGCGAAGTGGGTGAGCGAACCTTGGACTCGCCCATTGTCTTGCAGCATTACACTGAGCAAGTCCACATGATCAGAAAGAAGCTACTGACTGCTCAGAGTCGACAAAAAAGCTACGCCGATCAGCGACGTAGGGAACTCACTTTTGCGGTTGGAGACAAGGTCTTCATCAAAGTCTCTCCAACCAAGAGTGTTTTCCGTTTTGGAAAGAAGGGCAAACTCAGCCCCAGATTTGTTGGCCTCTTTGAGGTTTTGAGCCGGATAGGAGAGATCGCCTACAGAGTTGCATTGCCACCGCAGTATACACAGATACACAACGTATTTCACGTGTCAATGCTTAGAAAATAAGTTCATGACCCTTCCCATGTCATCCAACATGAAGATATCAACATCCGGGAGGATATGACGGTGGAAGAAAGACCAATTGAGATTGTGGACCGTCGAGAGCAAGTGCTTAGGTCGAAGGTCATTCCACTTGTTAAAGTGAGATTGCAACATCACGGAGTTGATGACTGCACTTGGGAGCCTGAATCCAATATGCGGGATAAGTATCCTGAGCTATTCACTTAGTACTCTTAACTGAATTTCGCGGACGAAATTCCTTTAGGGGGTAATGATGTAAGAACCGTAATTTTTCAGTTCAACTCTGAATAAATTCTTGAGGCATTTTCCAGTGAAAAATAGTGTTTTTATCGTAAAGCGAATTGAACTGATTCCTGCGATCCAAATATACTTAGGATATTCGTATCTTCACGAATATATGCTCAAACACTCTGGAGGTCATAACTTCCTACCTGATCGAAATCAAAAGATTTCCACGAGCCAACTTTCTTAGTTAAATCAATACGAAGATAATGGCCTATTCAGAAATTTTCGGAAAAAAATGCCGAAAACTCAACTTTTTTGTGGGACCCACGAAAATATTGGTGGGACCCACAGAAGTATTCCTCAAAAAATATTCTAGAATATTCTAAAATATTCCAAGACCTTCCAAGGAATATTTCATGAAATATTCCATCTAGATAAGATCAAACAGTCAGATGGATAAGATCAAAAGTAATTTCTGAAAAAGCTATGGACTTATATGGAAATTCTGAAACTTGGGGCTCAAGTTTCAGAACCTATAAATAGGGGTGCCCTCTCTCTCTAAAAATCGCCACCCCTTCTTCTCTCTCTAGCTTCTCTCTCTATAAAAACCTCCCCTACCTAGCCTAGCCCACCTGAGCCTACTTGACCTGGTCTGAGCCTGCCTGACTTAGCCTGAGCCTGAATAACATGGTCCTAACCCACATGACCTAGGTCCGAACCTACCTGACCTAAGTCCAAACCCAGTTGACTTGACTTGAACCTGGTTTGTTTCAAAGTTAAAGTCCAAGTCATTTTTCGTCTGAAGTTCGAAGTTGATCCTTTTCGAAGTCGAGCCTCGTTCGAAGCATCAAAGCATTCCAGAGCCATTTCTTCCACGAATTGAAGTAAGTTCGCTTCATTAATCCATCTCTCTCAAGTATTTGATTGTTTGTATATAGCATATACTTTCTGAAGTAGTATCTTGCTTTAGTTCTTGGTTGAGCCCTCTAAGACGCTTCGGTGTTCACGCGCTCACCTCGTAACTATTGTCAAATATATATGTCCGAATGCGCAGTATATGTGTTCTTCAAAATAGTATTTCGCCCTAGTTCTTGGTTGAGCCCTCTATGACACTTTGGTGTTCACTCGCTCGCCTCGTAACTATCATTGGATACAGATCTAGGTGTATATCTGCTGATTCTGCCGATGCATCCTATATCGCACAGACTATATAATTTACCTTTGTCGTCGCGTCGTATGATGCCAAGGCTCCCTGCTTTCTGCAATTTCCAATTACTGCACTTCCGATTATGCATTTACTTACGCCGTTGTGTTGAATGACACCAAGGCTCCTGCTTTCTGTAAATATATATGTAGAATATTTCGTTCAGTTACACACCCTGAACAATAGTATATGCATTTCTTTACGCCACCGCTGTATAAAGCACAAGCTTCTGCTTATACTAAATATATGGCGCGTAAATGAGCATTCAAATGGAGATCCACTCCAAATCGTCAATGTGATCCCCTTACCGCTCCTCGTTTAAGATTCTGCTTGACGAATGAAGCCCCTATTGGAAAGGCTTGACTTTTTGGCAAAATGCTCTTTACGTAAAGACTAAGTCAATTACGTATGGCTTGGCTATGACCCAGGGTTCCTGCAACCTTGATGGATGCAAAGTACGCACAACAGTGCACATCCATTTCCCGAGTTAAGCGTAGCGATTTCCCACCAAAGAGGGAAGATGCCGCTGAAATTGATAAAAGAAACACACTTTTTCCGTTAAAGAGAGGAAGTGTTGTTGAAATTCCTGAAGAAGCTAAGAATAGCTCAAAAAGAACATAGCAGGAGTGCTACCCAGTTCATGAAACACCTTCTACAATGTAGAAAGGATAGTCACACCACTGCCGATAGAGCAGATGAGGTGCTGACAGAATGGTTGGCAAAAGAGCTGCCAGAACCAGTTAAGTGACACAACGGTGCCATTTGTTGGAACGATGTCAGAATGACTCGTCTCTCTGACACCTGCAAGGGTACCATACTTGTAAGAGCCGTTGCGCCAAAGTAGTGGTAGCGCCTTGACGAGGTCCTGAGCTCGTTGCATAAAAATACGCCGAGTAGCCGATCCGTAGAGATCGAGTCATGTGCATGCTCATTGAGAATTATCAGACAACCAGACTCGTAAGGGCCGCTGAGTAGGAGTGTGTTGTTTCCACCGAAAGAGGTGAAGTGCTCATCAAGGCCGGAGTGCCGAGAGCAGAGTTAAACATGCATATGAATAAAACCTTTGTTCTACGGTGAAAGCCGTGTGGTTGATTGGGGTTGGGTACATACTTCTCAAAGGCTGCCCTATAGGCATGCAATGTTCGTCAAGTAATTGTAAGACCGACAGGCCCCTTTTAGAATTTCTCACCGAGGAAGACGGTGATGGCGCAGCCTTGAGTGACATATATTTCACCCAAACCTGATAGAGTTCATTGATGGCCTCCGTCACTCAGAGGTATGAAGGTCGTAGTTATCCTTAAATATCTAAGAATTGAACCCAACTACTGCAGTGACAGAATGCATTCGAATACCTAGTAAGGATCTCTTATGGTATGTTGTACCGTCCTACTAGGGGGATGTGGTCAATAGGCCTCTGAGGTATCTAAAATACATAGAATAATCGACCCCCAGATCGTCGCGTTGTCGCCTAGATATGAGTCCCCTAACCCCAGGGGAGGTGCAATTATCGATACAAAGCATTAGCTTAGGTACAATGATACTTTGAATGTATGCGTGTATGGACGTTGTTGAGTCAGTCCAGCATAACCTTTGTGAATGTGTCATGGTCGGTATACTACTGGACCGATTGGAAAAAAACCCCATTGATATCCATATGACTAAGTGAAGCTCAGAGAGTTGTCCTTAGATTCGTAGGATACGGATGTGCCAAGCATAAAGGTTTGAGCTAGACATACATTCTTGACTCTGAAGAGGTCAAGGCTAAGTCGTAGAGACTTGAGCGGTTATTCCAACTCACAGCTCTAAAGAGGCTTATGCGAAGTCATGAAGACTTGAGTGGACGTTCAACTCATAGCCCTGAGGAGGCTCTTGCGATATATGCTAAGTCTTGGAGGCTTGAGCATCGTTATTACGCATTGCGACCCTGAGTAATCTTCACACTTACTTGAGTTGAATGGATACGTGATTGCTTGCTTACCAGACCATCAGTGGTTCTGACCCCGTTTAATGGGGATTTCAGGTGTTGGACCTGCGTGGCGATATGCGGAGCAAGGCGGCATCGAGTTCAAGGGTTTCTTTAGACATAGTTATACTGCTTCCTTTTATTGAACCTATACTGTTTTTTTCAGCAGTGATGTTGTAATAAACATGTGGTTTTCGATAAAATGGAACACTTCGGTGGTTAATGAGTTGCTTAGCCACATACTTGCAACGTGCTCAGAGTTTTCTAAAACTGACGACTCATTATTGTCTGATTCTACTGCAAAAAGCTTTTCTAAGTTCTGCTGCAAAGAAAAAAAAAGAAATTCATGAAAATTTTAACTTAGCTTTGTTTTGGAAATCCGGGGCGTTACAAAAAGACATATGTTTGTTCTAAGCAAGGTTGGAAGAAGTCAAGTGGAAATCCAACAAGGAACAAACTGGATTCATGATGCGGTTGTCCAGCAAGAATGGTGTTAAGAAGACTTCCGAATGAAAAATATGTAGTTCGTACTTGAATCAATGATTATAACCATGAATTAGCCGCTTCATTTATGACTCATATGTTAAGGTCACATCGTAAAGTAACTGAAGCGCATGCTGCAATTGCTGAAATACCTGGTACCGCTGACATTGCACCAAGGAAGACATAAAAATTTTGTGCGCACGTAGATAGTGGTCGCGAGAATGTACCATTCACACCTATGGATCTAAGAAACCACTTGAGAAGGAAGAGGTTTGAAAACATGAAGAATGAAGGAATATGTTCTTTGGTTGATTACCTAAAGAAAAAATCAAACATTAACCCTGGTTTCTTTAGTGCAATGCAACTGGATGAAGATGAGTATGCTGTGAATATGTTTTGGGTAGATTCAAAGTCAAGAGTGGATTATGAATGCTTCAATGATGTGCTTGTTTTTTATACGACGGTGAAGATTAATACGAAGTAGTGGCCATTTATGCAGTTTGTCAGAGTGAACCATCACTCACGGAGTTGCATATTAGGCAACACTTTTTTGTATGACCAGACCAAGGAAACCTTTGAGTGGTTGTTCAGAGTATTTACACAGGCAATGAATGGGAAGCACCCTGGAGCTGTACTTACAGATGGTGATCATGCAATTGCACTTGCAGTGTCTCATGTATGGCCATATGCACATCATTGCCTATGTTTGTGGCATATCTTTCAAAATGCAACAAAGAACATATGTCACATTTTTAATCAGAAGACAGAGTTTGATAAAAAGTTTAGACAGTGTGTACTTGAGAGCATAGTCGAGGTCACCTTTATGTATGATTGGAAGCAAATGATTCAGATGTACGACCTTGAAGATTGTGTGTATAACGCCCCAGATTTCCAAAACAAAGCTAAGTTAAAATTTTCATGATTTTTTTTCTTTGCAGCGGAACTTAGAAAAGCTCTTAGCAGCGAAAATAGACGATAATGAGTCATCAGTTTTAGAAAGCTCTGGGCACATTACAGGTATGTGGCCAAACATCCCTTGACCACCAAGGTATTTTATTTATCAAAACCACTTGTTTATTACAAACATCATTACTTGAAAAAGTAGTATTTGTTCAATAAAAAGAAGCAGTACAACACTGTCTAGAGAAACCCTGAAACTCGATGTTGCCTTCTTCCGCATATCGCAACGCAAGTCCAACACCTGAAATCTCCATTAAACGAGGTCATAACCATTGATGGTCTGGTAAGCAAGCAATCATACATTAATTTAACTTAAGTAAATGCGTCGACTACTCAGGGTCACAGTTCGCAATAACGACGTTTAAGTCTCTACGACTTGGCGTATATCGCAAGAGCCTCCTCAGGGCTATGAGTTGAACATTCGCTCAAGTCTTCATGACTTAGTGCAAGCCTCTTCAGGCTGTGATTGAATGACCGCTCAAGTCTCCACGACTTAACGTTGACTACTTCTGGGTCTCGAAGGGATGTCTAGCTCAAGTCTTTATACTTGGCACATTTGTATCCCACGAATCTAAGGACAACTCATCAAGCTTCGCTTAGTTGTGCAGATACAACATGGGTCTCTGCCCAGTCGGTCCACTGGTATACCGACTATGATACCTTCACAAAGGTTATGCAGGACTTGACACAACAACATTCATTCACTCATACATTCAGGCATCGCCAAACCTAATCTAATGCTTTGTTTCGATATTTAACCCCTCCCCCTGAGCTTAAGGAAGGTATATCTGAGCATCAATGCGATGATCTTGGGGGTGATTATTCTATGTATTTTAGATACCCTAGAGACCAGTTGACCCATCCCCCAAGTAGGATGGTACATTTCATACTAGAAGAAGTCCCTACTAGATATTCGGATGCATCCTGCTACTATAGTAGTTGAGTTCAATCCTTAGATACTTAAGGATAACCACGACCTCCATACCTCTGAGTGACGGAGGTCATCATGAACTCTATCAGGTTCAAAGACAATATATGTCACTCAAGGTTGCGCCATCACCGTCTTCCTCAGTGAATTTTTTTTGAAGGGGTCTGTCAGTCTTACAAACTATTTAATGCATGCTTATAGGGCAGCCGTTGAAGAGATGTACCCTACCCCATTCAGTATGCCCCTAATACGGTCATCAACCGCGGGGTCTGTTCGTTTTATTTATATGCATGCTGGAGTCTGCTCTTGGCACTATGTCCATCACGAGCATCTCACCTCTTTCGGGTGGACAGCGTACTCTGGCTCTGCGGCCCTTATGAGTCTAGTTGTATATCAGTCTCTCAATGAGCATGCATATGACACGATCTCAATGGATCAGTTGCTCGGCATATATCATCACAACGAGTACTTAGCTTTGTCAAGGCACAACCTCTACTCTGGCGCAATGGCCCTTACGAGTAAGGTGCCCTTACAGGCAAAACATAGAAACGGCCCATTCTGGCAGCGTTCCAACAACAGGGCATCTTCATGCCATTCAACTGGTTCCAACAGCTCTTCTGCCAACAATTTTGACAGCACTTCCTCCGCTTTGACAACAGGAGTGAGTCTAACCTTTCTACGTTGTAGAAAGTACGAGGGTATATGGGCAACACCTCCACTGTATGATGAAGTAACATGCTTTGCTCTTTCAGAGTTTGGTTGAGCTTCTTCAGAAATTTCTACAGCACTCCCTCTCTTTGAATGAGGAAGCATGCAATTCTTTTATGCTCGGAGAGCATCTTTTCAGAATTTCCAGCAACACTTCCCCTCTTTGACGGGGAAACTGCTACACTTTAACTCAAGAAATGGATGTGCATCGTTGTGCGTACTTTGCATTCATCAAGGTTGATTGGAACCTTGGGCCATAGCTAGGCCATACGCAAATGATTGTCTTTACAAAAAAGCGATTTTGGGCAAAAGCAAAGCCTTTCTAATAGAGGCTTCATTCGTCAAGCAAAATCTTGATCGAGGAGCAGCAAAGGAATCACATTGGTGATTTGGAGTTGATCTCCATTTGAACGCTCACTTAAGCGTTATATATTTAGTATAAGCAGAAGTCTGTGCTTTATATGACGAAAGCGTAAAGGAATGCATATACTTATTGTTCGGGGGGTGAAACCATACAAAATATTCTACATATATATTTGCAGAAAGTAGAAAAGCCTTATCATCGTTCGACGCGACAGTAAGACAAAATTTATAATTTAAAGGCATAATCAGAAATTGCAGAAAGCAGGGAGCTTTGGCATCATACGACGCGACAATGAATGATAAATTATATTTAAGTAGAAGCATTGGCGATATAAAACACGACAACAATCTCAAGACAATATATGCGAGAATCGGCATCCAACGATAGTTACAAGGTGAGCGCGTGAACACCGAAGTGTCCTAGAGGGATCAACCAAGAACTAGGGCGAGATACTATTTTTAAGAATGCATATACTGCGCATTCAAACATATATATCCGACGATAGTCACAAGGCAAGCGCATGAACACCAAAGTGTTCTAGAGGGCTCAACCAAGGACTAGGGTGAGATACTACTTTAGAAGGTATATGATATATACAAACAAGCAAATACTTAAGAGAGATGGATCAATGAAGCGAACTTACTTCAAATCGCGAAAGAAATAACTCTAAAACGCTCTGACTGCTTTAAATGGGGTTCGATCCTTCTTTCGAGAGGTCAGACTAGGTCAGATGAGGTCGACCTAGTTGAGAAAGAAGAAGAGTAGGTCAAGTTTCTCAATCCAAGTGGTTTGAACCAAACTGGGTTTAGCAGATTCAGACTTAGCCCAAGCTATTTGGATCTGAGTTCAGAAATCAAACAAAAGTCTGGGACCAAAAAGGACTTTGACTTTGACTTCAAACCCAACTAGGTTCAAATCAAGTCAATTGGGTTTGGACCATGTCAGGTGAGCTAGGACCAGGTCAGACAGGCTAGGACTAGATCAGGCAGACTCAGGCCAGGTCAAGCAGGCTCAGACCTATTGGGGGAGGTTCTAGAGAGAGAGAGAGAGCTAGAGAGGGGGGGGGGGGGGGGGTTGACAATTTTTTTCTAAAGGGGGGCAAGGCTATTTATGGCCAAGCTTGCTTAGCCTCTAAGCAAGCCTTTTTTCTAGAATTTTCTAGTTTTTTCTAAAAAAATCTAATGCTTTCTTTCCCCTTCTTGCCCTTTCTTTCTAAGAAATTCCAAGAGGTTTCTTTGGGTGTGGGGCCCACATGAAAATTTCATGGGATATTTCGTGGGTCCCACCAGATATTTTCTGAGAAATATTTATGTGAGTCCCACCAATATTTTTGTGGGTCCCGCAAAAATTTTGGGTTTTCGACAAATTTTTTTTGAAAAATTCTAAGTACGTCAATTTTTTCGTATTGACGTAACTAAGAAAGTTGGCTCGTACAAATCTCTTGATTTTATTCAGGGAGAAAGTTATGACACCCAGACGGTTTGAGCATATATTCGCAAAGATACGAATATCCTAAGTATATCTAGCTCACAGGAATCAATTCGATTCACATTCCGGGTTCAGATGCTATTTTTACTTGAAAATGCCATCATGAATTTATTCAGAAAGATACTGAAAAATTGTGGGTCTTACATCATTACCCTTTAAAAGAATTTCGTCCACAAAATTTTGTTAAGAGTACAAAGTGCGTAACTCAGGATATTTCTCCCACATGTTAGATTCATAATGTTATTCACTTAGTTCGACATCGTATTCATTCCAACCATAACCTCATATCATGATCCATGATCAATGATGTATGCTTCTCATATTTGAGTTTAATTTATGCTACAACAGCGGTAGCTTCGATAAATCCATATTCTTTCAACCGACTATCAATCATAGTCATTCTGTGTAACTATTTCATACACACAAATCATTCTTACTAGGATTTAACCATTTTGGAACAAGCCCCTTGTCAGACTACCTGGTATTGGAAACATACCTCCTCACAGGTTCGCCTTCGTCAGACTTACCTGATATTGGATCAGTACACCCTCACAGAATCATACTAGCCAAGCTACTGCTTTTGAAACATATACACTCGCACAGAGTTGTATACCCTCACAGGCTCGCCCTGGCTAAACTATCTGATCTTGAATATTTGAAACCTCACATGACTCTCTTCTTGAAAACCGTTCCTCCATGATTTATTTTATTAAGTGACTTTTAACGATCTATTTATGCAAACTCATTTACTGTAATATCCATGATTTTAATTTTTGATGTATATTGCGTAATTATATGGAAAATGATGAATTTTTATGTTTTGGCAATTTCTGAAGATTTGCTTATTTTGAGAATCGTGTAAAATCACATAATTTTACGTAAAAAGAGCGATTTCGAGAAATCTAGAGCGAATTAACTTTCGAAACTTTTAGGGTATGTTTGGAATAGGGTTGTGATGTTTCACCCTGAATTTGAGACCCGAACGACGAAAATACCTTGTCAGTGCATGTGAATTACGAGTCTTGATTTAATATTGAACCCGAAACTTAGAACGCTTAATTCTAGCAAACGAAAGGTGATTTCATCAAGAGGCAACGTCCATTTTATGTTAATTATGGTTATAAAGAGAACTAAATAATTTTTTGGAATTAAATTATTATTTTAATACATTAAATAAGCATTATTTTGAGATATATACAATATGCGATTTTGGATTTGGATCCGGAGCATCTAGTGGATCCAAAACCCATAGACGACCCCCATAGTGGACGTCCATGGCCATGGTTGACCAGCTGGATGGCATTTTTGAAATTATCATGCATGAGTTTTAAAGAAGGCCTTCATTGGCCATGTATCTTTTCCAACACCCTCATGATGAAGCCTAGGCTCCATCATGAGGGGCGTCAATTCAAAAAAAGAGCCATGGGACTGGTGCCCCATGGCAAATTTGAAAGGTTTTTTAAAAAAGTTTCAAACTCTCTAAACCTATTGGACACGTTGGGTGGCAGCCAAGGGTGCCCCCTTGTAATTGTTTAAAGTTTTAAAGGCTTTTAATAGTGGCATTTTAGAAAGTTTTCTAAAACCTTTTGAAAGCTCTGCATGCATTGGTTGTTGGGGGCGTGGAGCTCCCCAACCCTCCATCTTGGAGGGATTAAATCCCAGTCGTTCATCCCTAAAGCACCTTCTATAAAAACTTTAGAAAAAAATGGGCCCCCCTCTCTAGTGGGCGATTTTTCCAAACCTTCTCTCTCTCTTCTCTCTCCCAAACTCCCTCTCTCTTTCCCCTCTCACTTGCTTCCTCCCTCCAAACCATGGAAACCTCCTTGGCGTGGGTAGCTGCAGCACATCACCATCTCCTTCTTCAATACAAGCTAAGGTGAAGACTCACCTGGTCCATTTATGGTTTCAGTATGGAATGAAGCCGCCGGTGCTTTGCATCTATGCATGCAAGCCTAAGCGGTGGATTAGTTTAAAAGTTATTGTTCTAATCTTAAATCTGCATAGTTCTACATTAGCAATGTGCTGCGTGAGTTTTCCAGACCGTTTCTTTCGATTTCTACATTTGCCATTTCAGTTTTTGTTTCATTTCTTTTGATGCATGTAAGTTGTGTTTAGTCGTGGTAAGGAATGTCTGCATTTCTTCTTCTCTTCGGTTTTTTTAGCTATTCTTGGTCAGGGCAGTCGAAGCTGGGTGAGCTGGACCGAGCTGGGCTCGTCCAACACACACACAACTCTTTTAGAGTTGTTCGGTTTGCATGCAGGCCTAGTCCTGCGCTGCAACCGTCGCCTTACCTTGGACACTCGTGCTTAGGCGCATTGGGCTCAGCCCAGTCCCAAACCAATGGGACTGGCGCTTCAGCCATGGGGAATGGTTTGGGTCACAGCGTGACCCAACCCCATACGCTGTGGGGAGCCGTGGCTTCCAGAATATATATATATATATATATATATATATATATATATATATATATATATATATATATATATATATATATATATATATATATATATATATATATATATATATATATTTATTTATTTATAACAGGAATTTTATCTTTCATTGCCTTGTTGTTTCTTTTTTTTTTTCTGATTGGGTCATGTTTGCGAGTTGGGGCCGACCCATGGCAGGCGCTCAGCTCCTTCCTTCCGTCAGGGTGCGAGCCTTATGCACTTGCCCTAGGTGTTGGGGTTGGCACGGTCTGGTCCCACAGACCAGACCCTTCAGCCAATCATGCATGAACCTGGTTTGGGGGTGCGCACATCGGTTGGCTCGTGCGCGTGCCCAACCTAAGAACCTAAGGGTATGTCTGAGTGAAATTATTTTAATGCATCTCTCGGTTTTTATTCATTATTTATTTCGTAGTTTTCGACTTGGCTAGGTGCCGGTCTGAACCATGGGTTCAGACCAACACCACAGCCTTGTCTGGTCTGGTGGGGTGCGCATGAGCCCAGCCCAACCGTTCCTTGGCTGGAGTTGGGTGCGCACCGCATGGGTGTTGTGCACCCTTGGTACCCCGCGAGCACCTTGTGGGTGCTGGTCTGAACCGTGGTTCAGACCTGAACCCATTGGCAGCCCAACTAGCACCTAGTGCTAGCCGCGGCTCCACCATGTTGGAGCCGGGTGCCGGCCATGGGTTGCTGGACACTCGGGCCTTTTTCCTTTCGGTTGAGCCTTTTAGGGCCAGGTCTGAACCGAAAAGTTCAGACCTTGGCATGGTCTAGCTGCTGTCTGGTCCAAGGGACCAGACACTTTGACCTACAGTTTGGCATCCCTTTCTTTAGACCTACCGGTTTACCCTTGTTAGGGGCTGGAACCAGCCCAACCGAACCCTTGTGATGGTCTGGTCCGAACCATGTGTCGGACCAGATCCCTCTCATTAGTGGGCGTGACAGTCTGGTCCGTAGGACCAGACCATCATATTAGTTAGAGCCTGTTGGCAGCAAGTGTGTGGAACTTCGTATTGGCACACTTGCAGCCGTTATGCCATTAGTGTGGTTGTTAACACTCTATCCCATAGGAACCAGTCCGCACCTACTTAGAACTGAACCATAGTAGGTTCGGGTTAGCCTTTGACTTGCCCCACACCCTTTTCGTTAGTCGGTTAGGGTTTTGGCATAGGTGTACATGCCTCGGGTTCCAAAGAGTTCAATATATATATATATATATATATATATATATATATATATATATATATATATATATATATATATATATATATATATATATATGTATTTTGGTGCGAATGTATATATGTACGTGTGTGTATATATATATATATATATATATATATATATATATATAAGGTCATGCCTGATTGAGTGCAATTGAAATGGGAAACATATACGTATACATATACATATAGGTATAGATAAGTATACACACATAGGTTAAAACACAAAATGATCGATTTGGTATGACCAAATGGGCTTGCGACACTCCTGTGTCCAGTCCAAGTATTATTCTCCAGATGATGTTACTCCCTGAGTTAAATATAGAATTCCTAGAGTTGTTCCACTTTCGGTTTGGCAAACGGTTTGTTTCGGGTCCGCGGGCGCGGCACCCCGAACCGTGGTAATGCTAATGTAATCCCCATCAGATGGGTTACTTCAAAATCATGTTCGATACGTAAGTGTGTCGTGCTGCGTAAGGAAAACCCTTATACCTTAGACTACTTTCAGCAGATTAGAAAAAAAAAGTATATGCAGTTGAACATTAATGTAAAGTCACAAACTTAGAGACTTCATTGATTTAGGATCACATATGTTGTTCAAAAACTTAGGGTTTTGGGTCCGCAGGCGCGACACCCATACCGTGAAAATAGCTAATGTTATTCCGATAAGACGGATTATCCCAGACTTGCTATAAACACATAAGTGTGTTGAACCATGTGTAATGATCCTTTGGGTCGCAATTGCACCTACCCTGTAAGAGCGACGATCCACCTTGGGAAGACCAATGTTATTCCCATTAGATGAGAAGATTGGTTAAGTTCAATTTCAAACCCTCGAGAATGAAAATGTAATTCCCATACGTATGGAATATTGATAAATGCAATCTTAACACTGAAATATGCAATATAGTGCATTTTAATATCATGCAATGCCGCTGATAACTTTATTGTGCAAATGATAGAAAACTCATGTTACCTTTACACTTTGCACTTGGCACATCCTGACACTGTTACTGGGTAGTGCGTACCCTGAGGAGGTACATCACTTGAGGCATTGGTAAGCGCACCACGTGCACTTACTTCAATAAAATGAAAGGATAACTGTATTTGAATGGACTAAGATGGAGATTATACAGGTCATGAATTGCAACATAGAAGGACATATGCAATATGAGAATATGCACAAATACCATGTTGTATGGGATAACGAAGAGTATCTAAAAAGGCAAGAAGCACATGTTACGTACAATGTTGACAACAGAACAGTTGAATGTACATGCAAAATGTTTGAATTTAAAGGTATTTTATGTCGTCATGCTTTAAAGGCACTTAATTAAGAGAAGATACAAGAAATACCTGAGTCATATATAATGCGAAGATGAACGAGACAAGCAAAGATTGAATTGCTAGAGATAAATAAAGTCAGTCTATATAGTGTTGATGAGAAGTGCCAGATAGCCTCCCGTTATCAACAACTATATAGGTCACTTATACATGTTGCAGATTTGGCATCGAAAAGCGAAAAAGCTTATGTATATATGAGAAACGTGTCAAGGAAATTACTTGAAAAAATATAGTTAATTTACCATGAGTCGGTTTCAGCTCGTGAAGACCAATCTAAAAAAACGGGATCGAACAACGTAGGTGAAAATCACGCTTCTCCTGACCCTTATGAGAAGTTGCGCCAAAGCTTAAACATCATCTTTGACAAGTCAGGAGTAAACGTTGTAGATTATGATGGAAATATTCACCTAGCGAAGGGTATCAAAATGAAACCTGCCTCTAATCGCAGTCGTCGGAGGACAAAGGGTGCACTGAAATTGGTTGGCAAGAAAATGTCTAAGAAACATCCAACTCCTTCGCATGAACAAGTATGTAATACAGTATATTGCTTCTCATGTAAATTGTATTACGTGCAACCTATCAATATCTTGTGTAATTTCCAACATGCAGCAATATCATACATACGTGCACTACAATGTTGGAACTTGTAATCCACCTGACCTATTTGAGTGAAACGATGACATGAGTATGACAAGTCTTTTGGTATGTAACATTTTTGGGAGGATGTTAGCATTTCTTGTTGAACTTAATGTAGTGTCTGATATTGTTTTGTTTCATGACAAGCTCTGTTTAATTCAAAAGCGAGCAACCCAACACAGGAATCACGTGTGGATTCTTCAGCTTCAAAATAGTTGTAGCATTTAACTTTCATATCTTACAAATCGCTGTAATGTTTAGCATTCTATAATTCTTTGTTGTAGTTCTATAATTCTTTGTTGTAAATCAATAATTCTTTGTTATAATTCTTTGTTGTAAATAGATAATTTTGTGTTGTAATGTAATAATTCTTTGTTGTAATTCTACAATAGAAATCATACTACAAATATCATAAAAATTGACACTAGAAAACGCATAATATCTTACACATCGATATACAACAATTGAGCATAATATATTATAAATCGATATACAGAAATTCAACATAATAGCTTACAAATCGATATTAACAAACAAAACCATATCTCACAAATTGATACTCGAAAACACATAATATCTTACAAATCGCAAAAGGGATTAGCAATGTATAAAGGCTTGTAATGTTCACCCTTCGTCAATGAAAATCCAATAAGTGATTAGAGACGTGTATTGTTCATAAATCATTGTGATGCTCAGCCTACGTGAATGAAAATCGCAAAAGAGATTAACGATGTATGGTGTGAACAAAGGCTTCTAATGTTCGCCCTTCGTTGACATAGACATAGCTTGTAAAAGCGATTAGGAAATATCGTTGACATAGACATAGCCCATAAAAGCAAATCGTGATAACACGTAGCCTTCATACATCATTGTGTAAATCGCGATGGTACGTGTTATTCAATTATACAAAGCACATTGTCTAAAAGACAAACATCATTGTGTAAATCGCAATGGTATAACGATTTACATAATGACGTCTATGTCGGCCACATTTGAATAAAAATTGCACTGTGCATATGAGTACAAATCGCGGTAAAATTTCACGGTCAATGTTTGTGCAAATCGTTTTAGACTTTAATCAACCATTATGTAAATCACGATAGAAATATAGCTCGTAAAAGCAAATCAGTGGCATTTTTACGCTATAAAACGCTAAACGCTTGTTTGATTTTTATTTTCGAACGCCTATCATTACAATGATTTGTTTAGTGGCATTTGTGTGCTACACTTATACATAAATCGATGTTAACAAAAACATCATATCTCACAAATCGACACTAGAAAACACATATAATTTTACAAATCGATATATAATAATTTAGCATAATATATTACAAATCGGTATACGTTATTTCAACATAATGTCTTATAAATCGATATATGACAATTCAACATAATATATTACAAATTGATATTAGCAACCAAAATAATATCTCAGTAATCGACACTAGAAAACACATAATATCTTACAAATCTATATACGGCAATTCAACATAATATATTACAAATCGATATTAACAAAACAATATCTCACAAAAAATCGATATAATATCTTGAATTGTTGCAGAATTTACATTATTGTGATTTGGGTGCTTGAGGTGGCGATTTGCATATTCAACACACATTTGCCAGGTTCGTAATTTTGGTTTATGGATCAATGTGAATTTTGTACATAGTCTTACAAAATTTGTTACAAATGTCTACACAAAAAAATTGAAAATTGAAAGTTGAACAAAAAATTGGTATCTCTTTCAACAGTAGAACGTAACCCTCTTCACGTTATCCTTGAGAACAGGTAGATGTTTAAAATGACTTCCTCTTACTCCTGGGGGCCTCGCATCCTTCGTAGCTTTCTAGGTAATCTTGCAGTTTGGGTTTTTGTATCTTTCTAAACTAGAAAATCCTTCAATTCTTCGCATAGTTCTTTACGAAATCCAGGCATATCATCCTGAAAAAAAAATGAAAATGAGAACAATATAAAAATGTAGTCATCAATAATATAGGTTAATAAAATATGTTTAAGTGTACAACATACAGTGGTAAATTTTGGTGTTCGTCCATAGTATATTGCTTCAATATACTTCATTACAAAGATGTCACAATCGACGCCATTATTTTGTAACAGAGCATCCTCTGCGACGTGAAGCCTCCACGGGCCAATGGAGACACCTAACATGTCTTTGAAAAATCTAACCTATGGTTTATGCAAAAGCAAGTAAATTCTGGGCCACAGTACAAAATACAATGTTCTTAAAGATAAAAACTTACCAAATACACAATGTCACGGTCTATACCAATGTCATAGTCCAAGGAGTTATATAGCCATATTTTTTATTCTCGTACATCCAACACGTATAAGACCTAATGCTTTTTTGATTGCCACAATGTAGGAATCAATATCTGCAAATCGATTATAAAATATCTTAAAAAATGGATATGGAAATACGTACTGATACCATAAAAATTGATGTTAAGAATCAACATATAAATCGATACTAAGAATCAAACCAATATCTTAAATCGATATTAGGAATCAGCATAGAATCAAAACATCTTAAATCACTATGGAAATTCCTATTGATAGCTTAAAAATAGATATTAAGAATCAACATAGAAATCGATATTAAGAATCAAAACAATATTTTAAATCGATATTAAGAATCAACATAGAAATCGATATTAAGATTCAGAGCAATATCTTAAATCGATTTAAAAATTTGTATTGATATCTTAAAAATCGATATTGAGAATCAAAACAATATCCTAAATCGATATTAAGAATCAGCATAGAAATCGATATTAAGAATAAGAACAATATCTTAAATCGATATTTAGAATCAGCATAGAAATCAATATTAAGAATCAAAACAATATCTTAAATCGATATTAATAATCTAAACAATATCTTAAAAATCGATGAGGAATAATCAACATAGAAAACAATATTAAGAATCAAAACAATATCTTAAATCGATATGCAAATTCTTATTGATAGCTTAAAAATCGATATTAAGAATCAAAACAAAATCTTAAATAGATTTAACATCTTACAAATCGATATGGTTACAAACCTTTTCACTTGAAAAAAAGTCATCCATTTGGTCATCGTCACCCCAGTATTGTATTCCGTCTAGAAATCCAGTCGTGTATGGCATTCGGCAGACAATACTCCGTTGAATGGAACAGTAATAATAATAAGTTTAAAACACGAAGGTACATTAATAAATAAACATATAAGATAAGCGATATACCATAAAATAAGGGGTGACGATGCAGACCGACATGGTTCTACCCTTGCTTTGAATATACATGACAAAATCGTATATAGTCTGTTTAGAACAAATGTGCATTTGTTAATATACATACCCATGACATACGTTAATGTATAACTGATAGTGGTTTCATATATACAAAATTATTGATAGTGTGTCTTTCTACAAATTCATCTCGCAACCGGTTGATGTTCTCTTCGAGTACTTTGCTAAGTTTTCTGGCACCTTGTTTTGTAGATACTACACTGAAATTAACTAAATATTCAGTAAAATAACTGTAGCATTATATTCAGTAAACGAACTGTAAATGACGTAAAAAAGATGAAGTAGGTTATAGAAATCGAAGGTACCCTTTTTTGTAGACGTTCAATTGAATTGTAGCGTCCTTCTTCAACATAGATATAGCTTGCGCTTAGAAGAAGGTTAGAGAAAATGTTGGTTTTTCTGTTCGTTGCTCACGTAGCAGGTTATAGGAAAGGCTCATTTTCTTCTTTAAATGAAATGTCGTTTGTTTCATGCTATTAAAGGAAATGTCTTGTGTGCCTTGCAAAACACGATGATTCACTCATTTATTGTTCACGTTGTTTCACATCCTGCCAGTTTTCAAAAATCACACAAAAAGAATATTAGCAAATAAATAAATTATATTACGCATTAATTAAAAGATGTCGTTTCATTTACTAGTATCATCGACACAATGTTAGTACGTGTAAATGAATGACACGTAGTATAACATCAGTAGCGTGTCAGATCCTAAACCCTATACTAATGTTATGTGACTTTTCTTGTAACTAAAGGAATCATTATACATAATAAACTCAAAACTAGTAATCGCTATATGATTTAGCAAACGTAAGTACAAATCATGGTAATTGCATAATCGCTATATCTATTAATCGCTAAACTAAGTAATCGCTATCACAAAAAATGCTATAAATAATAAACCTTAAACCAGTAATCGCTATACGATTTAGCAAACGTAAATACAAATAATGGTATCTTCATAATCGCTATACTGAGTAATTGACATATTAAGTAATCGTTATCACAAGAAACGTTAAAAGTAATAAACCCTAAGCTAGTAATCGCTATACGATTTAGCAAACGTAAGTACAAATTGTGGTAACTTCCTAAACACTATACATATTAAGCGCTATATAGAGTAATCGTTATCACAGGAATCACGATACATAATAAACCTTAAGCCAGTAATTGTTATACGTAAGTATAAATCATGAAAGAGTTATATAATTACAAACCTAAGTTTATGTAGTCTTGTCGATTTTTCAGTGGCACTTTTGTGTTACACTTATTAAGGAAAGAATTATATAATTACAACAAAGAATGTCAGAATTACAACATAGAATTATCAGGATACACAAATTACATATGGTTATTCACTTGCGCTTGACGACTCAGATGGACATAGAACTCGTCTCTTTCTTAGACTTGGTGGAGTCTCTTTATTCAGTGGCCTCTTCATTCCCTTGATCTTATAAATCTCACTGGTAATCATCTCAACCAGCAACCCAATTTGTTTACTCAAATTCTGCATGTCCTTCCGTAACTCCTTATTCTCACTCTCCAGCATCGCTAACCTTTGGTCAGATGATACCTTCTCCTTTGGGAGTTGTGTTTGCTCCTTATCGTGTACTGCAACAAATGGAACCGTAGTATCCGCCAAATGGACATGATGGACGTTACGCCTATGCGGAAGGACGACACGCTTGGGGACAAGAGTGAACTCACTTTCAAGTTGTTTCTCCTCAATCTGTCTATTTTCACGCATGGGTTGCCAATATTGTTTGAAATAGTTAGGGTCATATTGTCGTTCTTTATAATCATATGGTATGGCACAAACACCTCCTTTGTTCTAGCTATCCAATTGTTTCCTGAAGTGTTCGTGCCAATTCACATTTGTGGCCCCATCGCTATTCATCTTCCTTTTCAATGCCACAGGCAATTTTGGTATCGACTGTCCCAAGTCAGCTTGTAGGAGTACTCGACTACCATGCTGCATCTCAGCTTCACATTTGCTAAATAGCCAAATATCGCATACAAACAGTCTCGCAGCCTCAACAACAACCTCGTCGTCCTCGTCCTCCTCAGTCCCATAAGGTCTCCACACAACCTGTACAATCGAGATTGTGGTTTAGATATAGACATAATTATTTATGCCAAATGCTGAATGTGATAACGATTTATACAAAAGAAGATAAAATGTTGAATGCGATGAATACTTAAGAATGTTAAATATTACAACGATTTATGGTAATGAAAGTTAGATGCAAATGCGATAACGATTTGTACTAAAGAAAATGAAATGTCGAATGCGATGATTACTTGAGAATGCTAAACATTACAACAATTTACGGTAATGAAAGTTAGATGCAAATGCGACAACGATTTGTACTATGGAAAATGAAATGCTGAATGCGATGATTACATGAGAATGCTAAGCATTACAATGATTTACGGTAATGAAAGTTAGATGCAAATGCGATAACGATTTGTACTAAAGAAAATGAAATGTCGAATGCGATGATTACTTGATAATGCTAAACATTACAATGATTTACGATAATGAAAGTTAGATGCAAATGAGATAATGATTTGTACTAAGGAAAATGAAATGTTGAATGTGATGATTACTTGAGAATGCTAAACATTACAATGATTTACGGTAATGAAAATTAGATGCAAAGGTGATGACGATTTGTACTAAGGAAGATAAAATCTTAAAGCGATGATTACTTAAGAATGTTAAACATTACAATGATTTACGTTAATGAAAGTTAGATGCAAATGTGATAACGATTTTTATTAAAGAAAACGAAATGTCGAATACGATGATTACTTAAGAATGCTAAACATTACAACAATTTATGGTAATGAAAGTTAGATGAAAATATGATAACGATTTGTACTAAAAAAAATGAAATACTGAATGCAATAATTACTTGAGAATGTTAAACATTACAACGATTTACGGTAATAAAAATTAGATGCAAAGGAGATGATGATTTGTACTAAGAAAGACAAAATTCTAAAGCAATGATTACTTAAGAATGCTAAACATTACAATGATTTACGCTAATGAAAGTTAGATGCAAATGCGATAATGATTTTTAATAAGGAAGACAAAATCCTAAAGTGGTGATTACTTAAGAATGCTAAACCATATAATGTTTTACGCTAATGAAAGTTAGATGCAAAGGAGATAACGATTTGTACTAAGGAAGACAAAATCATAAAGCGATGATTACTTAAGAATGCTAAACATTACAACGATTTTAAACCATTTACCTCATTTAATTGCACCCAATCTAAAATGAATTAAGCATTTTCGTTCTTGACATTTATTGAAACCCACTCGCCGATCATGGGAAAACCACAAACCGCAGTGCCACATTGAGGACGCAAGGCGACAATATGCTCCCAAGTCCAGGCCTACAAAAACAATATATTAGTAAGACTACAACCTTCAACGAGGTTAGTCCACAAGCACTAAATATGTAATAAACAAATACCTGAACAAATACATAATAATACCTACAACACTACACCGCGACATACAATAGCGATTAACGTACCTTGGTCACACTTTTCTCCTCTTTATCCCCTTCCTTTGCTTTTGTACTTCTTCCTTCCTTCTATCATATGTTTTTTCCTTTCTTTTTCCTTCTCTTCCTTGTCCTCTTTCTCATTCCTTTGTCTTTCCTTCTCTTCCTCGTCCTCCTCCTTCCTTTGTCTTTTCTTCTCTTCCTCATCCTCCTCTTTTCTTCTCTTCTTCATTCGCCTTCTCCTTCTCCTTCCTTTGCCTTTCCTTCTCTTCCTCATCCGGATGCTTCTTCATTTTCCTTTCCTCTTCCATCTTCATCATTTGGCTTTCATTCCCTTCCTCCTTCTTCTTCAATTGTCATTCCCTCTCCTCATTTTTTTTTTGCCTTTCTCTCTCCTCCTTATTCTTTTTTTGCCTTTCCCACTCCTCTGCCTCTTTCGTTTGCCTTATCCTCCTTTGCTTTTCAAAAAATTCTTGCTTCATTAGTTTCATTTCCTCCTCTTTTTTCAACTGTTTTTCCCTCTCCTCATCCTCCTCATTCTTTTGCCTTCGCTTCTCCTCCTTCTCCTTATTCTTTCTTTGTTTTTCCCTCTCCTCCTCCTCCTCCTTTTGCCTTCTCTTCTCCTCCTTCTCCTTATTCTTCCTTTGCTTTTCCCTCTCCTTCTCCTCCTCCTTTTGCCTTCACTTCTGTTCCTCCTTCTCCTTATTATTCCTTTGCTTTTCCCTATCCTCCACCTCCTCCTTCCTTTGCCTTGGTTTCCTTTGCTTTTTTTTCATTATCCCCCTCCTTCCTTTCAATTTGCTTGTCTTCGTCATCCTTCTTCTTCTTTTTCATCGTTGGATTATCATCTTTAATATCTGACGAATTAGGCTTTGATATATACTTTACCAGCAATTGCTCACTTTCTTTATCATTATCAATCTTCATTAGTACTCTTCTACTTGCTCATGAATTAGGCTTTGATCTATACTTTACCAGCAATTGCTCACTTTCTTTATCATTATCAATCTTCATTAGTACTCTTCTACTTGCTCATACAAAGCATACTCTTGGACGATTACGTCAAGAGTTTTCCCTGCTGAAGATGAAACATTTCTTCTTTTAGGAATGTAAGCCATTGGAAACCTGCACAACACAAAAACTTACCAAGACGGCAAAGGGTGCTCCGACGAAAGAGGATGAAGCATTAGAATTTTTTTGGAACATTAGAGGAAAATATTGTGAAGAACTCCTTTTATAGTCGAGGAGTTTAATGCTTACGGGACCCGCCAAAGATTTTTTGGCGGTTCACGTCTTATAATAAAAGATTTTATAATAATGTCGTTGTTGGCCACAAAGATCTGCCTTTGTTGCAAAAATATTGTCATAGTATAACGCAATCGGATATTCAAATATCATACAAATCGATATGAAAATTATTGTTGATAGCTTATAAATCGATATTAAGAATAAAACAATATCTTAAATCCATATTAAGAATCAACATAGAAATCAATATTAAGATTCAGAACAATATCTTAAATCGATTTGAAAATTTGTATTGATATCTTAAACATATTATGTTGAATTGTCGTATCGATGATTAATATATTATGCAATATGTATATCGATGTGTAAGATATTAGGTATTTTCTAGTATCGATTTTTAAGATGTTATACCATGTATTGTCATATCATGACCTACACAATAACGTCTATGTCTGCCACAACTGAATGGAAATCGCTATTGGCATGAGTACAAATCGCGATATAATTGCACTGACAAATCATTGTCTTATCTATCCTTTAAATTTACACCTCGTTTAGGGTTTAGGGTTTAGGTATAATGTTTAGGATTTAGGTTTAGGGTTTAGGGTTTAGGGTTTAGGGCTTAGTGTTAGGGTTTAGTAAGATATGATACAATTTGTAAATCCCTTTCTTTATCATTCTCAATCCTCATTATATAAATCATAAATCATTGTTGCTTTAAATGTATAAATAATAAATCATTAAATATATAAATCATTGTTGCTTTAAATATATAAATGATTTGTGCGTATAAAGACTATGAACTATCGTGATTTGCCTTTAAGAGCTTTGTCTAAGCGAACAATACGTTCCATCGCGATTTACAAAATGATTGATTCATAAATGGTGGAAAGAAAACTAAACAAATCACGATTTGCTTTTACGAGCAATGTCTATGTGAATGATATATCCTATCGTGATTTACATACTGACTGACTCATAAAAGAAGGAAAAACAATAATAAACAAATTGATACGATGTTTATACGTAGTAAACTACAAATCCTGACTTAGTAGCAAATCGATATCACTGTACGATAATTGATATATCGATTTGCTTGATATTGATTATCCTTTCGCAAATTAATTTTATGAGCTTTGTATATGTGAACAACATGTCCTACCACGATTTATATAATGACTAATTCATAAAAGGCGAAAAAATACAATAAACAAATCGACACGATGTTTAGGCATAGTAAACTATAAATCGAGTTAACTTCAATGATACATTACAACCATAATCATTAAAAAATATATGAGTGTTGCATATTCTTTGCTTCTCATGCAAATATCCTCAGCTGAACATTCTTTGTTTTCAGAGATCCTCCAATGTTATCACTTCTGGCACAGAGTTCATATTCCAGCTAGCAAGAGATCTAGAGAGAGATATATTCGATCGGCACATAGAATCGCTTTGCAGCAGGAAATGAGCGCACTCTTGAGAACATGCTTCACAAACTTCGGCTCAGGCACTCACCGCTAGAAGGAACCGATTCTATGTGCATATTTGTCATGAAGTATATCGAAGGTAGGCAGATATTTTTCCAACTACGAATCATGGTTTGCGAACAATGGAGGGTCCGGCAGTAGGAATAGATCAAATAGATGAACATTAACATAACCCTCTGTCTATCATGCAGAATATCTATGCTTGCTCCGGTATGGTGGCAATGATTGAAGATGATTATGGTTGTTATATTCTGCGTAAGCTTTGATATACTTCATGACAAATACACCATAGTCGTATGTGTCATGAATATATCGATGTATACACAGAAGATAACAACCATAATCATTATCGAAGATTATACAGATCTTTCCTCACAGCGTGAAATAACTATGTTATCAGTATCAAAACCCATCTATCAAACACAGGTAGAAGGAACACAGAAGAACAAAGAAGAAAGAAAAATACAAGGGAGAAGAAGAAGGAGAAGAAGAAGAAGAAGAAGAAGGCGGAGGAGAAAAAAGAAGAAGAAGAAGCTGCGTTGCCGCAGAAAAGAGGATAAATAGATTAGGGTTTTAGATATGGACAACAGGTGGGGTAGGGTTTTACATAGATTAGGGTTTTACACAGATCTGTATTAGTGTTTTACATAAAATAGGGTTTTACGCATGTGTACACAAATTGACACGATGTTTAGACTTAGTAAAGTACAAATCAATTTACAACTTGATAACTATTAAAAAGTTGCAAATCACTATCACTGTTATATAGTAGAAGTGTTCTATCACGATTTGTACAACAATAGACATTAAGTTAAAGTTGCAAATCATTATCATTGTTTTATAGAAGAAGCGTTCTATCAAGATTTGTACAACAACATACATTAAGTTAAAGCTGCAAATCGTTATCACTGTTTTATAGAAGTGTTCTATCAAGATCTGTACAGCAACGGACCTAAACCAGAAACGATTTGTCTTGTCGCGATTTACGTTTATGAGCTTTGTCTATGTGAACAATATCCTATAGCGATTTGATTTTACGAGCGTTTTCTATGTGAACGATATGTCGTATCACGATGTACCTAATGACTGATTCATAAAAGGTGAAAAGGAAACACCTGTTAACAAATCGACACAGTGTTTAGACTTACTAAAGAACAAATCGACACAATGTTTAGGGTTTAGGGTTTAGGGGTTCAGAGTTATGGTCTAGGGCTTAGGGTTTAGAGTTTAAGGTTAAGGGTTTAGTAATTTATTAAGTGTTTAGGGTTTAGCGTTAGGGTTTAGTAAGATATTAAGGGTTTAGGGTTTAGGTTTAGGGTTTAGGGTTTAGGTTAATGTATAATAACAAATCGATACGATGTTTAGACTTAGTAAAGTACAAATCGATTTACAACTTTATAACTATCACGATTTACTTTTACGAGCATTTTCTACGTGAATGATATGTCGTATAGCGATTTACTTGATACCGATTCATAAAAGGCAGAAAGAAAAAATAATAAACAAATCAACACGATGTTTAGACTTACTAAAGAACAAATCGACATGATGTTTAGGGTTTGGGGTTTAGGATCTAGGGTTTCGGGTTTCGAGTTTCGGGTTTCAGGTTTTGGGTTTCGGGTTTCGTGTTTATGTTGTAGGGATTGGGGTTTAGGGTTTATGATTTATGGTTTATGGTTTATGGTTTATGGTTTATGGTTTATGGTTTATGGTTTATGGTTTAGGGGTTATGGTTTAGGGTTAGTGTTTAGGGTTTAGGGTTTAAGTCTTAGGGTTTAGTAATATATTAAGGGTTTAGTGTTTGCCATTAGGGTTTAGTAAGATATTTAGGGTTTAGGGTTTATGGTTTATGGTTTATGGTTAGGGTTTAGGGTTTAGGCTTAGTGTTTAGGTTTAGGGTTTACGGTGAGGGTATAGGGTTTAGGTTTAGGGTTAGATATTTATAGTATGTAATTGAAACCTGTGCGTGAGGAATAACAATTGTAGCGCCATGAGGTGGCTATTTGCGTGTTCAAATCGTTGCTCATTTAGGGTTAGTATAAATCGCTATTACATCAAACGTATAAATCGTTCTTACTTTAAACGTACAAATCAGTGCTTTAAACTTACAAATCGATGTAGAAATCACACCCTTCATAAGTATATATTGTTGTAACATTTGGGCTTCAACAATAAACCTCGTTGTACGATTTAGCAAACTTACAAATCTTGATAACTTTATATATCATAAATCGTTACTGCGTCAAATGTATAAATCATTGTTGCTTTAAATATATAAATCATAAATCGTGTCGATTTGGCTTTGTTACCAAAATATTGATTTGTAAGCTATTATGCTTATGTTTATCGTATCGATTTGTAATATGAATAAGCGATTATGTTGAATTGTCGTATCGATTTGTAGTATATTATGTGATATGTACATCAATTTGTTTGTTCAAATTGTTGCTCATTTAGCGATTTCTATCAAAATCGCTGCACAATTTTTGAAGTATAAATCGTTGTAAATAGATATTATGTATTTGCTAGTGTCAAAACATGCTAATACTATAAATTGTTAGTTTTATTGGCATGGTAAATAATAACTCGAAGATCATTACAAATAACTGAATGACATTGAATGTTGAACAAAGTTTACAAAGTTTGTATACTAAGTTAATAAACTCCAATTTATTACACTCCTCACGAGTGATACCTTATCATGCTTCCAACCACCTTATCATGCTTTGTCATGCTTCCAACCACCTTTCCTTTGGTAGGGTCAACTCATTCTTTGTAAATATCTTCAATTATTTCTCTTCGATGAGTATGTACAACCATTACGAATGAGCTCGTTTGCTTGCAAAGGATATGTGGGATCTGACCCCTGATACAGAGCTGTCAGAACTTCTGCAGAAGAACATGGAGCTACCAGCTGCAGAGTATACTTTTGAATTTGCTCTTGTTGATTTAATATCTGATAAATCCTCAGCCGCATGACAAAGGGTGGTCCGACAATAGACGACGATAAAAGGTGGTCTGGCAGCAGACGACGGTAAAAGGTGCTCCAGTAATAGACGATGGCACAGGGTGCTCTCGCGGCAGCAGACGACGGCAAAGGGTGCTCCTCCGGAGGTGTAAGGGTGATCCGACACGGAGAGGGCGACATATTTCGAGGTTGAGATTCTTCAAGCAGAGGTGTTTACTGCTTAGGGCGAAAACAAAAGGTTATCCTCCATTTTCTGGCTGGAGGACATTTTGGTACATTACTCGAAACATTGTTTCATGGCGCTAATGGCGGGAAAGGATACTTAAGTCTTTGCAAATGCACCAGACTTCGATGCTAAGTGATGCAGACACACACAGAAAAACGAGCCCCACATGCTTACATATGTGGTGCTCATTCAGACCTGAGAACACGCACCTACGTGTTCTGGGGGGAACATAGAACTTGCTTCGGCAAAAATTTGTGGGGCAGTTTGAGATCTCATTCGTGTATTTTGCCTTGGTGATTGGAATGTGGCGCGCTCTCAGGTAGAGAGATTGGGTGACAGTATTCACCCACTCGCTAGTGATGAATTTAATACTATGATTTAGGATTGTGCCTTGTCTCAAGTGTCGATGCCCCAATCTAAATTTACTTGGCACAATAGACAAAGTGGCCTAAATTTCAAGTCGTCAAAGCTGGATCGTGTGCTGGCGAACACAGTCTGGATCAATCAATCTCCAGAGTTGTGTGTTGAACTCACCCCTTAGAGTTGTTCGGATCATAATGGGATCGTGATCTCTTGTGAAGCAAGGAAAGCTCGAAATAAATCTCCCTTCAGATTTTTTTAACATGTGGATAGAGGATAATGAATGCAAAAATATTATTGCGGAAGCTTGGCAACAACGTATTGCTGACTGCCGTATGTTTAGGGTCTCCTCGAAGTTAGATCGTGTTAAGGCCAGGCTTAAAGAATGGAACTAGATCAACTTTGGGAACGTTCAAGAAAGCATTTGAAAATGCATGGGTGAGTTAGAGCATGCTCAAAATTCTGTTGATCAGGGGAGTCTTTTCATGTTAGAGGAGGAAGCTAAAATTAGGGACAGATTGGTGGCTCTTTGCAAATGCTAAGAATCTATGTGGCATCAAAAATCTCATAGTAACTGGATCAAGGATGGTGATAGAAATACAACTTTCTTTGATGCTCATTTTCATAAGAATGTCATGAGGAACAACATTGAGTTCCCCATTAGAGATGATGGGAGTACGGTGATGGGTCTTGATCTAATTTTAGAAGAGGCGACTAGCTATTACAAACCTTTGTTCTCGTGTGAAGCGATAGAAGAGGCGGCTTTTGATGGGTGTCGGCTCCCTCAAGTGAGCCAAGATGACAACGCAATGCTGGATGCAAAGGTTTCAATGGGCCTGATGGTTTCTCAAGTATGTTTTTTCATCACTTCTGGGATGTGGTTGGGTATGATGCGTCCAAGGTAGTCATTAACTTTTTTTATTCCGGGAAGCTTCTTAGGAGGATCAACTCCACCAACATTATTTTGATCCCAAAAAAATTGAAAGCCTCTAAGCTGAGAGACCCATTAGTTTGTGCAACTTCATTTACAAGATTATTTCTAAGGTGGTTGTCAACAGGATGAGACTCATCCTGTAGAATATCATTCCCTGCAATCAGAGGGCCTTCCTAAAAGGCAGGAATATTCAACAGAGCATATTAATTGCCCATGAGATGGTTGAGACCATGCATTCATGTTCAAAACAGACATGGTTCAAACTTGGTTTTTTCTGGAGACGTCGATGCAATTTTTTGGCTTTAGTCAGATATGGACAGATATGTGTGTGAGCACGTAACACCTCAAAATTCAGGACTTGTAACTTTTAGAAGAATTTAGAAAGCTTTTGAAACCATTCGATTATCAGAGTTTAAATAGAATTCAGCAAAAAATGATATTTTTAAAACAACAAGTCAACGGACCTTGGGTGCATTTGTAGCGCCCCAAAATTTCCCGACTTGAAAATCCTTTGGATTTTTTAGTAAACTTTTTTTTTTTTTGAAAACCAAAACGCAAGCGCGGAAGAAACAGAAAGGGAAAGAAACAAGCAAAAAACCCTGAGCGGCCGCTACGGAAGTGAAGCAACAATAAGGTGAAGCAACTTTTATTAATCATTTTACAATTTTACAAATTATTCCCTTATACAAAACCAAACTGCCAGGATCCAACAGGCGAGGTTCTGAAGTGTGGGTTCAGAGTCCGCTGCAGCACACCGAGCTCCATCGCACGGCTAAGTAAAACCTGCATCCCCATAAAACGGGGTCAGAACTCTCTCGAGCTGGTGAGACAAACCAAACATGATATGCCAAAACTGTGAAAATCGAAAGCAAGCTATACAAGGTAAACATAGCATGCTAACTTACATTACTTGAGCAAATACAGCATGAACAAGTATAAGCTACACATGGATCTACGAAGGACTGCAACTAGCATGAATCAGTGCAAGTAGGCAAGCATGAATGATTAACTACGATTATTCATGTCACAACTCATATTGAATAGTAAGGTATGCATCACAGAACATAAAGTGCTAACAATAGGCTATGCTATGCAAGTGGATGTGTGATTGTGAACTGCACACAGATACAAGTGGACAAGTATGTGCATCGTGTCATAGGTGAAAGAGCTAGTTTATGATAATTCAAACATTGTACACTATGATGAGACAGTTAGAAGCATTTGCCACGGTAAGGCGTGACTTACAAGCAGTGCCAAGGTCCATAAACCACGTACCACAAACATGAGCGAGCTCATCTCGCTAAGTGGGACCATCGCCCATAACCAACTCGCTAAGGAGTTCCAAGGTCGCATAAGTCTTTTACGACTGCAATATCCATAGTGCACCCCAAGGCTTAACAAACACGATTATGCCCACATTCCTTAGGTGACAATCATTTAAGATTCACTAACATGAGTTAGCGATTGCATTCACTTCGTACAATTACAAGTACGTGTTTACACTCATTACGCTACATAATACCATCATGATATGTTAAAACAATTAAGTTTATGAAGTGCCAAAGTGTCAAATACTTATAACAAGACCCCTATTTGAAAACACTTGATAAAGCCTCAATCTCCATTACTTGTGTACTATGCTAAAGCGAACTTATGGACATACGCGTAGGGATATGCATTCGTAATGCCCATATTGGGGAATTGACAAAGCCAGACATTGTATTCTTTTACGAAGATGGAAGCGTGTACAAAAACGTTAAGTCCAATCCAGCATCTCATCGGCAAATTCCACCATTTCTTTGTGCATTCTTAACTGAATCTATATCAGTTTGCTTTGGTTGACATGCACTATTCGTGGTGACACAACGAGTGAAAACCATACGGTGATTGGGGTATTGGACCCCGTGCTACGTGTGCACTCGCAGCCGCATGGGTTGCAGCCCGAAGGCTCACTAAGGCTGCCTGAAGGTGCAACAAAGGGGAAGTACATGCATGTGTGTGTTCTTTGGAGCGATCGCAAGCCCATAGTCTTAATCACGGACAGCCACTAATAGGGACTGTCAGGGCATAGGAAAAACCTTGCCGATGGCACTCGTTGGGGTATTGGACCCTGCTATGCAGATGTGCGTGCAGCCTCAAGGGCTGAAGTCCGGAGACTAGCTAAGCAGCCCACACAATGTGGCAAAAAGGAGGGTAAACCAGTTGTTGAGCTGGTTCTGCCCAAAAATGGCCCACAGCAAAACAGCTACCGCGGTGCCAGGGGCACCATGAAATAATGCAGTCGACCCGGGCGCAGCCAAGAGAGGGAACCAGGTCTGGACCGACTGGTCCATACCTCACTCGGGGCCCGGCTACCACCAAAACGAGAAGGGTGCTGGCGTTGCAGCTAGTACCCGAAGGCGACCCACCTGCTGCAGTTTGGTTGTAGCAGGTGCGTCAACATGGACTAGGTTTGGACGGACTGGTCCAAACCCAAGTTGGCCTTAGCCAACAACCAAAGAGAGGGGTGCAGGCCATGCAGCCTGCACCCGGTTGCAAACTGCAATCGCCGCAGCAAGTCCAAAACCCAAGCTGGAAGGCGCGAAAAGGGCTTATGCCCCAAACCGAACAGAAATGAGTGGTGTGCTGGGCATGACGCCCAGTTGAACGAATCAAGAGCAGGCCTTTGATAGGTCTGGACCGTGTACGGTCCAGACCATGTCAGGCCATGGCTGGGAACCGAACTCACACCAACCCGAGTTGGTGGGTTCGGCTATGTCTCAAATGGAACCCCCCAAAAAAAAAAATAAATAAGGGGCGTCCACGCTAGGTTAGGTCTGAGTTAAACTCTGTTGGACACGTCCAGCATGTCTGGTCCGTTCCAGCCAAGAGAAAAAGTAAGAGCAGTGGCCCAGCGATTAACAAAACACAATAGCTGAAAAAGGAAATGGAAAGGCCTATTGTTCATTGAATCACGGCTCGACCTGTTTGGCCAAACCCATCAGCACCCAAAAGGGGCTAACCCGCATAAAGCCGAGTTGTTGGGTTTATGCCGAACCATGGTCTCCTAGCCAAAACAAAGAGAGAAGAAAAGGAAATAATAATATCTTGGCAATGCATTCTTATCATAGTTTACTCGAGGAAATGCATGATACGTACTACAACAAAAGTAAGAGTTTTCTCAATGCAATGTATGCCATGAAAAATCATAGAAACGAGTAAAACCCCAAATGAGTTCAATGGTGAAACCCAAAACATTTTTAATGAGAAGAACCCAACGACTTCATATAGCAACTCCCTACTATATTTCGCAATAAACAAAAGGGAAAGCATTGTAAGCATATTCAACAAAATCCAACTTCATGGAGTTTGTGTAGCATTGTCTCACCTACGAGGCTTTAGAAGATGGAGAAGATGAAGAAGATGGGGTTCACGGCTGGAGCTGCTCCACACCACACTCACCTCTCTTTCCCTCACACGGTTTTGGAGAAGAATAGGAAGAAGGAGAAGAGCAAGGGAGGAGAGAGAGGCTCCTCGAAGAAAATCGCCCAAGGGGTTTTTTCTCTCTCTTGCTTGAAACCTTAAATATGTAGGGTTTATACATTGGACGGTTATGATTGATTGAAGCAAGATGGAGGGTTGGAGTGCTCCACGCCCCTCCCTTAGAAACCCACGCCCAATGCATGTTGAGCATTCAAAATCATTTCAAAAGAGTTTCAATAATGTCATTGTAAAGGGTTTTAAAAAGACTTTAAAACTTGTAAGATTTACTTGGACTGCCACTCAACGCAACCAATCAGATTTTATTATTTGAAATAGTTTGAAACAATTACAAAAACACCATGGGGCGCCAGCCCCATGGTCCCCTTTATTGGAAAACGCCTTTCATGATGAGCTTGAAGGCTCATCATGAGTTTTGAAAAGAGGAAATGGTCAATTGTGGCCTATGTTTTAAACTCATGCAAATTCTTTTCAAAAGTGTCACCCAGCTGGTCAAACCTTGACCAGCTGGTCAACCATAGACAAAATCATCCCCCTAGAGGGGCACACCTAAGGTTTGGGTCCTCTAGTTGACCTGGATCCAAGATCCAAAATCGTTGATTCAATATGTTTCAAAACAACACTTAATTAATGCATTAAAACATTAAATAAATTCCAATGAATCATTTAGTGCTCTACTAAACCTCAGTTAATACGAAATGCACGAAGTCTCTCAAGAAAATTCTCATCTGATTGCGAGAATTAAGCGCATCACGATTCGGGTCCAAACTTGGGTCAAAACTCGTAATTCACATGCACTGACGAGGTTTTTACATCGTATAAGTCCCAAATTCAGGGACAAATCATAAAAACATATTATAAATTAACCCTTAAATTTTCATAAGCTAATTAGTCCAAAATTAGACACTTCTTACTTACATAATGTATTTACGCGATCTTCGGGTCGCGCGTACAAAGCCAAAATACAAAGCACAATCAATTCTCATCACATCACGTGCTATATCTCATAAATACACAAAAGCATACATAACAACATCAAATAAGCAGTAAATTTCTCATAAAAATTTGCGGGTCTTACATTCTACCTTCCTTAAAAAGGATTTCGTCCGCGAAATCACAAAACAACAAGCGTCAACAGAAGGGTCAGATCTTGTCTGACAGCGCCTATTCGGCAACAACTAAGTCTATCGAAGACTTCTCTAGACAGAACTTAGCGATATGCCCAGGTTGTCTACACCTGAAACACTTGCCATCAAAATGAGGACAAGCTCCAAAAGCGTGATCTACGCCGCATTGCCGACACTTCCGCTGAACTTTCGATCGCTGAGGTTGCTTTTGATGGTGATTCGATCGCTGAGGTCGTTTCTGCTGGATATTTTGCTGCACTTTCTGACGCTTTCGCCCTCTAGTAGGTGGCGAGGACTCCATCCCACTAGGTTTCTTCTCAGCTACAATCGCAAAAACTTGAGCCTGATGCTCGGGTTGATCTTCATCCAACAAAGTAGCTACCTCAATAGCTTCTTCGAGCGATTTCGGCCTGCTAGTGAACACTTTAGTTCTCAAAGTAGGCCTCAAAGCACGAGCAAACTTCATTGCTCGATCACTCTCCGCAACGTAAACGTTCGGACAATATCGTTCCAAACAACGAAATCTCGTGACATACTCGGACAAGGTCATCGTTCCTTGCTGCAAGTCCAGAAATTCTTGCATCTTCCTACTGCGCTCGTGCTTTGGAAAGTAAGCAGAGTTAAAAACTTCAACAAATTCGTCCCACGTAACAGTCGCGTCCTTGAATCTGACCGAAGAGACAGTGTCCCACCACTTCTTAGCATGGTCCTTCAAGCCATAAGTGACAAAATTCACTTTCTTCTCTTCTGGGACATCTAAAACACGGAAAATACATTCTATCTCGCGTAACCACGACTCAACGGCTTCAGGGTCTGTCTTACCCTCGAAAGCAGGAGGATCCAATTCCATGAATCGTTTATACGTAACTGCACTACTGTTATGCACACTCTGGGCTACATGCTAAAGATTCTCACCTATCTGATGCATTGCAGCCGCTTGCTGATGCACAACCTTTGCAAGGTTGTTCACAGTGCCCATAACAACATTGCATCTAGTCTTCCAAGTCATCTATCATTATCAGAAAGGCAAAGTAAGTCAAAAGGTAGGTCTAAAAACCTAGCTCGCGAAACAACAATCGCAGCAGTCAAACAACAATCATGAGCATAAAATACACAAAATTCAGACAAAATTTACATCATATTCAATCGTGCGACACAACACGACGAAAGCACGTTCTACGAACGATCTCAAGCGACACCAAACAAGGTTGCTATCACAGAAAAACCACTATTCTCGACAACGAACGTTAGAGAAACACCATTCTAACGAAACAAAGAAAGTCATCATCACATGACAAGACAAAATACGAGAGTCATCTATATTCATCTAGCATCGTCACAAGATATCATCTATCGTAACATCATTAATAGTAACTTTTTTAAGCACACCATCGTTAAGAAATCACCACCCTAGCGGCATCATTAGGAAACCACCATCCTAATGGCATCGTCAGCGAATCACCACGCTAACGGCATCGTCAGAGAATTGCCATGCTGACGGCCTTGCTAAGGAAATCACTATTCCCGCAACCTCATTAGGAAATCACCATTCTAATGGCATCGCTAGAGAATCACCACCCTAGCGGCATTACTGAAGAATCACTGTTTCAGTAGCGTCATTAGGAAATCACCATCCTAATGGCATCATCAGAGAATCACTACCCTGATGGCATCGTCAGCGAATCACCACGCTAACGGCATCGTTGAAGTGTCACCACTCCAACGGTATCACTAGAGAATCACCACTCCAAAGACCTTCATTAGAGAATCACCACTCTAACGACATCGTTAGCGAATCATCATGCTAACAACATCGCTGAAGTGTCACCACTCCAACGGTATGACTGGAGAATCACCACTCCAATGACCTTTATTAGAGAACCACCACTCTAATGGCATTGCTAGAGAATCACCACCCTAGCGGCATTACTGAAGAATCACCACTTCAGTAGCGTCATTAGAAAATCACCATCCTAATGACATCATCAGAGAATCACCACCCTGATGGCATCGTTAGCGAATCACCATGCTAACGACATCGTTGGAAAGCTACTCCATCCAGCGGCACAGTTGGTGCTACCAAGAATCACATCCTGAGCCAACACACCATAATTCTCCAGACTGTGGTGGGGGGAAACAAAGATTCCCGCAAAGCTCTCTCACGAGCAACAACACTCAAATGATCGGTGGTAACAATCCCCAGGAAACGACCCTCTCAGGAGTCAAATGCCATCACCGGCAACACGAGCACAACAGGTTGTGCGCGAAACAACAGATATGTTCTCATCACCAAGAACGACGGGGAAAAGCAACAGTATCTGCCAACGGAATACGCAGAGGATCATCGACACAGACAAGGCTTCCGCCTTCTGTCCAGAAAAGGATCGCATCAACGATATACCCTTCGTCAAAGACAGGGTCACGAACAATTCCAACGAGGTTGGAAAAGAGGGAAAACATCCACTACGAGCCTCACACAACGGTTCTCGTCGAAGCCATCTCGTCTACAACACGATAAGGCCAAAAGCTCGACAATCGCTATGATAAATCAATCGTCTCCACCACACAATGTGGAATAAGAAGGGCGAACTACGCAAGTAGTCCCCTAAGTCTCAGTCAGAGGATCACCAATCTTCACCGGAGTCGGCTCGAAACAGCTCGGGAACTAGATCCACAAGCGCGAACGAACCCTTAGGTTCTGACAATCGATGTCTTAAGCTCGATTATACGAAGCTTAGACATGAAATGGGGTCTCACCTCGGACGACACCCGGAAAGCACACAAGATCATCAAGTCAAGCAGAGCAAGTCATTAAACAACAGAAACTGAACTAGAAATACTTACAATGCGATGACTGATGCGTGCAGAGACTTGCACCACACTTCATAACTCTTTTAAAACCTCTGCTCTGATACCAAAACTGTAGCGCCCCAAAATTTCCCGACTTGAAAATCCTTTGGATTTTTTAGTAAACTTTTTTTTTTTTGAAAACCAAAATACAAGCACAGAAGAAACCGAAAGGAAAAGAAACAAGCGGAAAACCCTGGGCGGCCGCTACGGAAGTGAAGCAACAGTAAGGTGAAGCAACTTTTATTAATCATTTTATAATTTTACAAATCATTCCCTTGTACAAAACCAAACTGCCAGGATCCAACAGACGAGGTTCTGAAGTGTGGGTTCAGAGTCCGCTGCAGCACACCGAGCTCCATCGCACGCCTAAGTAAAACCTTCATCCCCATAAAATGGGGTCAGTACTCTCTCGAGTTGGTGAGACAAACCAAACACGATATGCCAAAAGTGTGGAAATCGAAAGCAAGCTATACAAGGTAAACATAGCATGCTAACTTACATTACTTGAGCAAATACAGCATGAACAAGTATAAGCTACACATGGATCTACGAAGGACTACAACTAGCATGAATCAGTTCGAGTAGGCAAGCATGAAAGATTAACTACGACTATTCATGTCACAACTCATATCGAATAGTGAGGTATGCATCACAGAACATAAAGTGCTAACAATAGGCTATGCTATGCAAGTGGATGTGTGATTATGAACTGCACACAGATACAAGTGGACAAGTATGTGCATCGTGTCATAGGTGAAAGAGCTAGTCTATGATAATTCAAACATTGCACACTATGATGAGACAGTTAGAAGCATTTGCCATGGTAAGGCGTGACTTACAAGCAGTGCCAAGGTCCATAAACCACGTACCACAAATATGAGCGAGCTCATCTCGCTAAGTGGGACCATCACCCATAACCAACTCGCTAAGGAGTTCCAAGGTCGCATAAGTCTCTTACGACTGCAATATCCATAGTGCACCCCAAGGCTTAACAAGCACGATTATGCCCACATTCCTTAGGTGACAATCATTCAAGATTCACTAACATGAGTTAGCAATTGCATTCACATCGTACAATTACAAGTACGTGTTTACACTCATTACGCTACATAATACCATCATGATATGTTAAAACAATTAAGTTTATGAAGTGCCAAAGTGTCAAATACTTATAACAAGACCCCTATTTGAAAACACTCGATAAAGCCTCAAACTCCATTACTTGTGTACTATGCTAAAGCGAACTTATGGACATACGCGTAGGGATATGCATTCATAATGCCCATATTGGGGAATTGAAAAAGCCAAGACATTGTGTTCTTTTACGAAAATGGAAGCGTGTACAAAAAGGTTAAGTCCAATCCAGTATCTCATCGGCAAATTCCACCATTTCTTTGTGCATTCTTAACTGAATCTATATCAGTTTGCTTTGGTTGACATGCACTATTCGTGGTGACACAACGAGTCAAAACCATACGGTGATTGGGGTATTGGACCCCGTGCTACGTGTGCACTCGCAGCCGCATGGGTTGCAGCCCGAAGGCTCACTAAGGCTGCCTGAAGGTGCAACAAAGGGGAAGTACATGCATGTGTGTGTTCTTTGGAGCGATCGCAAGCCTATAGTCTTAATCACGGCCAGCCACTAATAGGGACTGTCAGGGCATAGGAAAAACCTTGCCGATGGCACTCGTTGGGGTATTGGACCCTGCTATGCAGATGTGCGTGCAGCCTCAAGGGCTGAAGTCCGAAGACTAGCTAAGCAGCCCACACAATGTGGCAAAAAGGAGGGTAAACCAGTTGTTGAGCTGGTTCTGCCCAAAAATGGCCCACAACAAAACAGCTACCGCGGTGCCAGGGGCACCATGAAATAATGCAGTCGACCCGGGCGCAGCCAAGAGAGGGAACCAGGTCTGGACCGACTGGTCCATACCTCACTCGGGGCCCGGCTACCACCAAAACGAGAAGGGTGCTGGCGTTGCAGCTAGTACCCGAAGGCGACCCACCTGCTGCAGTTTGGTTGTAGCAGGTGCGTCAACATGGACTAGGTTTGGACGGACTGGTCCAAACCCAAGTTGGCCTTAGCCAACAACCAAAGAGAGGGGTGCAGGCCATGCAGCCTGCACCCGGTTGCAAACTGCAATCGCCGCAGCAAGTCCAAAACCCAAGCTGGAAGGCGCGAAAAGGGCTTATGCCCCAAACCGAACAGAAATGAGTGGTGTGCTGGGCATGACGCCCAGCTGAACGAATCAAGAGTAGGCCTTTGACAGGTCTGGACCGTGTACGGTCCAGACCATGTCAGGCCATGGCTGGGAACCGAACCCACACCAACCCGAGTTGGTGGGTTCGGCTATGTCTCAAATGGAACCCCAAAAAAATAGAGAAATAAGGGGCGTCCATGCTAGGTTAGGTCTGAGCTAAACTCTGTTGGACACGTCCAGCATGTCTGGTCCGTTCCAGCCAAGAGAAAAAGTAAGAACAGTGGCCCAACGATTAAAAAAACACAATAGCTGAAAAAGGAATTGGAAAGGGATGTTGTTCATTGAATCACGGCTCGACCTGTTTGGCCAAATCCATCAGCACCCAAAAGGGGCTAACCCGCATAAAGCCGAGTTGCTGGGTTTATGCCGAACCATGGTCTCCTAGCCAAAACAAAGAGAGAAGAAAAGGAAATAATAATATCTTGGCAATGCATTCTTATCATGGTTTACTTGAGGAAATGCATGATACGTACTACAACAAATGTAAGAGTTTTCTCAATGCAATGTATGCCATGAAAAATCATAGAAACGAGTAAAACCCAAAATGAGTTCAATGGCGAAACCCAAAACATTTTTAATGAGAAGAACCCAACGACTTCATATAGCAACTCCCTACTACATTTCGCAATAAACAAAAGGGAAAGCATTGTAAGCATATTCAACGAAATCCAGCTTCATGGAGTTTGTGTAGGATTGTCTCACCTACGAGGCTTTAGAAGATGAAGAAGATGAAGGCAATGGGGTTCACGGCTGGAGCTGCTCCACACCACACTCACCTCTCTTTCCCTCACACGGTTTTGGAGAAGAAGAAGAAGAAGGGGAAGAGCAAGGGAGGAGAGAGAGGCTCCTCCAAGAAAATCGCCCAAGGGGTTCTTTCTCTCTCTTGCTTGAAACCTTAAATATATAGGGTTTATACATTGGACGGTTAGGATTGATTGAAGCAAGATGGAGGGCTGGAGTGCTCCATGCCCCTCCCTTAGAAACCCGTGCCCAATGCATGTTGAGCATTCGAAATCATTTCAAAAGAGTTTCAAAAGAGTTTCAAAAGTGTTTCAAAAAGACTTTAAAACTTGTAAGATTTACTTGGACTGCCACTCAACCCAACCAATCAGATTTTATTATTTGAAATAGTTTGAAACAATTACAAAAACACCATGGGGCGCCAGCCCCATGGTCCCCTTTATTGGAAAACACCTTTCATGATGAGCTTGAAGGCTCATCATGAGTTTTGAAAAGAGGAAATGGTCAATCGTGGCCTATGTTTTAAACTCATGCAAATTCTTTTCAAAAGTGTCACCCAGCTGGTCAAACCTTGACCAGCTGGTCAACCATAGACAAAATCATCCCCCTAGAGGGGCACACCTAAGGTTTGGGTCCTCTAGTTGACCCTGATCCAAGATCCAAAATCGCTGATTCAATATGTTTCAAAACAACACTTAATTAATGCATTAAAACATTAAATAAATTTCAATAAATCGTTTAGTGTTCTACTAAACCTCAATTAATACGAAATGCACGAAGCCTCTCAAGAAAATTCTCATCTGATTGCGAGAATTAAGCGTATCACGATTCGGGTCCAAACTTGGGTCAAAACTCGTAATTCACATGCACTGACAAGGTTTTTACATCGTATAAGTCCCAAATTCGGGGAAAAAACATAAAAACATATTATAAATTAACCCTTAAATTTGCAAAAGCTAATTAGTCCAGAATTAGACACTTCTTACTTACACAATGTATTTACGCGATCTTCGGGTCGCGCGTACAAAGCCAAAATACAAAGCACAATCAATTCTCATCACATCACGTGCTATATCTCATAAATACACAAAAGCATACATAACAACATCAAATAAGCAGTAAATTTCTCATAAAAATTTGCGGGTCTTACAGCATTACAACGCAAACTTTCATTTTCAAACAGATTTGAAACTCTATATATTCAAAACCAAATAGATTAAAATGAATGCAATTTTAATAATTTGTACAAATGAGAGATTTTCAAGAAGATCTTTATGCAAATTTATCGAATTGTCCTCAGAAACAAAACGTCAGGAAAAGATTCTTATCTTGGCACCATCACGTCATCGTGCCATCGATTGTCTTATAAACCTAAACACCACCTGCACTCATAAAATAGGTCAGTTTCATAAAAAACTGGTAGGTACGCAAGTAAGACAATATAAAATTAAATTAAAACAAGACATATTATACTAGCAGGATAAGCAATATAAAGCAGTAATACAAGGCATTCATCAATCATAAGAAGCAAGCAATTGCACACCAAATAGTTCTATTGATCACAAGATGAAAGCTGCTTATAATACAAGCAATTGCATTAGTCCTAGTTGTAAACAGTTCGTAGAATACGAACTACAAACAGTCACATTAATCATAAGATGTAACTAGTTCGTAGATTACGAGTTGTAAGCAATTACACAACAAGTCAGAATAGTTCAACCAAGTAGTAAAGCAAGTCGCATATGTCATATTGCAACTAGCATTGTCAGACCCGCAAATTTTTCTGAGAAATTCACTGTTTACGTAGAGTAGAGGTGTATAGTTTCTCATGTTTACGAGGTTATAGCACATAATTAGATATAATTCGACTATGTTTTGTATTTCGGATCATAATGAGCGAAACCCGAAATCGCATAAGTATGATATATGAGTAAGAAGAGCCCAATTCTGGATGAATTAACTTCTGAAAATTTAAGGGTAAGTTTATAATGTATGTATTCAGTTTCTCCCCGAATTTGGGACCTATACGACGAAAAAACCCTGTCAGTGCATGTGAATTACTGAAATTGCATATCGATAGTACGCGAGTCATAACAAATGCATTTCTCGCAAATAAAGGAAAATTTCTCAAAGAAGCTTTGAACATTTCATGTCAATCAAGAATTGAAAATGAGTATATGATGTGTTGAAATCAAATTTTATTTTTAAATCATTAAACAAGCATTTTACGTAGCTGTAAATCAACATTTCGGATCTGGATCGACTAGAGGTGGCCCAAACCCATGTGGTGCCCCTCTAGTGGACTTTTTTGACCTTGAAGGACCAACTGGGTGGTGGCATCCTTGTAAAGGAATGCTTTGCTTGAAAAGGGAGGGCCATGATTGGCCACGCCCTTGGTTCAAGGCCTCATGATGAGGCTTAAAGCTTCATCATGAGGGGCGTCTTTCCGAGAGAGAAAGGCATAGGGCTGCGCCCCATGGCCTTTTGGTAATTCCTTTAAACCTTTTAAAATAATAGAAATCGATTGGCTGGAAAGGGTGGCAGCCTTGGGGCTCCCCTTGTAATTTCTCTCAAACTTTAATGGCAATTTTAAAGCCTTATGGATGGTGTTTTTTAAAAGACTTTAGAAAAGTTTGAAAAGAAGATTTTGATTGGCCTTGTGGGCGGCCATGGAGGGGTGTGTTTCACCCCATCCCTTCATCCTCTCTAAAATCCTAACCCTACATTCTAAAACCCTAGCTACTTAAGGTTTTGGGAGGGAAAGAGAGAAAAAATTGGGTGATTTTCCCTCTCTCTCTCTTCCCCTTCTTCCCTCTCATTCTTCTCTCTTTCTCCAAACCGTGAGAGGTGTGGGTGCTAAGCACCATTTTCGTGGAAGCTCCTAAGCTTCCTCTCCATTGTTTGAAAGCCATCGGAGGTGAGATTTTCTCCTTCTTCCATTAGCTCCATAGCACTTTATTTTAAAAATATATGGTCTTATTTTTAAGGCTTCACACTTGAGAGTAATGCATGGGTTTGCTTCATGTTTTGAACAAGAATGACACGATTTTCCCCTTTCGATAGTGTTTTCTTTTATGATGCATTTTCATTTTAAGGGATCTTGTTGTTCTCGCATGGATGGTGGGAGTTGATGGTCCTGAGCATGGTCTGCTCGGTTGGTAGCCACCACTCGTGGTGGAAGGGGCGGCAGCTAGGCTACCGCCTTCCTTTTTGTTGCTCGTGTACCGGTTCGGGCTTGCACCTAGCTGAACTCGTCACCTCTCTCTCTTTCGGCCTGTCGCAGTCTGAACCAAGTATGGTTCAGACTAGGCCTATGGCACCCTCGGTCTGAGCTAAGGGCTCAAACAAGATTGGAGGTGGCTTTCGTCGCACCATGGCCAGCACCGCGTGCTGGACATGCACTCGGTTGGCCATGGGCGCTGGCTCTCTTATGGCAGGCACTGGCTTAAGCGCCCTGCCCCTTGGTGCGACCAGCACCCTTGCTGGTCTGGACGCCTCTGTCCAGACCAATGCTCAGGATCCGAGTATGGACCCAAGCATGTACCAGTACTGAGTCAACAACTGCAGCACCCGAACCGAATCTGGTTCAGGTGGCGCGCCTAGGTGCTAGCGTGCGGGCAAGTCTAGCCCGAATGTCCAGACTTGTTGTCGGCTTTCTGGGGACCATCTGGTCCATTGGCGTGGGTATGGACCTTTGTCCAGACCAGTGGATTGCTTGACCCGCATGGCAGCAGTACCCTATGTGTGTTCGTGGATGGACTACGGTTGGAATGTTGCGAATGCCGGTTCGGGCAAGTCTGGACCGAATGTCCAGACTTGGCACCGAGTTTTCAGGGACCCCATGGTCCAGCTGCATGGGTCTGGACCTTTGTCCAGACCAGTGGACCGCTAAGATTTGCGTGGTTGCGGCACTTTTACGGAGTTTTTGGGAGGCCATGCTCCCGAGTTGCGCTTAGAGGTGTGGCTGCTGCGACTCTTGGTCTGCAAATTTGGGTTGGTGTGTGTTGCGGTTTTGGGGCCAAGGTGTGGCCTTAGTGCAACTGGTATATGGGGTTGCTGCAGCGAATAGGGGCAGCATGTTGTCGGACCCCATTCTCGCTAATTTACGTTTTTTCACGTATCATGGCCTTAATGGCCATTCTGTTTAGTAGCACATCTCAAATGCACGACAAATGATGTCATATCACCCCTTAGCAAAAGATTCTCCTTGATGGCATTGTGGTAGTAAAAATATATCGCTATAGGTGTGCTTTTTCATACGTATGATGACATTCCACTTATGTCATTTACGTGCATCATAGTTAGCACTTTACACAAATATGTGGTTCACGAAATATGTAAAGCAAATTAACATTTATGAAATGATATGATTTAGTGAGAAACAAGGGAACCCTGTGCTTAATTGCTCTTGCACCTTATCAGATTTATGTTGAATGCATTGGTTCGATAATTCGAACACTATGTCTCCCTTTAAGTGTTCATGACACTGGACACTTGCACATTTCCCGACGCACATGGCTCTTGTTGCATAGTCATGGTAATTCTTGATATACGAGATAACTTGGGGATAACAACATGTAAGGACACCTTAGTCTTTTCAGACTGATGTGATAGTTGAAACTCTTTGGCGAGTTTTGGTGTGGGTGATGGCCCCACCTCGTGAGACAAGCTCACTTATGTTAGAGATACCTAGTTCATATGTTTTTATACATCTCATGTTTCGTTTCTAGAGACGCCTTACCGTGGCTAAATGTTTCTAAATGTCTCATCATGATGCACCTTGCTTCGTAATGTTACGTTGCTTGTTCTAGTACTTGTCACCGAATGCACATGTATGCTCACACACACACACCTGTGCTTTACTTGCATAATTCGTTTAATTGCAATGAATTATAAAGCATACTATCACTCGATTGTTATCAAATATTATTTCATACACACTCTTTACTGCCTCTTACTTGCTTATAGTTATGCCTGTTCAATTATTGCAAATGAATGATAATGCTATGTTGGTAAATGGATTGTTGTGGTTGATTTCTCACCAGCTCACAAGAGTACTGACCCCATTTTATGGGGATACAGGTGTTTGCTTCTAGGCGTGCGATGGAGCTCGATGTGCGGCGGAGGACATGAACCCACACTTCTAGAACATTGAAGATCTTGGTAGTGTTTTTGTAAAAGGAAGGATTGTATCGTTTGTAAAATGTAGTAATAAAAGATGTTTGATGTCATTGTTGTTCTCCCTGTGATCCACCCACAGTTTTCCCACTCGTTCTCCCTTTCTGGTCTTTTTTTCGCTTTGCGTAATGTTTTCAAAAAAAAAAGAAAGTTCACCCTAAAATCTAAAGGATTTTTCCGAGTCAGAAATTCTGGGGCGTCACAATTTTGGTATCAAAGCGGTGTTATAGAAGTGTGGCTCAAGTCTCTGCACGCATCGACCATCGCACTGTAAGTATGCTTAGCTCAGTAGAATTATGTTTTTTTTGTTGCTTAGTTACTTCTTCTGCATGTTTAGATAAATGGTGTGCTTCTCGAGTGTAGTCTGATGCGGGACACAATTTTGTGTTTAGGCCTTGTACATCTAGCTTAAGGTATCGAATGTCGGAACCAAGGGGTTCGTTTACGCTTGTGGATATAGTTTCTCAAGTTAGTTCGAGTCGGCTCCTGCGAGAGTTGAAGTTCTTGACTGAGACCTAGGGAACTACTTGCGTAGTTCGCCCTTCTCGTTTCACATTGTGTTGATAGAGAGGATTGAAGAATCGTAGCGACGATCAAAAACTTTTATCCAAATCGTGTTGAAGACAATGTAGTTTGATAAGAATCGTCGTGTAAGGCTCTAAGTGAGTGTTTTCTCTTTTCCAACTACGTTGGAGAAGTTCGTAACCCTGTCTCTGACGAAGGGTATCTTTTCGGATATGACGTTTTTGGACAAAAGGCTGAAGCCTTGTCTGTGCCAGTTAAGCCTCTGTGTATCCCGTTGGAGGATGTTGTAGATCCTCGTTGTTCTAGGTGACGAGAACATATACGATGTTTTGCCCTTAGCATGTTGCTTTTGTGTTGACGGTGATGGCATTTGACTCATGAGAGGGTCGTATTTGGGGATAGCATAACATCGATCTTCAGGGTGTTGCTGCTCTTGAGAGAGCGTTGTGGGGATTTTTGTTTTCCCAACCACTGTCGGGAAGATTGTGGTGAGATGACTCAGGTGGTGATTCCTGGTAGTGCCAGTGACATCGTTGGAGTGGTGACGCTTCAGCGATGCCGTTAGAGTGGTGATTCTCTAACGATGCCGTCAGGGTAGTGATTCTCTGACAATGCCATTAGGGTGGTGATTCCCTAATGATGTTGAAGTGGTGATTCTTCAACAATGCCGTCAGGGTGGTGATTCTCTGACGATGCTATCAGGGTGGTGATTCTCTGATGATGCCGTTAGAGTGATGATTCTCTAACAATGCCGCTAGGGTGGTGATTCCCTAACGATGCCATTGGGGTGGTGATTCCCTAATGATGCTACTGGAGTGGTGATTCTCCAGTAATGCCGCTAGAGTGGTGATTCTCTAGCAATGTCATTAGAGTGGTGATTCTCTAATGAAGGTCATTGGAGTGGTGATTCTCCAGTGACATCGTTGGAGTGATGACGCTTCAGCGATGCCGTTAGAGTGGTGATTCTCTAACGATGCCGTCAGTTTAGTGATTCTCTGATGATGCCATTAGGGTGGTGATGCTCTAATGATGCTGCTGGGGTGGTGATTCTCCAGTAATGCCGTCAGGGTGGTGATTCTTTGACAATGTCGTTAGGGTGGTGATTCCCTAATGATGTTGTTGAAGTGGTGATTCTTTAATAATGTCGTTAGAGTGGTGATTCTTTAACGATGCCGTCAGGGTGGTGATTCTCTGACGATGTCATTAGGGTGGTAATTCTCTAATGATGCTACTGGAGTGGTGAATCTTCAGTAATGCCATCAGGGTGGTGATTATCTAATGATGCCGTTAGAGTGGTGATTCTCTAACGATGATGCTAGGGTGGTGATTCCCTAACGATGTTATGATTAACGATTCTCTTCGTTTTGATGTGTTAGAGTGGTGATTCTCTAAACGTTGGTCGTCTAGAATGGTGACTTTCTAGCAATAGCGGCCTTGTATGGTGTCACTTGAGGTTGTTCGTAGAACGTGTTTATATGTTGTGTTGCTGCATGATTTAGTTGTGGTGTATTTTGCTTGAATTATGCGTAGTGCGCCCGATGATTTTTGAATGATTGTTGCGATTATCATTTAGCAATCATGGTTGTCAGACCTATCGATTAATTATTATGTTTTTTGTCATAATAGATGACTTGGAAGACCAGATGCAATGATATTATGGGCACTGTGAGCAACCTTGTGGAGGTTGTGCAACAGCAAGTGGTTGTGATGCAACAGATGGGTGCAAACCTTCAACACGTAGCCCAAGGTGGGCAGAACATAAGTATGATTACCTATAAGCGTTTCATGGAATTGGATCCTCCTGCTTTTAAGAGTAAGACAGACCCTGAAGTTGCTGAGTCGTGGATACGTGAGATAGAACGTATTTTTCGCATTTTGGATATCCCAGAGGAACAGAAAGTGAACTTTGTTACCTATCGTTTGAAAGACCACGCTGAGAAGTGGTGGGACACGATCTCATAGGTTAAATTCAAAGACACGAATGTTAGGTGGGATGAATTTGTTGAAGTTTTTAACTTGGCGTATTTTCCTAAGCATGAACGAAGTAAGAAAATACAAGAATTCCTAGATCTGCAACAGGGGATAACGACCCTGTCTGACTATATTACTAAGTTTCGCTGTTTGGAGCGATATTGTCCAAATGTTTACGTTGCGGAGAAGAAATGAGCAATGAAGTGTGCTCGTGGTTTGAGGCCTACTCTGAGAACCAAAGTGTTCACTAGCGGGCCAAAGTCGCTCGAGGAGGCTATTGAGGTAGCTACTCTATTGGATGAAGACCAAGCCAAGCAGCAGACCAAGGTTTTTGCGATTGTGAGTGAAAAGAATCCTAGTAGGAAGGAATCCTCGAACCTACTAGAGAGCGAAAGTGTCAGAAAGTGCATCAGAACCGCCAGCAAAGGCAACCCTAGCGAGCGAATGCTCAACGAAAGTGTCGACGATGCAACGAAGATCATTCTTTCGAAACTTGTCCTCTCTATGATGGCAAGTGTTTCAAGTGTGGACAACCGGAGCATATTGCCAAGTTTTGTCTGAGGAAGTCTACTAGAGACTTAGTTGTTGTCGATTAGACACCGTCAGAGGAGATCTGACCATTTTTGTCGTTGTTTGATGTTTTGTGATTTCGCGGACGAAATCCTTTTTAAGGAGGGTAGGATGTAAGACCCATAAATTTTTCTGAGAAATTCATTGTTTGCGTAGAGTCGAGATGTATACTTTCCTATGTTTATGAGGTTGTAGCGCATAATTAGATATAATTTGACTATGCTTTGTATTTCATATCATAATGAGCGAAACCCGAAATCGCGTAAGTATGATATATGAGTAAGAAGAGCCAATTCTAGACGAATTAACTTCTGAAAATTTAAGGGTAAGTTTATAATGTATGTATTTAGTTTGTCCACGAATTTGGGACCTATACGACGAAAAAACCTTGTCAGTGCATGTGAATTACTGAAATTGCATATCGATAGTACGCGAGTCATAACAAGTGCATTTCTCGCAAATAAAGGGAAATTTCTCAAAGAAGCTTTGAACATTTCATGTCAATCAAGAATTGAAAATGAGTATATGATGTGTTGAAATCAAATTTTATTTTTAAATCATTAAACAAGCATTTTACGTAGTTGTAAATCAACGTTTCGGATCTGGATCAACTAGAGGTGGCCCAAACCCATGTGGCGCCCCTCTAGTGGACGTTTTTGACCTTAGAGGACCAACTGGGTGGTGGCATCCTTGTAAAGGAATGCTTTGCTTGAAAAGGGAGGGCCACGATTGGCCACATCCTTGGTTCAAGGCCTCATGATGACGCTTAAAGCTTCATCATAAGGGGTGTCTTTCCAAGAGAGGAAGGCATGGGGCTATGCCCCATGGCCTTTTGGTAATTCCTTTAAACCTTTTCAAATAACATAAATCAATTGGCTGGAAAGGGTGGCAGCCTTGGGGCTCCCCTTGTAATTTCTCCCAAACTTTAATGGCAATTTTAAAGCCTTTTGGATGGCGTTTTTTAAAAGACTTTAGAAAAGTTTGAAAAGAAGATTTTGATTGGCCTTGTGGGGAGCCATGGAGGGGCGTGTTTCACCTCAGCCCTCCATCCTCTCTAAACAAATCCTAGCCCTACATTCTAAAACCCTAGCTACTTAAGGTTTTGGGAGGGAAAGAGAGAAAAATTGGGCGATTTTTCCTCTCTCTCTCTCTCTTCCCCTTCTTCCCTCTCATTCTTCTCTCTTTCTCCAAACCGTGAGAAGTGTGGGTGTTAAGCACCATTTTCGTGGAAGCTCCTAAGCTTCCTCTCCATTGTTTGAAAGTCGTCGGAGGTGAGATTTTCTCCTTATTCCATTAGCTCTTTAGCACTTTATTTTAAAAATATATGGTCTCATTTTTAAGGCTTCACACTTGAGTGTAATGCATGAGTTTGCTTCATGTTTTGAACAAGAATGACACAATTTTCCCCTTTCGATAGTGTTTTCTTTTATGATGCATTTTCATTTTAAGGGATCTTGTTGTTCTCGCATGAATGGTGGGAGTTGATGGTCCTGAGCATGGTCTGCTCGGTTGGTAGCCACCACTCGTGGTGGAAGGGGCGGTAGCTAGGCTACGGCCTTCCTTTTTTTTGCTCGTGTGCCGGTTTGGGCTTGCACCTAGCCGAACCCGTCACCTCTCTCTCTTTCGGCCTGTCGCAGTCTGAACCAAGTATGGTTCAGACTAGGCCTATGAAACCCTCGATCTGAGCTAAGGGCTCAAACAAGATTGGAGGTGGCTTTCGTCGCACCATGGCCAGCACCGCGTGCTGGACATGCACTCGGTTGGCCATGGGCGCTGGCTCTCTTATGGCAGGTGCTGGCTGCAGCGCCCTACCCCTTTTCCTTTGGTGCAACCAGCACCCTTGCTGGTCTGGACGCCTCTGTCCAGACTAGTGCTCAGGACCCGAGTATGGACCCAGGCTTGTACCAAGCCTGAGTCAACCACTGCAGCACCCGAACCGAATCCAGTTCAGGTGGCGCACCTAGGTGCGGGCAAGTCTGGACCGAATGTCCAGACTTGCTGTCGGCTTTCTGGGGACCATCTGATCCATTGGCGTGGGTCTGGACCTCTGTCCAGACCAGTGGACTGCTTGACCCACATGGTAGCAGTACCCTATGTGTGTTCGTGGATGGACTACGGTTGGAATGTTGCGAATGCCGGTTCGGGCAAGTCTGGACTGAATGTCCAGACTTGCCACCGAGTTTTCAGGGACCCCATGGTCCAGCTGCATGGGTCTGGACCTTTGTCCAGACCAGTGGACCGCTAAGATTTGCGTGGTTGCGACACTTTTACAGAGTTTTTGGGAGGCCGCGCTCCTGAGTTGCGCTTAGAGGTGTGGCTGCGACTCTTGGTCTGTAAATTTGGGTTGGTGTGTGTTGTGGTTTTAGGGCCAAGGTGTGGCCTTAGTGCAACCGGTATATGGGGTTGCTGCAGCGAATAGGGGCAGCATGTTGTCGAACCCCATTCTCGCTAATTTACGGGCTTTTCACGTATCATGGCCTCAATGACCATTCTGTTTAGTATCACATCTCAAATGCATGACAAATGATGTCATATCACCCCTTAGCAAAAGATTCTCCTTGATGCCGCTATGGTAGTAAAAATATATCGTTATAGGTGTGCTTTTTCATACGTATGATGACATTCCACTTATGTCATTTACGTGCATCATAGTTAGCACTTTACGCAAATATGTGATTCACGAAATATGTAAAGCAAATTAACATTTATGAAATGATATGATTTAGTGAGAAACAAAGGAACCTCGCGCTTAATTGCTCTTGCACCTTATCGGATTTATGTTGAATGCATTGGTTTGATAATTCGAACACTATGTCTCCCTTTAAGTGTTCATGACACTGGACACTTGCATATTTCCCGACGCACATGGCTCTTGTTGCATAGTCATGGTAATTCTTGATATACAAGATAACTTGGGGATAACGACATGTAAAGACATCTTAGTCTTTTCAAACTGATGTGATAGTTGGAACTTTTTGGCGAGTTTTGGTGTGGGTGATGGCCCCACCTCGTGAGACAATCTCACTTATGTTAGAGATACCTAGTTTATATGTTTTTACACATCTCATGTTTCGTTTCTAGAGACGCCTTACCGTGGCTAAATGTTTCTAACTGTCTCATCATGATGTACCTTGTTTTGTAATGTTACGTTGCTTGTTCTCATACTTGTCACCGAATGCACATGTATGTTCACATACACACCTGTGCTTTACTTGCATAATTCGTTTAATTGCAATGAATTATAAAGCATGCTATCACTCGATTGTTATCAAATATTGTTTCGTACGCACTCTTTACTGCCTCTTAGTTGCTTATAGTTATGCTTGTTGAATTATTGCAAATGAATGATAATGCTATGTTGGTAAATGGATTGTTGTGTTTGATTTCTCACCAGCTCGCAAGAGTACTGACCCCATTTTATGGGGATACAGTTGTTTGCTTTTAGGCGTGTGATGGAGCTCAATATGCGGCGGAAGACATGAACCCACACTTCTAGAACATCGAAGATCTTGGCAGTGTTTTTTTAAAGGGAAGGACTGTATCGTTTGTAAAATATAGTAATAAAAGATGTTTCATATCATTGTTGTTTTCCCTGTGATCCACCCAAAGTTTTCCCACTCGTTCTCCCTTTCTGGTCTTTTTTTCGCTTTGCGTAATGTTTAAAAAAAAAAAAAGTTCACCCTAAAATCTAAAGGATTTTTCCGAGTCGAAAATTTTGAGGCGTCACAAGCATAATGTTATTATCATAAGCATTTAACCAGTACGAGTAGCTAGTTATTACTAGCAAAAAACTAGTATAATGCTATAACAGACGTGCATAATTCAATGAGTAGTATACTGAACTTTTAAGCAAACAAGCAAATCATGTCACAGCACGCACATCTCAAATAATGTGAATAGTTTAACTTATGTTTCGATATTAGCTGGCCAGGCGGGTATGCGCAAGGTATAAAACATAGAAACAACTGAGACCAGTCTGATGGTTTATTATGCTATGTGTTTTAGATAACCAGGATGACTGACTGAGTCCGCTGTTAAGAGAATGACCAGTGACCAAGAGATTAAATCCCTAAAGGCATAGGTGGCTCGTGGATGCATCCAACTTCTGCATAAGTGATCTGAAAGCTATCTTTGTAACCCATTTCCCTTAACTCTGATGATTGGGAAAACTGAATCATTTGCCCAAAATAGCCATTAATGGTATGTCCATCAAAGTTTTTGCATCATTCATCCTCTTTTTTGACAAACCATGTCGAACGAGCACGACATGGGTTTCTTAATCACCACCCCGTTCTACATGCTCTAGTCTTTCGACTCACTCGAGCATCTTGCCGGTGAAGGCAAAATCATCACCATTATGTGAGTTATATGTGTCATTGCACGTTCGAGGCAACTACACACCTCTCATCCTACTCACTGCAGTATGCAATGTACCTATTTAAAAGTACAACCACGATGAGAGGAGTCAACTTATCGTGAGGGTGAAAATGTCACCACTTTATGGTCTCAAACACGTGTCATTGCACATTCGAGGTAAACATAGATCTCTCATCTTACTCATCGTAGTACACAATATACATATTCAAAAGTACAACCACGATGAGAAGGGAATGAATTTCTACAAGAAAACCCCTAAAACATCAGCTTTGCAAAAGTACATAGTGTAATCATTCAGGTTCAATTTTAACATGCTCTGGTCTTTTAGACCGACACGAGCCTTTTGCCTGTGAAGGCAGAATCATTGACATTTTAGGTGATCTCGACATTGTGTCATTTGCAAGCATCGAGGTTGCCACAACCTCATTATCCAATCATCGTAACACATACGTGGCGTACCTGTCCAAAGGTACGATCGTACATGTCTACAAGTACGACTACTATGAAAAAGTAATAGTTTCTCAAAAGAAACCCCAACATTTATCTTTCATAAAAAAAAAATATACAATAATTACTCAGTTTAACAAAATAAAGTTTTTAAAATTATATTAATAACAATGGCATATTGCACGATACGAGATCGCCTCAGATCTCTCATCCAATCATCATAGTACTACCATGTCGCGCATGTTTACAAGTAATTTATGACAAAAGGGGTATAGGTTTTCCAACAGAAACCCAACAAAAATTATACTAAGATTCAATGCAAATCAGAAAACCTACTAACTGTCCTTTTTGCGCAACTTTCCCCTGCCTAGGGGGGTTGCGGGTCCTCGTATGCCTGCGACGTAGGTAAGTATGGGCTCGACCATGGGGCACGAGCGGCTCTGTCATACATCCTGCTATGCTTAAAAATGTTAGAATGCCATAATCAAAATAAGCGGTGGGTCCGGTAAGACCCACAGACTCCGGTACAAGGTTAGGCAGGGAGCTCAGCTCCCTGCAGAGGAAGGGAGCACTGGTTCCCTGCCCGTTGGAACAGCAAAGCCGCCCCCCTCCTACCTGCAAAAAGGCGGCAGCGACAGGGGGTCTTGTTGGTTGCAGGCAGTGGCAGAGGCAGGGAGCCCTGCATGCACGAACAGCGGAGACAGGGGTCGATCCCCTGTCTTCCCTGCAACAACAGAGAGAAAAGGAAAGGGGTCTGACCCCTCCCCTGCAGCGGTGGAACACAGGGAGGGGTTGTGCCCCTCCCCTGCCGAAAAGAAAGGGCCTCCCCTGCCGCAACAAGGGGACAGGGAGGGGGTCAGTTGTGCCCCTCCCCTGTTGAAAAGAAAGGGTAGCCTCCCCTGCTGCAACAGGGAGACAGGGAGGGGGGCGAGCCTCTCCCTCACACCCCTAGCAAAGAGGTAGACCTCGGCGGGGAGGGGCCGAGCCCCTCCCTCGTAACCTGAGCCCCTCCCTCGTAACCTGAGTAAAAAGGGAGATAGGGAGGGGCTCAGCCCCTCCCTTGCTAAAAAGGGAAACAAGGAGGGGGCCGAGCCCCTCCCATGTAACCTGAGAACGCAGGGAGAGGGCTCGACCCCTCCACTGTGAAAGAGGAAAGAGAGGGGAGGTGGGGGCAGGGGCTTTGTCCTAAATACCAGGCGGCGAGGGCTTTGCCCCTGCCGGCCGGAAGAAACCAGGCGACATGGGGTCCCTATCGGCCTGTCGAAAAGAAGAGGAGTCAAAGATGACGAAGAAGAAGAAGACAAGAGTGAGAGAGAGAGAGAGAAAGAGAGTGGTTACCTGCAAAGGGAGTCGGGTGCCCGGCGAGCTCGAGGAAGACGAGAGAGACGTCGGGGGTGGGGTTTCCTGGTGGTAGGTGGTCAGACACAGGAAACGAGAGAGAGGGAGACGATCGGCCGACGTTGGGTACCCGATCGGCGTCGCCTGCGGTCGAGAACCGAATGGGAGACGAGAGGGGGTTGCCGGATGCCGAAGAGCGAGGGCGGTCGATAGGTCGCTGGCGAATGTCGCCGAAAGATAAAGGAGAGGGGGAGTGGTCGTCGCCGGGTGGGGAAGGAGATAGGCAACGCGTGGGGGAGGTGGGTCGACAGATGGGGGTGGGAGGCCGATGCCTGCACCTCCCCCAATATCTTTTTTAAGGGTTCAAGTGGTGGGGTGGTGGCCCGACCCTTGATGCCTTCTGGATCCGGGTCGGGTCCAGGTTCGGATCCGACCCGGGTCTAAAAAAATTAATGGATTTTACAGAGCACCCAAAGTTTATTGATGCTCATCAATGGCACTCCGGGGCCAGTGTTTGGGAGTTCCAGGGGAATAAGACAGGGAGACCCTATGTCGCCTTATTTATTTTTCATTGTTATGGAACGTTTATCTAGAAGGATTTTTCTGGAAGAGGTGAGAGGATCAATTATTTCTTGTGGTGTTCGCTCTTTCAATTGGAGCTATTTCTTTTATGCAGACGACGCATTGTTTGGTTTTAGAGATAAAAGTCGGTCTGTGGAGAATTTTGTGAAAGTCATTAAGGACTTTGAAGCCAAATCTGGTCTTCTAGTGAGGGATGAAAAGTCTATCATGATTCCTTTTCAACTGAGATCAGACAGAGTCGCTCAAATTTCCCAAGTCTGTCATTGGAAAGTAGAGAAGCTCCCTATTAAATATTTAGTGTTTCCAATTTTCGTGGGGCGTCTCAAGAAGGAGATGTGACTAAATTTCAGAAGCAGGTGGAAGGGTGGAGTGGTCATTTGTTATCAATGGCAGGAAGAGTGGTTTTGATCAATGCGGTTCTAACATCCTTTCCTACGAATTGGATGATGTGCTTCAAACTTTCAAAGTCCATTATTTTGCAAATGAAAAAATTATGCAAAACTTTTTATGGAGTGAGTGTAACGGCTCTATTAATCGTGCACTTCCTCAACTGGAAATCAGTTTGTCTCCCTCGTGAAAAGGGGGATCGGGGCATCGCAAAATTGAAGAGGTGAATATGGCCCTTTTAGGGAAGATGGGTTTTTATGTGGCAGCTAAGATGGCTAATCCATGGGCTGATCTTGTGAGCCATAAATACCTTGCTCGCAACTCTATTTTGTATGAATGGAGAAAGCAACTTGGGTCTTGGGGGTGGAAGTCGTTTAAAGCAAGTTCTTTTATCATTAAAGAGGGTGCTAGGTATAAGGTGGGGGATGTCAGTCTAGTGGAGTTATGGTTTGACCCATGGACAGGTTATTCTCCTCTTATCAGTCTTCTTGGAGGTCAGGTGGATAAGGATATGTATTTGGCTCTTAGAGGAATTTCATTGAAAGTTGTTATTGGGGACCATGATAATGCTCTGCAATATCTCTCTTGTTTCATTGGCCAAGTTCCTGAGTCTCTTATAGATGTTTGCGGGTGGAATGGAGGGGCTGGAAAGGACCAGCTATTGTGGTTCCAAGCAGAAAGGGTTGTCACCACAAGGTAGCAAAGCAGATTATATGTTCCCCCCCTGAACAGGGCCGGTACTGAGATCTCATGTTCGGGGGTTCCAAATAGCTCCACGTATAAGATGCAGACCGGCATGTATCCCCATGTGTGTCTGCATCATATTGCATCGTAATGTGGTGCCGTCGCAAAGACTTAAGTACCCTTTACCGCCATTGTCTTCCTCTTCCTTGAACGGACATAAATGCCCTCTATCTAGAAAACTGAATCGGCGGTTCGCGAAAAGGACAAAAATGCCCTTCATCGTTATCGCGCCAAAACATTCCGCAAAATTTGCGTATGCAGCAAGTTGTATGTTGTAGGATTTAAATAGTTCAAAACAATCCATTCTCACCCAAAGCAGAAAACTCTACCGGGGCATTCTTTGCTTTCATCTGTGTACAACGGAGCATCATTTTCTTTGTTTCAGAGCATCCATTTCCGTCTTACGCGCAGTCGCAGCATCGTTGCCACCTTGTGTTGCGTATTAGTTGTTACTGTTGCTTACTCTACAGTTGGAATATCCAAAATCCTATCGTTTCGGTGAGTTTCGTGTAAGGTTTCGTTATTCAATCTGTAGGTTTCTTCTTATACAACGACTTGTAAGTTTGAGAAATCTTACAAAGATGTGTACTTATGAACCCAAATGTTGCGATGATTTGTAATCATGATAATCGTTTAATTTGTTGTGCAGGTTAGCAATGTCTGCGCCTCATCAGAGAAGAGATGCCCCGTCGTTCTATGGTTTGTGTATTAGAGAAGTGATCCACCAGTCTCATCTATCCAAGGTTCTTGAGAGGTACCAAAATATACTTAAGATTGAGAACAACGAAGACAGGGAGAAAGCCTTGGAATTGTATTATGCGGAGGATTATCCCTCAGATATCGAGGCTGCGGACCAAAGGAAGAATGCTGAAGAACGAAAGATGCAGAAGAAAGATGACGAAGAGAAGGCAAAGCAAAGAAATACGAAGGAGAATGAAAAGAGAAGGCGGAGGAAGATGGCAGAGCAGAGGGAAAGGAAAAAAAAGAATGAGGAGGATTGACAAAGGTATTTTAACAAGGTAATGATGGAGTCAAGGGCGGAATTGGATAAGGGAATCTTGGAGAATAAAGCAAGGCGAAACAAGGCAAAGCTACTGAAGGAGGCGGAAGAGAGGCAAAGGCAAATGAATAAGGAGGAATTGCAACAAGAGGAGAAGGAGGATGAGGAGAAGAAGGAAACGCAACGGAAGGAGAAGGAGGAGGAAGAACAAAAGGAAAGAGAAAGGAAGAAGCAAGAGGAAGTGCTGGAAAGAAGGAAACACTATTTGGAAGAGGAAGAAAGGCGGCGAAAGGAGAAGGAGAGGGAGGAACAGAAGGAAAGGGAAAGGAAGAAGCAGGCGGAAGACGAAAGAAAGGCGGCAGTCGGAAGAAAGACGGCGGAAGGAGAAGGAGGAGGAGAAAAAAAGGCGGCGGAAGGAGAAGGAGGAGGAGGAAGAAAAGGAAAGTGAAAGGAAGAAGCAGGTGGAAGAAAGGCGGCAGGAGGAAGAAAGGCGCCGGAAGGAGGAGGAGGAAGAAGAAAGGCGGCGGAAGGAGAAGGAGGAGGAGGAAGAAAAGGAAAGAGAAAGGAAAAAGCAGGAGGAGGAAGTGAGACGGAAGGAGGAGGACGAGAAAAAGGAGAGAGAAAGGAAGGAGGAGACGAAAAAGGAGAGAGAAATGAAGGAGAAGGCGCAGAAGTGTGAACACCCCAAATTTTCCAAAAAATCCAAAAATGACCTTTTTGCCCCTAACCTCCGTCCTCTGAATAATCGGGTAAAATTTTTTAACCAAAAATTTCATTCATCCCTTGGATTCGTTAGAATTCGGACCCAAAGTCTTAGCTCTAACCCAATTTTGATCCAAATTGGATCCGATCCCCTCTTTGAGAAAAGAGATTTCAAAAAAATAAAAACCCGAATTCTCATAAAACTCTCTTTTGTAAATATTTTTGCAAAAATCAGTTTCAAATCTTATTTCCTATCTTAGGATTTTATTCTAAAAATACCAAAAAAAATCAGAAAAAAAATGGAGCTCAAAACCTTTTAAAAACTTTTCTTTTCTAAAAGACCTCATTTTAAAACCATTTTTTATGAAAAAATCTTGTTTAGGGAGCCTTTTTTTGGAAAAACCAAGAATTTTGCAAACAAACTCTTCACGAACCTTCCAAACCCTCCTTCTTTCCCTCACTCTCTCCACCTCTCTTTCGTTCACCCTCAACCGAAACTCTCTTCGCTCTCACCTCTTTCACCCCTTTCCAGCTTCCATTCACCCCCCATCTGTGAAACCCTTCCACCGAACCCTCCAAAGGCTTCACCCAAGCCATCCATCGCCTGGATTCTCCCTAAGCCCTCCATCGCCAACCGAATCACCTTCTCGGTTCTTCCCTCTTCCCCTATTTAACAAACCCCATTGTTCCTCCAAAGGGACTGCTTCTTCACCTCCCCATTTGTTCTTCTCGGATCGCCCTTCACCTCCGCACCTTCCTTCACCTTCGGCATCCCTTCTCCTTCTCCTGGAACGATTTCCTCTCCTTTGCATTTTTCTATTGGCATTTCCCTTTTTTTCAAGCGAAAATCGAAGGTTATTCCAGGTAAGTAATCGTTGCCCTCTTCTTCGATTCTTCATATTTTCTTACCTTTTCCTTTACTCTTTTTTTTTTGTAAAGCCTTTCTTTCCGTTGGGTTTTAGCATTCCTCTGTTCTAATTTTATTCCTCTTCATATCCTTTCTGTTATTACAAAGCAAAATGATGAAATCAACCGGCAATATATACCGAATCGATCCATCCATTGCAACACTAACGGAATCCATCGATTCCAACACCTAATTTCTTCTTTCTTTCTTTTTTTTTTTTTGTTTTTCTTCTTCTTTCCTTTTTCTTTTAATCCGTCTATAGTATTTGATCTCTTGTTTTAATGGCATCGGATTACTGGAAGTTTCGTTCCATTTTATCATTTGTTTGTTTCTTTTTTTCTTTTCTTTTTTGTTTTATTGAGATTTCTGGCTATTTCGTTCCTATGTTTGTAGCATTCTGTATCGTTGATCTGATTGGGGATTACATCCCCCTCATCTTCATCATGTCATCATTTGTGACCCATCTGCATCAGATTCACAGAGTTTTCATCGTTTGCGGTTATGTTCATTTGATTTCATAGGTAGCATAGCACCCGATGCATTTTTACCAAATTAACTTTTCCTTGTTTCTGTTGCTTTCTGTGATATTCTTTTTCTTTCACTGGTTTTGAGGGATGATCACGCAGGAGCTATCTGGATCTATTCTGATTAAGGCCCTCTATGCTTAATCTACTGTTGTTTCATGTCGGCCATAATATAGTATCACCCATTTTGCAAAAAAAAAAAATTATGTTTATCGTAATATGATTAATGTGTTAAAAAGGGGATTCATACTTAGCATTAAGGTGAGCAAAATCTTGATTTGTTCCTTTGAGGCCAAATGTTAGTCTGGATCACAGCTCCTATATATCCCGCACAAGCGCCTTGTGCCTTACCATGGTCAGTTCTGTGCTGAAATCAACCATGATGGTGCATCCGGGAGGTATGATCTAACCTCTTCATTCTCATTCATTAGGATATTGTTAATTGCTTTGATTCTTAATATAAAATTAAAATGTTGTAGCAGTAGTTGGTTTCTTCCTTAAAAAAAAAAAGAAAAAAAAGAAAACATATAGTGGCACAGGTCTGTCAATATAGCATCTCAATTTATGTTATGTTCATTATTGGCGTAAATGTTTCCCTTGTCAATGTTTAAGCCCACCGTGAATTTCAAGCTAGCAATCCTCTGAGTTTTACTAATTATTGTCTAACTCTATGGCATTGTTGAAGAAACGTGAAGTATTGGAAACAAGAGACGGTGGTGGTGTCTCTACAATGGTGACTCCTGTGAGTGATGGCTATGTTCTTCAAGAGGCAGTGGCTTCTTCTCCAGTTGGAGGGGAACCCTTAACTGATTATATGATGAAAAGTCTGGAAAGCAAGGGACTCACTGAAAACAGGAATCACTTTTTCATGATTTTGATCTGCTATATACTGGTGACTTTGCTTATGTTGTCAGATAAGGCCTAAGCATTCTTTCAAGAGAAAGGAAGTATGACCAAGAGAATTTCAGGTTGCCCCTGTGCTTGTTCTTCTTTACTATTCATCTTCAAGAGATCCTTATTTAGGTGATGGATATTGCAAAATGCGATTGTCAATAATTGGTACATCCTTTTAATTAATGTTGGAAAAGTACATAAATTTAGTATTAACTTGCAGTATTACACGAATTTTTCAATGCTGTGCAAATTGCGATGGCTCGTGGCAGGTATTTTCATGAGTTAACACCACGGAGTTCTGACATTTGTAGAACAAATACTACTGAAATTTGATGGCTCTCATCATATTGTGGTTGTGATTCAAACCCTGTAATCATATCTTATGGAAACCAGGAAATCTAAGCCAGGAAATCTAATGTCTCTTTTGGATTTCCTTATCCATCTACCTTTTCAACCTTTATCTTACTGGTATTCGCTGTAAATTTTCTCTTCAAAGATCTGATATTGTTTCTTGTATACTAATTTCTCTTCCTCGTATTCCACTATTTGGATTGTGAATGCTGACAGAATTTCGAGCTTAAACTGTAGGAGTTATATTTAGCAGGCTCAAGGCAGCATCTGCGAGTTACCAAATGGCTTTTACAATATGTATGCCTAACAGCTGCAGTTCGTATGAATGGCTCTTGTTGCCATTAGTCATGGATGTCCTTTGTTTGGGGAACCAAGATGGCCTTCCACCTGTTTGAGAGGTAATGTGTTGTGGCATGCACAACATCCACGGCCAACCATTCCCACCTGTTGCAGCAGCATATCCCAGTGCCACTACTTGCGCCCCTGTACACAACATCCTGCTGATAAGCATTCAAGGCGTACAGAATAAAGGGGAAATTCAACTGAAATTTGTTAGGCCAATTCAATTGCAGAATAAATTTTGCAGTATTAGACCAGCTCTTCTTACCTGTTTTAAAATCCAGCTTGCCGTGAAAGAAGACATCAAAAAAAAATTTGTTATATTCTGTTATCTAATCGAAATTCTGTTATTTTTTAATCAAAATGTTATAGTTCTTTTGCAATGTTGATCCTCAGTTCTCCTTTTTATTTTTCTCCTTACCTGCTTGCAGAGATCTTCCAGGGACTCAGAATGAGCCTTAGCATATTCCCACTGCTAGCACTCCCCTTTCCAGCTTGCGTATGTTCTTGTGAAGTAATTAAGATGTTACTGTAAGATGTTCCCCAATGGCGATCATGTTTCCCCTGCGAGAATTACAAGGAGATATTAGATCTGCTGCGATATGTGAGATGCCTCATAATCAGATTCCTGATTTATCGTAAAATTTGGGATCTGCTGGATCCAAAATCAGGTACTTTACCAATTCAAAATTGATCTACTGTCTTATTGCTGGATATACACTACTTCATCTCAGCACCATTGCCTTTACATTTGTGTTCAGCACATTCACATAAATTACTTCACTTCTGCCCTCTTTGTCCGATGTTTTGCTCTCCAAGGAAGAAGAATCTGTATTAGTTAAAGCTCTCGCTGAGTTTCTCGATAAGGCATTTGATGGTAAATAAATTTCTAAAATTGCCATGATGGAGGTAGGATCCAATGTCATTACTTTTAAATCCAGATCAAAGTTGGAATAGCACCCAACGTATGACCAGGACCCTCTACAGAGGTGAGCTCTGTGCTGATTTACATTCCCCTTGAAAATCATGGCTCAGCGGTTTGAAATCGGCATGTACCAAACAAGAAATTGACTCATTGTACATCCAGGTAACAGAGATGAATTTATTGCCCTGAATCTTGAATCTCATACCTAAAATTGAAATGATAATCAGTGTATCGTATTAAGCTTGAAGGATCTGTATTGGCATCGGTTCTAATATAAGCTCTCTCATTTGCTATGAATGTCCATCAGCATTTATTATGAACTGCTGTGAA